>NC_044033.1:318807479-319146566 GCF_901765095.1 Microcaecilia unicolor
CATTAAACAAAAATGATTGTATTTTTGTGTTTGACACTTTTTGCAAAGAGGGCAGACTCTAAAACAACATTGCCTCCAAAATAAAAATGAAGATGAACCAACCCAAACCAAACCAAATAATGCTGCAAATAACACTAGAAACCAAACAAAATGAAAAGTTTGGGCTGCTCATTCCTAGTAATAATCCGAGAAGCACAATGCAGGAAGGGAGGCCAGGGATAGGTGGAGGAGGAGAGAGGAGAGAGGAAGGAGAAGCAAAGTGAAGTGAGACTATAAATATCAGGAATAAAATCACAGGAGGCAAATAATACAACCTTTTCCTTCAAGGTCCTTTCTTCCTTCTCCAGGTATGTTTCAGGATTCTCCTCCTTCTCACTGGCTCCATTAATTGCCTCAGAACAGGCCCTGACCTTCATGTGATCTTGTCTATGTCAAGTAGATATGAACTCAATGAGATCAAAGTATCTTCTTTGGAGTATGGTTAAGGAAGGATGAGATTTAACTCTAGGGCTTTCTTGATAATGTTTTGTATAGCTGAGTTGCAATTTTATGTGGAGTATTGCTGCCATCTTGTGGTCAATATGTATAATAGTGATGTGTATTGTTTTAATATAATTTGTTCCTTGTATAGTTAGTGCAACGATACATGGGGCTATCCATAAAACTAAAGTTAAGAATCCTTCCTACAACACTAGTTTCAGCTGTCTACATACCTCATGCCCCACAGAAGCAAGAAGTACTAAGTCCTGTCCTTCCATGTGATTTCGCTATCCTCCCTCTCTGTGCCATTTAATCTGTGTTTCCTCTGCCTTAGAATCAATTCGTTCACACTTACAACAGACAGTGGCCCATTTCCAGTCCTGGGTGGGAGAGCTGCCTAATCTACGACCAGCTCCAGCTCCTTTCACATAGCTATGGCTTCATTAGAAGTGGCCAGCCTAGACTGGGCTCACTACCAGTACCCTGGAAGTGAGCCCTGTCCACATTGCATTGTATAGGCCTATACATGGCAAGCTATTCCTGCAGGCTAAGCTATGTGCTTCTATGCTTTCCATAGCAGGACACTGCATATATGAGCTGTGGGCCTTTTCTAGGTGTTCTTGCATGACCTTTGCCTTAGCACTTTTATAGATCTATTACCTAGGAAAAGCCACACAGTCCTATAGGGGACCCTCTTTTGTTGGCATACTATTAAAGCATGCAATGATTGCAGTTCTTACTCTAATGGACTTATAGTTATGAAATCCTATAAGCAAATATGTGATTTTGATGCTGCACCTCTGCTAAACTTGTCCAGCCTCCTGTGCCTAAACCTGTAGCTCAGACCTAGCACCTGCAGCTTTGAATACAACAGGAATTACTACCCATTAAGCACAGTATAATCTTTCCAGTACTGGCCAGTCCAGGTCACAAGTACCTGGAAGGATCCCAGAAGTTAATGAGATTTTATGCTGATTACCCCTAGGATAAGTAGTGGCTTTCTTAGTCGTGGTTTATAGACTGTTCCAAAGGAAAAGGAGTAGGGAAGGACCAATGGATAGACTGTTTCTCCTGGAACATCTCCAAACCTTTTTTTAAAACCCAGCTATGCTAACTGCTTTTACCACATCCTCTGTCAACAGATTGTAGAGCTTAATGATGTGCTGAGTGAAAAAAATATTTTCTTCAATTTGTTTTAAATGTACAACATAGTAACTTAATGGAGTGTCCATTAAGACATTAATTTTTGAAAGAGTAAACAACTGATTTGCTTTTATTTATTTATTTGTTGCATTTGTATTCCACATTTTCCACCTATTTGCAGACTCAATGTGGCTTAGAATAATACATCATAACAAGCGCTAATCCAGAGTAGATAAACAATTGGTTACATAAAGAACAAGTGTAACATAATGGATATAATCAATTCAATAAATCAGAAGGCAGACAGATTATCCATCCCACGCCACACAATAATATTTTATAGACCTTTATCATATCTCCTTTCGGCTGTATCAAGCTGATTAGCCCCAATCTCTTTTGTCTTTCCTTTTAGGGGAGTTGTTCCATTTCTTTTATCATTTTGGTTGCCATTTTCTGTACCTTTTCTAATTCTACAATATCTTTTTTGAGATGCAGTGACCAGAATTAAGACAGTACTCAAGGTATAAAGCAATAAAGAGGCTTTACAATATTTCTGTTTTAATTCTCCATTCTTTTGTAAAGTCCTAACATTCTCTTTGCCTTTCTGGCTGCTGTCACCGCACACTGCAAAGAGATTTTCAACCTAATGCTCACAACGATGCCTAAATCATTTTCCTGGGTGGTGACTCCAAATGTGAAGTCTAACATCCTGTAGCTATAATTTAGGTTATTCTTTCTTATGTACATCACTTTGCCATTGTCCCCATTAAATTTCATCCTCTGAAGTCCTCCTGCAATTTCCTGTGATTTAACAACTTTGTAAAAGATGTGGAAATGAAAACAAGTGAGGTGATGACCTCAAATTAATCAAAGATGTTAAAAAGCACCAGCCCCGGGATACTCCAGTAGTCACCTTTCTGTATTGACAAATTTTTATCATTTAATCCTATTCTCTATTTTCTATCTTTTAACTAATTCCTAAACCACAATAGGATATTGCCTCTCATCCTATGACTTAATTTCCTCAGGAGTCTCTTATGATGAATTTTGTCAAATGCTTTCTGAAAATTCAACTGATTTTCCATCCATTTTTATTCATGAATTAAAAAAACATGCAGCAGATTGGTGAGGGAAGACTTGTCTTAGCTAGATGTTGGCGTTGTCTCATTAAACCATGACTATGTATGTGTTCAGTAATTTTGTATTTGTAATAGATTCTAATATTTTACCTGGCACTGATGTCAGGTTAATTGGTATGTAGTTTCTTGGATCAACCCTATCCTGTGAATCTGGATCCAGTTGGCAGCGTTAATATAATGGTCCAACGTTCTCCTTCACAGTCTTCTTGCTTCAAATGTTCTTTAAAAAAAACCAACAACTTTTTTTTACCTCTACAGCAAACTTATTTTTAAATTCTTGTTTTGTCTTCATTATCAGTGCTTTGCCGTTTCCTATTTTCTGGCCATTCCTCTCCCTATTCATTCGAGCATCCTTCTAGTTTTTGCTGTTCTACCTGTTTGGCCACCTTAAGATCATATCAACAAAACAGGAGAAAAGCACTCTGCAGTATGGACACAAGCAACAAGAAACAGCAGAGTTGGTCCAGAGAAGAAGACAATCATAGGTTAACCACATGCAATTTTCTTCTGCAATGACCTGACTTGGCTACTATTTAATAATGGTTCTTTGTTATCCGGCACCAGGGGCGTAGCCACGGGTGGGCCTGGACGGGCCCAGGCCCACCCATTTTCCCTCCAGGCCCGCCCATCCTTCGCATGCTGACGCTGCCCTTTTGTCCCACGGAGACAGCGTTCAGCATTTCCTTCCTGCCTTGTCTTCTCCCCAGGCTCCGCTGCATCGTCCCTGCAAGTGGAATCCTTTTCGGCCGTCGCGCTGCGCTGCCATACAAACAGGCAGCTTCGCTCCTCCCCTGCCGCGTCCATTCTGGCCCTCTCTGATGCACTTCCTGTTAGGGCCGGATGAACGCGGTGGGGGAGGAGCGAAGCTGCTTGTGTGTATGGCAGCGCAGCACGATGGCCGAAAAGGAAAACGATTCCACTTGCAGGGACGATGCAGCGGATCCTGGGGAGAAGACAGGGCAGCAGGAAGAAAACGCTGAATGCTGCCTCCGCGGGACAAAAGGGCTGCGACAGGATGTGAATTCGCGGGCCTGGGGGGAAAGTGGCTGAGCTGCTGGGACATAGGAGGGAGAGGAGGAAGGGACTTGAGGGAAGGAAGAGAGAGCTACTGGGACATGGGAGGGAGAGGAAGAAGGGACTAGAGGGAAGGGAGAAGCTGCTGGGACATGGGAGGGAGAGGAAGAAGGGACTGGAGGGAAGGGAGAAGCTGCTGGGACATGGGAGGGAGAGGAAGAAGGGACTGGAGGGAAGGGAGAAGCTGCTGGGACATGGGAGGGAGAGGAAGAAAGGACTGACGGGAAGGGAGAGCTGCTGGGACATGGGAGGGACTGGCGGGAAGGGAGAGAGCTACTGGACATGGGAGGGAGAGAAGGAAGGGGCTGGAGAGCTGCTGGACAAGGGAGGAAGAGGAAGAAGGGACTAGAGGGAAGGGATAGAGCTGCTGGACATGGGATGGAGAGGAGGAGGGGATTGGGTGGAAGGGAGAGAGCTGCTGGACATGGGAGGGAGAGGAGGAAGGGGCTGGAGAGCTGCTGGACAAGGAAGGAAGAGGAAGAAGGGACTAGAGGGAAGAGAGCTGCTGGACATGGGAAGATAGGGAGAGAAAGAGGGGAGATGGATGAAAGGATGCAGAGAGAAAGGGGAGAAACTAGAAGGATGTGGAGAGAGGGAGGAGACTGAACAGAAAAGGGTAGAGAGATAGACACTGGCTAGAAGGAGAGGGGAGATAGAGACACTAGATGGAAGGATCAGGAGAGAGGGTAGATGAGTGGAAGGATAAGGAGAGAAAGAGGGAAGACACTGGATGGAAGGGTAGGGAGAAAAAGGAGACGCTGGATGCAAAAGAAAGAGGGGAGACACTGGAAGGATGGGGAGAGAAAGAGGGGAGCTGCTGCATGGAAAGAGGGAGAGGACAGAGTAGGGAAAGACTGGAGAATAAGAGGAAGGGGCATGTGGCGAACAAGGGTGAGAAAAAGATGAAAAGCCATAGGTGATGAATGGACAGGAAACCTGACAAGAAGAAAGTAGAATCTAGAGACTGGGAGCAACACAATGAGAAAAAGTAAATGGCCATACAACAAAGGTAAAGAAAATAATTTTATTTTTAATTTAGGATAAAGTAATATAGTACCTGTGTTAATAAAGTTTCAGAGACCAATTCTTCCTTCCTTAGGTCAGGAGAGGATACCATAACAGCATTATACTGACCTGAGGCAGGAGGTTTTGGCCTCTGAAAGCTCACTGAAAAGTGTGACTAAATTTTGCTGGGGGAGGGGGGTAGAGAGAAAATTTTGTGCCCACCCACTTTGGGTTCAGGCCCACCCAAAATTGGCAGTCTGGCTACGCCACTGTCCGGCACAGGAGCTTTTGTGGTCTGATTGGGAGCTTGTTTATATGTGCTATTTGCTCTTTCCAACACTGATGAGTTTGCTGACCCCCTGACAAAGGCATAGTGCCAAAACTTGGCCAATAAAATTGCGCAATAAAATTGCATGTGGCGAACCTATGATTGTCTTCTCCTTCTCTGGACCACCTCTGCTGTTTGTTGCTGCAGCTTAAGATCATTACAAAATTGATTTTTTCACTAGAAAATTGACAAAAAAATTGAATATGTCCCCGTCTTCATAAGTGCCCACCAAAGTTTTGATCAAACTGGCAAAGATAGCCATGATTGAGAATTTTTTTTCTGTTTAACAATGAGTTTTATTTACAAAAATCTAACAAAAATATAAATATTCCACAAAAGACATGTCCTCTTACTGGATTCTTTAGATGGAAGGAAAAGCCTCAAAAAGCTCTGAATTTCAAGATTTTAAGAGCTGTACATCGATCAACGGATCGTTTCTTCATCACCGGCAAAAATCTTCCTGGAAAATCTTATTCTATTTGACTTCAAGTCTCAATATAACAATCAAATTTTCTTAGAGGACAATGCACTTATCTTATTAAGCAGTGTCAAGAGCTGCTTCATTCACGATCCCCCTAGGACCAACGGTGGCCAGTGTTTCGCATCGCTGCTTCAGGGTCCAGTTCACTGGGTTTTACAAGACATCGCTTCACTCTTATTGCTGTTGGTGAAATATTTATATTTTTGTTAGATATTGGTTATTGGTGATTCCACACCCCTATTGTGTTTTTATTCATAAATTTCAGGTATTGCTACGGCCATGACATTCGCGCCCTCTATTGCCAATTTGTACATAGAAAATTTAGAGCAAGAATGAATTGAGAACTCTCCATTTTTCAGTAAAATTCACAAATGGTGTAGGTCAACATACATCTTTTCTTGAGTGGTTGAACTCTTCTTCTAAAACAAACAGAAAAGTGGGCACAAATGATGGAACTCCTTACCACCCAAAATAAGAAATATACAGGAATATATTCTGCAAAATCCTCAACAAACCCTCATAAAGAACAACAATATCTCAAACAATTCATTATTACCTGAATTGGTTATTACTCTATTTACCATTAATTTTCTCTTTGCCTCATGTACAATTTCTCATTCATAATAGGTTTTCTAAATGTTAAACATCCATAGCTATCCCAGTATGTTTATGATACTGTATTGTAAAATTGGATTCTTACAACAAATTACTTTCTTATGCATTATTCTTTGTTATGTATCCTATTCTGTTTATTGTAGGCCACATTGAACTCAAACTTGTTTGGGATAATGTGGGATATAAATGTCACAAATAAATAAATAAATAATAAACATAAATATAATTGGCTGCACCCTAACTGATTAGTGTAGGATTAGTGCACGATCCCTTACCACCTGCAAAATAGGTGGCCGTAAGAACTCATGTACTAACGGTTACTCACTAATGGGGAAATTAGTGCATGGCCATTATCGGAAAAAACCTAAAATCTGCCTTTCACCAGCAGCAATAAAAGTGGTCTCGGTTCTCAGGAAAGACCCAAGCTGGGGCTACCACAGATCACATTTTAACACTGCTTGTTGAAAGGGCCCCATAGTCATTGGAAGCATCTGCTACCACCGAGGAGTAATGAACATGATGGTCCAACACAAATGTGTTAACAGATATTCTGAAGGGAGTTTGTCTGTCATTATTATCATAAAAAAAAATAGGTAGGTGATTGTGAAATCTCTACTGATTTTTTAAGTTCATTCATTTTTATTAATATTTATAAAACAATACAAAATATAGAAAGAAAAACAATATACACATATGATCAGGAAAACCAAAAGGCAAACTGATCAAATAATTTATAAATATTATAGCCAGTTGGTGTAATAACACAAAAAAAGTAACAACTTCAATCAGAACAGGAAAAAGTATCATAACTCAAATAATAAAGAAATTGTTCCAAGGATGCAAAATGTACTGCATATATAGGAGACTAACTATGGCACAAAAGGGCTACTTTTGAGTAAAATATACAACATACGTAGAAACATGACGGCAGATAAAGGCCATATGACCCATCCAGTCTGCCCATCCTCTGTAACCCCCAATTCTACCTGTTCCTAAGCGATCCCACATGCTTATCCCATGCCTTTTAAAATTCTGGAACAGTCCTCGACTCCACCACCTCCACCGGGAGGCCATTCCACGCTTCCACCACCCTTTCTGTAAAATATTACTTCCTTAGGTTATTCCCTCTTAACTTTGTCATATGCCCCCTCAATCCAGAGCTCTCCTTCATTTGGAAAAGGCTCTCTTCCTGTACATAAATGCCCTTGAGATATCATGTCTCCTCTCTCCCAGCGTATACATGTTGAGGTTCATAAGCCTACACTTGCATACAACTATGCAAGTGAATCTTTAATGCAATTCTATAAAAGTGATCATAGATGACCATGTCATAGTAACATAGTAACATAGTAGATGACAGCAGAAAAAGACCTGCACGGTCCATCCAGTCTGCCCAACAAGATAAACTCACATGTGCCATTTTTTGTGTATACCTTACCTTGATTTATACCTGTCTTTTTCAGGGCACAGACCGTATAAGTCTGCCCAGCACTATCCCCGCCCCGCCTCCCACCACCGGCTCTGGCACAGACCGTATAAGTCTGCCCAGCACTATCCCCGCCTCCCAACCACCAGCCCCGCCTCCCGCCACCGGCTCTGGCACAGACCGTATAAGTCTGCCCAGCACTATCCCCACCTCCCAACCACCAGCCCTGCCTCTCACCACCGGCTAAGCTTCTGGGGATCCCTTCCTTCTGAGCAGGATTCCTTTATGTTTATCCCACGCATGTTTGAATTCCGTTACCGTTTTCCTCTCCACCACCTCCCGCGGGAGGGCATTCCAAGCATCCACCACTCTCTCCGTGAAAAAATACTTCCTGACATTTTTCTTGAGTCTGCCCTCCTTCAATCTCATTTAATGTCCTCTCGTTGTACCACCTTCCCATCTCCAGAAAAGGTTCGTTTGCGGATTAATACCTTTCAAATATTTGAATGTCTGTATCATATCACCCCTGTTTCTCCTTTCCTCCAGGGTATACATGGGTCTTCAAATTTCCGATAACTCCCTAATTTTTCATAAGCAAGGGTTTCATATTTATATATGACACACTGAAGCCCACCACATATGAATATTGAGCTTCCGGTTTCTTAAAATATCTTGGATAGCAACTGCAATCAAAATACAAAATAAACGTTGTTCTCCGTACTTCAAAGAAGCAGAGAGTAAAGATGACCAAAGAAAGATATTCTCATATGCCAAAGGTTCTCTGATGCACAACACTCATTGGATCGGTTACCATACTAGAGTCCAAAAATTATGAGTGTGTGTACAAAAAACCAGGAGGTGATTCAGAGTTCCTGGAGAAGGTTGACAAGACCAGCAGAGATTTGATGATATTAATTTGAGTCTAAATAATTTGACACGAGTCCAAATGACATGATGCAGTACAAAAAACAAAGATTGTGTAATAGAAGCTTAAGGAGAGCATCTGACCAGAATACACCAAGTCTGTAAGATTGCATTAGCACTTGCTAACTGGCTGACACAGAATTAACATGGGATCACTTACCGCCTCCTAAGTAGGAGGCATTAAGGGCATCCACATTAACTTTTAATCGGTGAAGCACACTAATGTGAACATTAGCACAAATAGAAGAACAAATCTTTAAAAAAAAGTCTGTAATTATGACATGCTCAATTTGGACTTACCACGTGGGAAAGTGCTATGTTAAAATGTGCAAAGGCCAGATTCTAGTGTGATTTAGTAAAAGTGCCCCAAAGTGTCAATAAAGGATGAACAACATTGATGTATAGGTGCCAACAGATTCCAGTGAGAATCGAGCATTACCCCTGATGATTTAACCAGGACTGGGAAGGTCACTGAAGCTGTCATTGCTCCATGTTCTCTTCCAGTGACCCTATCATGTCTACTCCCTCTGGTCTGGATCAGAATTTAATGACTCTTCACTTGGGGAACTTATTGGTTAACCCTTCTGCTGGGCTTAACATGAGATTGTTCCCTGTGCCAGCATAAACCCCTTCTCGAATTCCCTTGGGGGGGGGGGGGGGGGGGCCCTGGCATAGATCTTGGAGGCACAGAAGATTGCAGAGGTGGAGTGAGACCTATTTCACTACCTGAGTTGGATTCATGTCCCTTACCTGGCATTACAGGAGTGCCTTGGGTAACTGCTGTATATGAGAGTCTGTCAGCTTCTACTCGAGGGGGCAGGAGGTGCTCTCAGCTGTACCTTTTCGTTGGGCATGAAAGGTAAGCAGAAAGGCAAAATTTGAAAGAAACAAGACGTACAGCTCCAAACAACTGCTATTAACCATCTATGTGTAGGTGGTGATAGGGGTGGCCCTATAATAAGGCCAACTGAGGCGGCGGCCTCAGGCAGCACTCTACAGGAAGCAGCATCTTGCGCCAGCCAGCCTACCTGCCAGTTAGCTATCTCTGTCACAGTTCTTTTTTGGTATTTTCCATTCTGCGCCCATGCCCCACCAGGCTGGCACCTCCCCCTTTTGTTCCTCAATCTCCTATCCTCGAGTCTACTTTTAATTTGTTCCAAAAGTTGCCAGGTGGCAGTGATTCACACACGCTGCCCTGCTGCCAGTCTGACATCTCTCTACAGCAGGCTGCCCTCTCTGATGTAACTTCCTGTTTCTGCTGGGGTGGGCTGCAAGATGTCATGCTGGCAGCAGGGCAGCACGTGTGAATTGCTGCTGCCAACCGGCAACATTTGGAACAAATTAAAGGTAGACTCAGGGAAAAGGGGTTGAGGAACAAATGGGGGAGATGTCGGCCTGCTGGGTGGGGAGAGAGAGCGTGAGTGATGCTGTGGTGTAAGGGAGAGAGGGCATGGGGGAAAGGAGAGGTGTTGGACTCAGCAACGGAAGGAGAGAGAGAGAGAGATGAACTTGAGAGGGGAGGGGGAGAAAGAGATGAAAGACTCAGGGATGAGATAATGGATGGGAGGGAGGAGTGGGAGAAGGAGAAATGGAAGGGGAGGGTGGGGCAGGAGAGGCAGAAGTAGACTTGGGGTAGGGCGGAGGGGGTTAGAGGGGGACAAGTAGAGATGTGGAGGATGAAGAAAGAGGGAGAGAAAAAGAGGTGGACTCAGGGGGAGGGGAGAGGGGTCCAAAAGGGGAGAGGAGAAATGGATATGGGGGAGAGTGGAAGGGGGAAATGGGGAGAGAGAGAAATGGACTCAGTGTAGGGACAAAATGGGATGAGGGAGAGGGATTCGGTGCAGGGGCAAAATGGGGATGGAATAGATAGATTTTGGGGAGGGGGAAAGGGAGAGATGGACTGAAAGAGAGCAGAGGAGGGGAAGAAGAGATAGACAGAAGAAAGGCAGAAGGGAGATGGGGGCAGAAAGGGGAGGGAAAGAGAGAGAAATGTCAGATGAGGACAGAAGATATGGAAGGAGAGATGTCAGACTCAGGGGGCAGAAGGGAGGGTAGGAGAGATGTCAGCAGGGTGGAAGGGAGGGAGGGAGAGATTTTATACTTTGGAGGAGGGGTTAGAAGGGTGATAAGGAGAGATGGACTTAGGGGAAAAGAGGCAGGTGGGAGGGAAGGAGCAAGGAGTTTTCATGAACAGGAGACCGCATGAGCATGTTTGACCCATTATCTAGCCTGAAACCAGTAGGCGGAGCTTTTCACCCTATCAATTACATTATTTTGGTGTACCAAGATGGCGACGACTGCATTGGGGATAATGAATATGTCTTTCAGTGGACTGGCTTCAGCTTTGTGATGTCACACTGTCTTCTGTTCATCAAACCTCCTTGGGAGGGAGGAGATGCTAGGAATGTGGAAGAGGTCATGGTTGGGTTTTTAAGGAGATGAGTGAGAAGAGGATAGTGAGTACAGGAAGTAGAAATGTGGTAATGGAGAGCAGATGAATGATAAAATGGAAAAGGAGGATGGAAAATGTGATAGCTAGGGGGATGAGAGATGGAGAGAGAAAGTTGACAAGTAAATGAAAAGTGAAAAGGAATAGTGCAAGAGGGTGAAATTTGAGTAGACAGAGGCAGAAAAGAAAAAAAATGGAAGAGAGAGCATAAAGAGAATGATCGATATGTCAGAAACAGGTATAGTAAGGGAATACAACAAGATAGGAAGAGAGCGGAGAAATAAAAAAATGGACAGTGGCCATTGGAAACAGATTTAGCAGAAGACAGGAAAGCAGAAAAGAGAAACTGGGACCATTGTTATGTAAAAATAAAAGGCCCAGACACACAAAGGTAGACAAAAATGTTTTATTTTGAATTTATTAACTGGAATACAGTATGTTAGCTTTGGGAAATGTGGATCGCACATATTTATATATTGTGTTCAATAGAAAAGGAAATGTAACCCTAGTAACCCTAGTAGCGCACTAGAAATGTTAAGTAGTAGTAGTAGTAAATGTATTTGTTTTTGTTTCTCCAGTGTTGCAGTATATGCTGAGCTTAACTTTTTAGGGTTCCCAGTTCAATTTTTGTCTTCATATTTCTATCTCTAATTTGGGATTCCTTGTTCTGTATTTGGTGAGGATCTGTCTATGTTTTGCATATGACTGAGGTGCGATATTTGTTTGCATATAGTTTCTGTGTTGAGATCTGTAGCAGTCCCACTTCTTCTGTTTTACTTGCATAGATATTTTAGTATTTTAGGTTCCAGTGTAATATTTGTAGTGCTGCCTATTCATAGGTTACTCCTGGAGGAATTCTACACCACTGCACAATGCAGAATTTGTGCAGAATTCTATATTGCCTTGCAGAATTTTGCACAGGGAACAAAACATTCGTCAAGTTTCTGATCCACTTTCCCCTTGTGGCACACACCCACAAACTGCTCATATAAATCCCACCTCTCCCTCATGGATCATATGGTATAAGGAAGAAACAAATGGCTGTGCACCAGACTACTTCCTCCTCCTCTGCTGGCCTGGGCTCAACTTCTATACAGAGTTGGAGTGGTTCAAATAAGCAGTAGGCCCAGGCCAGCAGAGCAGGAGGAAGTGGTCTGATGCACAGCCATTTGTTTCTTCCTTATGCTACATTATCTGGGAGGAAAACACAGTAATGTAAGGACAGAAAGAATACAGAGAGACAGGGGTTGGGGGCTGAAGGGAGAGAAAGAACTAGGAGGCAGAGAAATCTGTGGAAGGGAAGGGGTTCATGCTAAATCAGGGTGGGGAGGGTGGAACCTGAAGCTAAGTTGATGTGAGAGAGAACTGGGCAGGGTGGAACCTGGAGGGCGATATTGCTGGTGATGGAAGAAGCTGGATGAGAGGTTAGGCCTTATGATTGGAGAAATTCTTCAAAATAAATTTACAAATAAAGATGCAGTATTTTTAAAATATTGTGCACAGAATTTCAAAAATGTTTGTGCAGAATTTTTCATTTTGCACCAAATTTCCCCAGTAGTAATAGGTAGAGTTCTCACTATTTGAATCATAGCATTTGTGCTACTGTTGTATGACGTGTTAAATCTAATGTTGAGTGGATTTACTTTAGGTTATGCATTTCACAATGTGCCTGGTAGAGAAATTTTTGTTGCTATTTCTCTGATGATATGAGAATCAGGATTGTATTGTGATTTCCATGGCGAAATATCCTAATTATGATCTGCACTTGTTGGGGGTAGGTTGGACGTTTGTGGATTCAGAACATGTTTACATTTAGCTCATAGGAACTGCTATATTGTGTCAGACCAAAGGTCCCTGAGGGTCATATATGCCGTGTGTCACATTTACAAGCATCGCCCATCTGGCGTGTCCTACCTGAAAAAAGGTTAAGAATGATTGTCTTAGAGTCTCTGCAGCATTTAGAAAGCAAAACATGCAGATTTTTCTAAATTTATACCTCGGATGCACCACTTGAAAAACTCAATCATTGTGGTAGTGAATGTCACTCTTTGGAATGGGCCACTCTATTCATATTGTTGTGATGCACCAGCCTCTTGACTCCACCAAACTTGTGCCAGCTGCTCCTCTCCATTATATACCAGGTCTAGTACCATTAAATGCACAGCAGAGTGGGGAGCTCCTCTCTTCGCTCCAGCTGTTAACACTGCACAGCTGCTAAAATCATAGAGAATTTACTTCCTGTTTCATGTGTGCTAAAGGAAGTATCCATTCTCTACTTGCAACTCCTGTGTGATGCTCATGGCTAGAATGAATTGAGCAAAGAATGGAGCTCTCATCTCTGCAGTGGATTTAGTGGTGCTGGGCAGATAGAAGAAGGGGGTTGATAAGACCAATTTGCTGCTGGGGATGGGTAAAGGGGGAAGAGGCAGGTGGGAGATGAGAGATGGGCTTGGCAATGAGCCTGATACAGGGGATGGAAGCAGAAGGACAGATATTGTTAGGTGGGGAGGGGAGAAACATAGACATATGCAGGGGAAGGTGCAGATTGAGGGGCAGAGAGATGGATACTGGGTTAAGGTTGAAGAAAGATAGGGTAGTGGATGCTAGGAAAGTGGAGAAGGAACTATGGGAGAAGAGGTAGGGACAGTGGCTGCTAGGGAAAGAGGAAAAAGAAGGCTACAAAGAGTAAAGGATAAAAGAAGGTGACATAGGTGAGAGGGTGGAAATAGGGGAAGTAAAATGGGGAATAGGAATCTGAATTAGGGGGTAAGACTTAAGAAAGGGACTGGAGGTGGTAAGGAGATGAATAATAGGGAAGAGATGAGAGGGAGAGATTGGTGAGGCTTGGGAGATGATGAATTTAGAGGCTGGAAACAGGGGACTGGAAAATGAGTGAAATCCTGGGAATAGAAGGCTGGGGAAAGAATGAGAGAGGGGTGCAGATCGAAGGAGAAGGAAGGAAAGTGTTGTAAGTGGAAAGCTGATAAGTAGGTGAATGAGGAGGCTAAGGATTGTGGGGAGAAGAAGGGATGAAAATCTAGTTACTGGTTCATAAAAAAGTAGATGAGATCATAGACAAAACAATGAAACAGAAGGATCAGCATCAGAGTCAGGCATTAGGAAGAAGGCAGGACAGTGAAGAAACAGAAATTGGAAATAAGATCCTGGAAAGGGAATTGGAGAAAAGCAACAAAGGAAGTAGTAAAAAGAGACTAGGACCAACCCAACTGGAAAACTAAGATGGTCACAAAACAAGGATACAAATTTATTTTTATATTTAGAGAAAGATAATGTCAGCTATGGAAATGTGCATGCCTTGTGTTTTGTTCCATATTAAGGGATGTGAATTTCTGTTTCTCTAGGATTTCACTATTCATAAGTCTGATTTCTTTTGTTTTCCTTTTCATTATTTTTTGTCTACATTGTTTCTAGTTTGTAATCTTATTATTATTTATTTATCTATTTTTTGCTAAGTGATGGCCTGTGTGTTCATTGTTAACAGGGATGAGACATTCAATTGATATGTAGGTTCTATACATGAATCTGTAGTGGTCCATCTTTTCCAGCTGGAAAAGAGCTCTTCACCCCCTATGCTTAATAAATGACCCACACCCCTGATCCCTGGAGGTGGGCTGGTGCTCTAGAACATTTGCAATGTTAACGTTTCATAGGTAGGGTTGGTGCGGTTTGAGTTCTTAACTTGGTGCTGGCATGGTACGGTAAGCTTCTGAAGGTCTATTTGCAAGGTTTTGTCTTATATCACACAGTGTTTGGTAGTAGAAGGAATCTGTGTTGCTATCACTGATTTGACACCAGAGTTTGTATGCTGAGTTGTAAAGTAAAACATTCTACTTCTGCTCTGTACCTCTTGTTGGCAGAGTTTTATTGGTTGATCTGGGAATACCCGTACGAATGAATAATAATACCCATGTGAGTGAATAATTGCATACAATTGACTTCTCTGTGAGTACTTGTGCTCCTCACCCTAGGCCTCAGAGGTATGTAGCTAGGTCCTGGCGGCCGCCAGCATCAGAGGGTTCAACCCTGGTGGAATGAACTGGACATTTTTCTTTTGTGTGTGGCTTGACTATATTAGCTTGTTTCACTTTGGTTTTAATTGCATATAATATAAGTATATGTGGTTTATTTATTTTTTATGATTTTTTAAATAAACTCCTGTCAGTTTCCTGATCTTTATCACTCCCAACCTCTTTACTCCCTGATTGTAGCTCTGAGGAGGGAGGTGGCAGGACTCCTGTGGGCTGGGGGCACCATCTCATCCCTCGCCTCAGGCAGCAGATTGGCTTGAGCTGTCCCTGGCTGATGAAGTAACTCCTTATATTCTCCACTGTATACTGGGTTTCAAATAATACTATACAAAGCTTGTCTGTATAACTCTGTCAACACTTGACCAATTTCAATAAAATTTGGTAGAGAGGTGTGGTAGCCGTGTTAGTCCACTCTTAAAGGTTATCAATAGAAATCAAACAAAATAAAACATGGAAAAGAAAATAAGATGATACCTTTTTTATTGGACATAACTTAATACATTTCTTGATTTGCTTTCGAAGGTTGCCCTTCTTCGTCGGATCGGAAATAAGCAAATGTGTTAGTTGATAGTATATATAAGTGAAGCTTCAAAGCATTTCAATGACAGTCTAGCAAGGTGGGGGTGGGTAGGAGGTATGCATGGGTACATCAAAGCATTTCATATGTGCCCATGCATACCTCCTACCCACCCCCACCTTGCTAGACTGTCATTGAAATGCTTTGAAGCTTCACTTATATATACTATCAACTAACACATTTGCTTATTTCCGATCTGACGAAGGGCAACCTTCGAAAGCTAATCAAGAAATGTATTAAGTTATGTCCAATAAAAAAGGTATCATCTTATTTTAATAAAATTTGGGAAATATCATCTTGAATAAATTTGCAATAAGCCTGCACTATACCGGCCACCTCTCCTAAATGATGTTACCTCACTACATGGTTCTTCAAATGTTGTGATATTTGTTTCAGTGTGAACTGATCAGGTCTTGCTGCTTCCTGACTAGTGATCAGTTGAGCCCATTTCTCCAAGTTTCTTCAAAGCATATGCTATACTTACCCTCTTCCACTTCTTCTCTGGAAGCTCTTGCACCAGTCTATGAGAAGCATAACCTCTCTCCAGATACAAAATTTTAATAAAGATCAGCTCCTCCTGTTTAAAGCAAAATGACGTCTGAGTGTATCATGACAATAATCGCTAGGTGGTGACAACATCATTTAGGTGATGTGGCTGGCATGATATATCCCACATTTTATTGAAATTGGTCCTGTTTTTGACAGAGTTATGCAGAAAAAGCTTTGAGATTATCTATCTATCTATCTTTCTACATTTTTTTTTTTTTTTGAAACACAGTGTATTTGAGCTTTTGGCAGTTCTTTTCTCCTGTTTCTGATCCCAGTTTTTGGAAGACTTTTTCTATTCTTTTGTTAACTCTATTGCTTCTTTCTTGATGTATATTGGTAGAGTCTTACTCATGCCTTCTATTTGTCAGAATGATTCATGTTTACGGATGGAGAGAGACTGTAGTCAGTTTCTTTCATACTTCTGCTATGTATGCTTAGTGGCTTATATAGTAGTACCTAGTAGTACAGTAAATCTAGAAATGTAATTTATTTTTGTAAGACCCATATTACCTTAATCTCCTGGGATATATAGGGGCTCATTTTTAAAATAGAAAAACATCTCAAAACGACATAAAAAGTGGCATTTGGATGTATTTCTTTAAAAAAAAACATCCAAATTGTGATTTTTAAAACTCAGATTTGAGATGTTTTTCTCTGCAGTGCATCCAAATCACGAGGGGACTTGTTGAGAGTGGGATTTGGGTGTTTCCAAAACATGGATGTTTTTCTGCCATAATGGAACAAAGCAAAAATGTCCAGCGATAAAGTTAGAAGTTTTGGTCTACACCTATTTCAATCATGCCTAAATCACAAAAAGATGCCCTAAATGATGAGATGACCACTAGAGGGATTAAGGCATGACCTCCCCTCCCACTTACTCCCTGAGTAGTCACTGACCCTCTCCCACACACCAAGGATGTGGAAGAAACAGTGTGTACCAGCCTCTATGACAGGTTCAGATGTTGTGGCCAGGCCTATTAGAGTAGCAATCAAGTCCCTGGAGTAGCCTAGTGGCCGGTGCAGTTGCCTATAGAGAAGGGGACCCAGGCCCATATCCCAAGCTAACTGCTACAATTGTGACAGAACATGTGAGCACTCCAAAAACCACCAAACATCTACTATACCTACATATAGGTGACACCTGCAGGCATAAGGGCTATTGTAGTGGTGTACGTTTTTGGTTGGTTTTGGAGGGCTCACGATATCATATAAGGGGGTAACGGTGAGAAGTGTACCTGGGACCTTTTATGTGAAGTCCACTGCAGTGCCCCTTAGGGTGCCCCACTGTTCTCCTGGGATGTCAGTGTGGCCAGTCTACTAAGAATGCTGGCCTCCCCTCATACATTTCAATGTCTTGTTTTTGGGCGTTTTTCCCTTGGATGTTTTTTTATCTTTCAAAAATGGTCCTAAAAGATAGATGCACTGAGCACAAAAACATCTAGGAAAAGGCTTTTTTCTCTGGTTTTTGGACATTTTCTACAAAACGTCCAAAATCAGATTTAGACGTCATATCAAAAATGCTCCTCATAGTGCTTTATAATATTACTGAGAAGGGGGCATGGTGCTCTTAGTTTTATATCCAACTGGTTTAAATCTTTCAGGGGCCAGTCTTTGATTCCATATTGGAATGAAAGTGAGGGGACTGCAGATAGATTAATGGCTTATATCTTGCTCTGTGTTGTTAATGAACTTTTCCTGGGTAGTACCTCCAAGTTAGGTTCGTCTTTCGTATTTCATGAAAGGAATAAATCCCACCCGCTTGCAAGTCAGTGCATGTTAGTTAAGATCCCAATTCCTGACATTTACTTCTAGTGCTCTCCTTAATACTTCCATTGTGCAAAAGAGAACTTCCTTCTAAAATTCATAGGATGTAATCCCCTGATTTTTTTATAGTGCGCCTAGAGATCTGCGCCAAAAAAGGCATGGATTCTATAACAATGCATGTAATTTAACAAGCTTAACAAGCTAATGAGCACTAATATCAGCACATAACAAGCAATAATGAGCACTAATTGCCACTGATTAGAATTTAGGCGCACAACTCACTAAGCGTACTCTGTAATGATGTGCACTGATCTTCTAACGTGTGCAGGCAAAAAGTGGCATGGTTATGGGTGGGGAAATGGGTATTCCAAAATGTATGCGCCTAGTTACAGAATATGGCCCAGTGCACCTAAATCTACCTGCTAGAATTTTCGCCACATTTTCGTTGCTGTAAATGGATGCACGTAGATTTAGGCACTAAAATATCAACTAAGTGTTATTTATTTATTTGTAGCATTTTCTATCCCACATTTTCCCACCTATTTGCAGGCTCAATGTGGCTTACATTTGCCGTAATGGCGATTGCCATTCCGGACTTCAAATATGCACATGGTTTTACAATCAAGTGCGTACAAACATGGTGAAAGAATACATTGTGATCTTGCGTACATATTAGTACATGGTTTTACAATCAGGTGCGTACATACATGGTAGAAGAATACATTGTGATCTTGTGTAGGTGTCGGCATTGTGTAGTTGCTCAGGTGAGGACATTGGGGTGAGAGTATTAGTGTATGGCGGTAAGGTTAGTCAGCATTTTGTGGTTGCTTAGTAGTCAATATTAGATTAGAAGTGGTATTATTTGTTCATTAAGGTCATTGAGTTTGCTTGGTCGCGTGATTGGGGTCGGGCCAATCTTAATCTTCATTCTTATTGTTTGGTAATTAGGACGGTTGTTTGTTGTATGCCTTCTTCATCGCCTAAGTATATGCGCCAATTATAGAATATACTTGGTTGTCGACACCAAGTTCAGTGCAGATTTTTTAAGTGCTGTATATAAAATCTTTCCCAATATGTATAGGTAACATATCAAGCTGTGCTTGGAAATTCTTTGTAATCGGCCAGAGAATTAGAACTCTGTATTTTTTTTTTGCTGTAGTTTCTTAAGCTCCGATTTCTTGATATTGGAGGATCTGTTGTCTCTTCATGTATTGTAATCACTCAACACTGACACTTTTCTGTGTTACAGAAAGTGTCTGATGTAAAGACCATCAATAAGAGCAAAAGAAATACACTTTTATCAGAATCAAACTGTTAATTGAAAGGAAAGTTCTTGATTTTATAGATTTTTTTAAAACAGATTTTGTTTTACTTTCTCAGTGTTAAATCTGATGTGCTGCGCAGTTTTTCAGTGCATGTTTGAATGGTGAGCAACTTACAAGAACTCAGTGTCAATTCAAAAAGTTCTGACCTGTTTCACGTAGAGCTTTATTGAAATGTCAGGGTACTCAGAGAAATGAAGAATGAATGAACCAAGGTGTCGATTTGATTTTAATGTGAAGACACATCAGTTAACTGTTCTTTCTCTAGAAGTTAGGTCTGATTGTCATGTTGATATTGAGGGGCATTTTTGATATGATGTCTAAATCTGATTTTGGATGTTTCATGGAAAACATCCAAATATCCAGTAGTGAACATTATTATTTTCAAACCAGAAAAATGTCCAGCTTTTTGTTTTTGTGCTCAGTGCGTCTTTTTGGACCATTTTTGAAAAAACAAAATCCAAGGGAAAACGCCCAGCAGAGCAGTGGGGCATCCTAGGGGGCACTGCAGTGGACTTCATAAAAAAGGTCCCTGGTACACATCTCACTATTACCCCCTTATACTGTATGGTGAGCCCTCCAAACCCCACCAAAATCTACAGTACCCAACAGTACACCACTACAATAGCCCTTATGCCAGCAGGTGGTACTTATATGTAGGTTGTAACCAAGTACCTCTAAGTGCAGCCAAGGATAGAACAATCTCCTCTAGCCACAGGCTCCCGGTACAGTCAAGAAATAAATGTCCACCAGCTTTATTCCATGCAGGTTTCTAGTAGACCTGATACACAGTTCCAACAGCAGCATTCACCTTCAATCTTAAGCACATATAAGCCACCTGAAAGTGTGTGGCAAATAGTCCCCTTTAAGCAGTAGGCTATCAGCACATACCAGGATTCAATATAGGCTCACAGTCAGCTCCAGTCTGGGCTCTTTAGCCAGTGCACAATAAACAGTAGTTTAATTCCAAATAGAAGCAGTTCTTTCAGTTCATCATCACAGCTAAATCACAAAACAGCAGTTTCTACCTTCTACTCTCTTTACCTTCAGGAGAGTTCAATACTTTAGAGACTCCTCATACCCAAGGGATTTCACCCTGCATCAGCTTCACTGGTAAATTCAATACTTTAGGGACCTCCCCTCCCTTACCCAAGGATTTTCAGCCTGCAAATACTTTTGGGACTTCCTTACACCCAAGGGATTTCAGCCTGCTTCAGTACTTTAGGGACCTCGCTTGCCCAAGTGTTTTCAGCCTGCAACTGCTTCTCTCCTCCCTGGGACTCCTTCCCAATTGCCTAATCAATCCCTGGCTTCTGCTAACACAGCCAATCATTCTCCTTCCATTAGCTTCCCCCACACCCATACCAGCTGAGTTGAGCATTAGAGTAATGATGAGCTCCTGCATACAGGGTTTCCTATCTCTCTTTCCCCCTAGTGGCAGCCAATCTACACATCCTGCCAGCTTACACCCATGTCTTCCCCTATTGCAGCTAGTAGTCCAGTCCAGGTTCTTCATCTCACCCCCTGGCTCCTTGTCTGCAATGCGTTCTGGGACTTGTATTTCAGACTGAAACTGTCTTAACCCAACTATCCTGGATGTGACTCTATCACAAGGTGCAGTAGGTTTTTGGTGAGTTTTGGTGGGATCACACTGTCCACTACAAGTGTAATAGAGTGGGATATGGGCCTTGGTCCCCTTCTCTATAGTGCACTACACCAACCACTAAGCTACACCAGGGACCTGCTTGCTACTCTAATAGGCCTGTAACATCGGAAGCTGTCATAGAGGCTGGTACACACTGTTTCTTTCACACCTTTGTGGTGTGGAAGAGGGTCAGTGACCACTGGGGGAGCAAGTGGGGGAGGGGGTCATGCCTTAATCCCTCTAGTGGTCATCTATCATTTAGGGCACCTTTTTGTGACTTAGGTGTGATTGAAATAGGTCTAGACCAAAAGTTCTAACTTTATCTCTGGATGTTTTTCTTTGTTTCATTATGGTTTGCTACTCTAATAGGACTGGCCATAACATCTGAAGCTCTCATAAAGGCTGGTATGTACTGTTTCTTTCACATCTTTGGGGGTAGGAGGGGATCAGTAACCACTGGGGCAATAAGGGGTGAGGGGTTCATGCCTTAATCCCTCCGGTGGTAATTTAGGGCACCTTTTTGTGACTTAGTTGTGATTGAAACAGGTCTAGACCAAACCATCTAACTTTTAGCCCTGGACGTTTTTACTTTGTTTCATTATGGCAGATAAATGTCCAAGTTTTGGGAATGCCAAAATCCCGCCCCCAACATGACTCATTGTGATTTGGACGAACTGCATAGAAAAATATCTTTAAAAATGGGTTTTCGTGAATAGCGATTTTGACATTTTGGCAAAAAAAAAACCTTATCCATCTGTCGCTTTGTGCTACTTTTTGGGTGTTTTTCTGTTTTGAAAATTAGTCCTATTGTGTTCTCCAGATACTCCAAATGGCAGCATCACCCACAGTATTTCACTGGTTCAAATAGGTGGGAAATACTTTTTCAAATCCTCTTGATGACCTGACAAATGAACACTCACTGCACACATTTTAAGGAAGCACCCGTGCCACTCCCATTGCCATGCCCCTTTCAGATCCATGCGGAAACACTTAGACGCTATTCTAGAAATGAGTGCATAAGTGTTTTTTCAAGCAGATCTGCCATTTCGGCCACATTTTGGTGCCTTGCGTCTGTTAGAGAACACTTCTCCACGCTGAAGTAGCACCTAACGTTTGGTGCCATATATAGGATTCCCCCGAATATTTTATAATTAAAGAGGAGCTTTCTTTAATTATAGACTACTTCATTCACAATCCTCAAACAAGGCAAGTAGCCTAGGGTATTATGCTCCTGTCCACGAAGATACCCCTCTCCATTCCTAATTGATTAACCCCCCTCCCATACAGATACTCCCCTTCTACAAACAATCCTCACCTTATACTCCAACCCCATAAAAGAACACCTCTTGTCTTGGAAACATTTATTTAGTTCCAATATTTTTTATTTGATTTTATCAATGAAACAAAATACAAATGGCTACAATGTTAGCCAGTATACAAATATGAACAATAAACTGAGCATCAAACAATATACACATCTGATACAAGATAAACAGTTTGGCTACTGGCCATGGACTACACATTCCAAATCCCCCTTCTCCTCAGGGTTTCCCTTAAGTGCATTTCTCAAAGTTCCGAGGGTAGGAATTATCCTCATTTGCTTCTGCCCTGATGGTAAAAAAGTTCAAAAAGGTGCAGTTGACCTAAGACCCCCCCACCCCACCTTGCTCTTCACATGCAGGATAATGAAGGCCTCAGGCTAGGCAGTTACATTTTAGGGTCAACAGGATAGAAAACAAAACCTGTGCTGTTTAACAGAATTATACTAACCCAGCAATAATTATCTAACACTATGAACAGTTTCCAACTCTTTTATGTCACACTCTCACTATAATCTCTCAGTGCACAGTTGTTTTATTCCCTTGAAGATGTGGTACCCAACTTAGTCACAGACTCATTAGCTGCTGTAGTTTCAAAGCTTCAGGAATCATGTCCCCGAGGTCAGCAGAGTAGCTTTATATCCTTTTTCCAGGTAATATGTGTCTCATTTTTAAGCAGCAGAAGCACATACCAGTGTTGTGGGCTGGTTACACAATCAGAGATTTTGGTAGGACCTCAATTCATATCACTTTCAGCATTTTATTGAGAGGAGAACCCAGACCTGGACATTCTGTCAGTGTTCTTTAAGGAGGGACCTGAAGGTCCTTAATGCATTGACCATCTTCTGCAGATTCTTAGGAAATAGGTAGGTTTGTTTGTTTTTTTTAGTATTTTTATTGGTTTTCAATACAATGCAATCATGAAACAATAACTATATAAGAGTAATACTAAACAGTTATAGAAAGTTGGTAAGAAAGAAAAAGAAAAAAAACCTACCTATTTCCTAAGAATCTGCAGAAATAGGTAGTTTAATTTGAAAAAGGAAGATGTCTTAATCTCCCATTGAACTGAGGGAATGATTGGACAATTTTAGAACATCTATCTCCAGAAATCATTTTCTTTTTAAACAGAAAAGAGAGAGTCGGCCATTTTAAGTCTGTAAATGTCAGAGGAGAATACAAGAACCTAATAAGAACTCTGAAGACTCAGGTGAGTTTTAAAGTTGTAGAGATCTTTGAACTCTGGGATTTGTAGCATTTATTAGGGAGCACTGGTGGGTTTACAGCAAATATTGAAAGGTAGAAGGGAATTTTTATTATCTGAAAATTGTTTATTTCCTTTGGAATCATTTTTCTGGATTGAATAAGATGCTGAATTTGGAAGGAAGAAAGGGGCTGTCTTAATTACTGAGGGTTAGGAGTGGGTAGAATTCTTGGACTCCACATCCAAATCTATATTTGCAATATAGTAGCGTAACAGATGATTGCAGAAGAATGCCATCTGGCTCATCAAGTCTGCCCAGTTATTTTGTCAACACTGCTAAGGGTGTATCCTAGCTGTCACCTGCAGAATGTGGCCACCTGCAAGATTTCTCCTTATCCAGGACAGTCTAGTTTGTCTTCCTGCTTTGTATGTCAACATCCAGGATAGAGGAGTATACAGAATCCTCACTTAGCTCCCTCCAACACCTATCTTTCCTAGTCCTAACCATAAAGGTTTTGTAATATTACAAATCAATAAATAGGTCTTATTGCATAAAGTACGATCTGCATTATATAATATGGATAAATACACATTCCGTTCACACAGTAGCACCTTTTAGTAAATCTAGCCCTTAGTGCTGCCATATTCCTGAGCTCCAGTCTCCTAGGTCCCCTGCAAGGCCTGCCATACTGATCTAACTCCACAAGTACCTGTGTCTTCTATTTATTACAGAATGTACAATCTGCCAGACAGACCCCAATTGCTAGTTTGATTTAATCATCACAATCTAAATAGCTACCATTACTAGCTACTCAACTATAGTCTTGTGTTAATAATAATAAATGAGACAATAACCTAATTTCCAAGGTCACTGAAGTCCCAATTTCCACTCATATCAACATGGATTTGTATCTACATTTTATCATCCTGGCACCACTGCCCAAAGTCCTGACTCTTCCTTTCCTAAAATATTCCTCCATACCTTCACATTTTATTGACTCAATTGTTACACTCCATCACTATGACCTTTCACTCAATCCCAATTTTCTAGACTTACATTCTATCTAGAGCGTTTCTACCCTGATATTTTTCTTGTACAAAAGTATGATCATATTTCTTCTATACATGGAAAAACTAAACTAGTGGCTTGTCTTTTTAAAGATGCAACCAAAAAAGGCCATGCTGGTTCTCAAAATTCTCCATTGATTGACTTAGAGATAATGCACATCTTGAATCTCCTCATTTGCTATTTCCTCTATTCCTCAAACTTGTGACTTCTCCCTAGTTATTCCCTTCAATTGCTGATGGAAGACCAGGGGACACTCAATGAAATTACATGGAAATACTTTTAAAACAAATAGCAGGAAAATCAGGCACCATTTACAGAATCTGGGGTATACTGCAATTTCTCTGGGTCCTGGCTTTACCAGCTATATTACTTTGGTCTTTGAGGTGGTTTGTGAACATGGAAATCCTTAAAACATAATCCTCACTGGCCCTACCTATCCTTCATAACCCCCAAAACTGGAGGAGCCACTGTGGTGACTGTGTGTACTGATGTAGTATTTGAAGTCACTTGTAGCCTTTCAGCTTTGCAGGCTGCTTTTGGAGAAAGAAGGTAGAGTAGTGGGGATATGGGCTAGAGAAGGATTAGAGCTCTTGCCAAGTTTGCAAAGAGAGGAATTAGAAGCATGCACTGAGGTCAAATGTGGAATCAAAGGACCAAAGAGGAACTGGAGGAGGAAATACTTTTTCACTCAAAAAGTAGTTGAGCTCTGGAACTTGTTACGGTTAGCGTATCTGGGTTTAAAAAAGGTTTGGACAAGTTCCTGGAAGAAAAGTTCATAGTCTGCTATTGAGATAAACATGGGGAAGCCACTGTTTGCCCTGGGATTGGTGGCATGGAATATTGCTGCTATTTTGGTTTCTGCCAGGTACTTGTGACCTGGATTGGCCACTGTTGGAAACGGGATACTGAACGATGGACTATTGGTCTGACCCAATACAGCTATTCTTATGTTTTTATGTACCATGTTGCCCCAAGGCTTGTCTATTTTATGTGGTCACTTACCCTCACTTTATATAGGCATCAGGTAAGGCATAATTTATAGAGATGGTAGTATTTCTATCTGCCAGTGAGGTAAAGAGCGATGCAGGACAGTGAAAGATGCAGTCCAGCCCCCACAGGTGAGCTGTTGGTAATCAAGGTAGTTTTAGGAATCTGGAAGTGTGTTATTGAGAAGAAGTAGAATAAGGAAGAGGTAGCCAAGAGCTATGGTTCACCTCATCCCTGTAAGAGGAAAGGCAAGATTGCCCTTCTTCTGGCGCATTGTTTCCAAATGGGTTAATTTTGTGCATACTGGAACTGTCATGGACCTCACTCTAAAGGCAGGGTATGATAGTATGATCTCAGTCTCAACAATTTATTCCCAATGCGTGTGATAGAATTTGCATAGTGCTAAATACAGAGCTTCCTTCTGGAGTTCCTAACATGTATTTTGTACTGTATGGGCAAAATAAGTACATATATAACTGTTGCCATACTGGGACAGACTGAAGGTCCATCAAGCCCAGTATCCTGTTTCTAACAGTGGCCAATCCAGATCAGAAGTACCTGGCAAGATCCCAAAACACTACAATACATTTTATGCTATTTATCCCAGAAATAAGCAGTGGATTTTCCCAAGTCCATTTTAATAATGGCTTATGGACTTTTCTTTTAGGAAGCCATCCAAACCTTTTTTTAAACCCCGCTAAGCTAACTGC
Source organism: Microcaecilia unicolor (assembly GCF_901765095.1). Classification (NCBI taxonomy): domain Eukaryota; kingdom Metazoa; phylum Chordata; class Amphibia; order Gymnophiona; family Siphonopidae; genus Microcaecilia; species Microcaecilia unicolor. The sequence continues at coordinate 318,833,739 of NC_044033.1, forward strand.
TTTTACCACATTCTCTGGCAATGAATTCTAGAGTTTAATTACATGTTGAGAGAAGAAATATTTTCTCTGATTCGTTTTAAATTTACTACTTTGTAGATTCATTGCATGCCCCGTAGTCCTAGTATTTTTGGAACATCATCTGCCATTTGGATGCCCAGTCTCCCAATCTCATAAGATCCTCTTGTAATTTTTAAAAATCCTCTCGTGATTTAACATCTTTGAATAACTTTGTGTCGTCTTCAAATGTAATTATCTTACTAGTTACTCCCATCTCTAGGTCATTTATAAATATGTTAAAAAGCAGTGGTCCCAGCACAGACCCCTGGGGAACCCCACTATCTACCCTTCTCCTTTGAGAATACTGACCATTTAACCCTACTCTCTGTTTTCTATCTTTTAGCCAGTTTTTAATCCATAATAGGACACTATCTCCTATCCCTCTTTTTTGTAGCTTTCCTGAAATGTAGTCTGAAGTCAACAAAAAAACAACACTGTTCTTCAAAAGACAAAATAAGGTATTGGGCACCAGAAGTAACACACTGCAGCACACAGGCACCAGTAAAAAAAAAGGGAAGGAAAAAGCCTCAAACCACTTCTCCACTATGTATCAGCACTGAAGATTTAAAGGTAGACACCTCACTGGATTAAAAAATCTTCCCTTGTTTATAACAAAATATGTTCTATGCAATGGAGAAACCCAGCTGTGATCTATACAATAATAATGTGAATTGAAAACGTATCTGCACAAATGAGTCAAGTTGTCCAACCGACAATGGCCACGTTTTGCACGTTTGCTGCCTCAGGGTGTAGACAAGAATGTGCATTGAACTGCCAGTTCTAGCTAAAGGTTTGGCTTTTGTTCCAGTGCAGCCTATACAGTTTTTTGTTGTTGGGGGGTTGGGGGGGGGGGGGAAGAATTGATTTAAAAAGTTTTTTCGGAGACTACATTTGAAGGAATATTTTTTCCAACATCCTGTCAACATGGATGATATTTCAGTAATTAGAAGTTGGTCTAATTGGATCCCTCCTACCATTGACTACTTTCAAGGAATTAGTAGTTAAAGATTTTAAGAGATTTTCTAAGAAGGAATGATACCAGTCTTATAATTTAACTAAAATTGAGTTTGATGCCTTGAAATCCTTACATGGTAATCCCACTATTAGGATCTGTCATGCTGATAAGGGTGGAGCGGTCGTTGTTTTAGACATGGATGACTATGACAAAGAAGTAATGAAGCAGTTTTGGTTTGAACTGATTATATTGAGCTTGAATTTGATCCTACCTCTGAGTTGAAGGAGGTTATCAAGAAATTGACTTTAGAGGGCTTTGACAGAGGTTTTTTGACTAAGCATGAATTTCAATTTTTGAACATTTCACAATCAAGTGTTCCAGTCTTTTATGTGCTGCTTAAAATACACAAGACCTTAATTGATTCCCCCAGTTATCCAATTGTTAGAACTTCTTGATCTTTGTTGATATTTTTTATGCCCCATGGTGTGTCAAGCTTTCTCCTATTTACAAAATTCTACTCAATTTATTTCCAGATTGGATAAGATCTCTAACATAAGTGAGGTAACCTTTCTAGTCACACTGGATGTCAAGTCTTTATATACAATCATTCCTTAGGCACAGACTATCACCTTATTGACTGAGTTCTTAGACAGCACTGCACAAACTATATGGATCCGTCCATACTGCTTTTCAAATTGAACTTTTAGCTCTGGAAATGCATAAGAACTATTTTTGCTATCATGAGCGATTTGCCCAACAGGTTTCTGTGGTAGCCACGGGAGCTACCATGGCTCCCTCAGTGGCCAAACTATTCATGCAGAACTTTGAAAATAAATGGATTAAAATCAATCCTTTTGGATCATGTATCAAAGCATGGATGTGGTACATTGATGATGTGTTTGTGGCATGGGCTGGTTCTGAGTCTCAATTGTATAAGTTTCATGTGTGGTTAAATTCTCATCACAATAAGAATCAGATTAACATGGAATACCATGCTAGTGAAATTTCTTATCTGGATGTACTGGTGAAGAAGAGGGTGGACAGTATAACAACAGTGTTCCGAAAATCTACTGACAGGAATACTTTTTTGTCCTGTATGAGTAATCATCCTCCTGCCCTTAAGTGCAACTGTCCCTTCTCCTAGTTCATTAGATATTGACGCATTTGTTCAGAGATTGAAGATATTAAATCTCAAGAGCACAACCTATGCAGACAGTTAGCTGCAAGAGGGTATCCAGACCGCCTCTTGCGGCATTCCTTCAAAAGAGCTAAATATCTGAACAGGGTCCTTCTGTTCTACGAGCAAGATAAGTGTGATTCTGATCAGATTTTGACCTGTGTTTTGCAGTATGCTCCAGGGATAGAGAAAATTATGAAGCTTTTAAGGCGACATTGGGAGATTTTGGAGCTGACATCTACCTTTCAGGATTTGACCTTCCTGGTTGCCTACAGTAGGCAACGTAATCTGAAAGAACTCCTTAGTCCTTCAGATGTTGGTTATCTGGTCTCAAGGAACATTGATGAGGGTGGTCATTATAAATTTCATCGGTGCACTGTGATATCACAGTGGAGTTGCGAGGATTCTTCAATGACCCTGTTACACTTCAATGTTTTTTTGTACAGCATTTGACTAACTGCAATACTTCTTATGTAGTTTATCTGCTGATTTGTTCTTGCCCTAAGTTTTATACAGGATAGATGTCTTGTCCGCTGAAGACTAGAATGATTGAACATAAAATCTACCTTAATAACAGAAGGCTACAAGCATCTGTGTTCCAGCACTTGAATATAATCATTTGTTTTCACAATTATGGCATTGTTTGATTGACCATATTCCTGAGGGAGATAACGACAGATAGCAGTGCCTATTGCAGCGTGAGCAGTTTTGGATTGACAGACTAAATACTGAAGAACCACATGGGTTGAACTTGCTAATTGACTGCATATGTTTTATTGAGCCATTCTTATTGTTTCCAGAAGGGATGTTTGTTCATTGGTTTGAGAGCTGGTGACATCACTAGTGACTATTTATAGGATGCCGCACGTACTTGGCACTACTAACTCTCTCTTTAAGAGCCCTTCAACTGTAACTACTCCCCTAACAAGGCTCATATATGGTTTTAACCTCCACCTTAACCATATATCATATAGAAATCATTCATATGTTTTTTATCGCCTCAGCAGTGCACATGACCAACTTCACTCTTTTATTGAATGTCCAATAAAAGAGTGAAGTTGGTCATGTGCACTGCTGAGGCGATAAAAAACATATGAATGATTTCTATATGATATATGGTTAAGGTGGAGGTTAAAACCATATATGAGCCTTGTTAGGGGAGTATTTGTAGGATGCGACAGCATCTCATGGCCATCTTTGCAGGATCCAGTTGTACTAGAGAGCTATGGCTTTTCTCCTTTTTCTTCAATTTCTGGGACTGGATGGACTGTGCAGGTCTTTTTCTGCCGTCATCTACTATGTTACTATGTTATGTCTGACTCTGGAACACCAGACACAGAGATTTTTAAAACTGACTCTTAGAAACAGTGTTGCCTGTCTCATTCTTAAGAGCCTTGTCCGATCTTTGGATACTCTCCCTATTTTAATACCTTTTTTGACTTTTGCAAAGTAGCTTTCTGAAGCCACCAGCTATCTTCCATCTCTCTCTGAATGTAAGAGAGAAAATTGTGCCAGATTGCTGGTGTTTTCATTCTTGCTGCATGGGATTTGGGAGATATGAGATAGATATAGAATTATTTGGCTGCTTGTCAAAATGTTTGAATTGCATACTCTCCCAAAACTGCTCAACTATATCTGGTTTCAAAACCACAATGGTAGCAAAAGTGAATGGGTAGTAATGTGAAGTTGCTGCTAGAGGTCATGGCAGCCATTTTGATGAGGCAGCCACTAGCAGCGGGAGTGAGTGGGGTTCTCTCATGCCCCCATCGCCCACACTGAACCACCAGGGATGCGAAGTAGGCCTGGGGAGGGCCTATGGTTAAGGTGGGGGATTGCGTAGGGGTATTGCTATTGTGGGAAGGAAGTAATCAACAGGGGGGAATTTGGGAGGAGGGAGATCAGAAGGGGGCTGTTTCAGTGTGGGTCTGGGAAGGATTTTAAAGCTTTTGAGCTGTTCTAAATTCATCCGCTTAGCTATGTGGGTGCCAGCACTTAATATTGCCAGCACCTGCATAACTGCCAGCTCCTCCTCAGTGTCACTCCTTGTTCTACCCCTGACCTGCCTATTTTTTATGGCTGGTCAGAGTCACTATTCAGTGAGTCAGGACTGACTGCCAGTCTGCCTACTAGTTAGTCGGAATGGTTGCCTGCCACTCAGGCTTGACTGCTAGTCAGTCTTTATTCACTGACTATTTAACTGCCATTCAGTTTTGACTGACTCACTGCCTGCCAGTGAGCCAAGACAATGACTGCCTGCCAGTCAGTCAACACTGACTCACTCCTTGTCAGTCAAAACTGACCAACTGCCTGCTAGTCAAGACTGGCCGACTGCCTGTCAGTCAGTCGAGACTGACCAATTGCCTGCCAATCAGTTGACACTGACCAGCTGTCTTCCAGTTAGTTAAGGTTGACTAGTCAGTCAAGACTGATCGGCTGCCCAGAGCTGGATTAAGGCATAGGCAAACTAGACATTTGCCTCGGGCCCAAACGTTTAGGGAGGCCCTGTCAGATGTGCTCAGGATTCAGGAGGCTAGGATTGCCAACTGTCTGGATTTTTTCAGGATTCTAAAAATTTGTGCATTACCTGTCTCAGAGCCAGACGGTTGGCTAAGTGTGTGGATATTTTTCAGAGTTTAGCCCATGACAGTTCTCCAATGTTCTCCCTTTCCAGTGCAGAGGCTGTGGTAGAATCCAGCTAATGGGAAGGCTCTAGGTGTCACAGGGAGGGGCTGAGCAGGGCTGCAGAGAGGAGAAGCAGGAGGGGCAAAATTCCCTGGGCCCGGGACTCCAACGGTAGCTCGGGCTCCAGGGTCTCTCTCTCTCTCCTGCTCGGACCCGAGTGATCATGTCCCGACAGGAGCAGGAGAGAGAAAATTCTGGCACCATTGCTGGGCCCCCTTTGGAGGCTGGGGAGGAGCCAGAGGAGTACCTCCAGCGCTGTTCTTCTGCCCAGCTGAGTAGCAGCTTTTCTTCTCAGGCATGCATGCTTGGTTTTGAAACTGAGCATGCCTTGAGAGGAAAAGCAGCCGCAGGGGCAGGCAATCGGCAGAAGAGCAGCGCTGGAAGAAGATGACTTCTGCTGGCGGGGCCTTGGAATCCCTGCCAGCCAACAAGGTATTTCAATTGCAGCAGCAATCGGGGGAGGGGCAGCCGTGATCCAGGAAGGGAGGTGGTGGCCCTGCCCCGGGCCCGGCAGCGGCTGCCCTGTCCCAGGCCCGGTCCAGTCTCTGGGTGGCCCTGGGCCTGAGCTGCAGGGGCTGTGGGAGAAGCTGAGCTCTGCACAGGGTTTTTGGAGAGAATCAGTGAGTGCTTTTGGGGAGGGTATAGGGGATATTGTTGTAAAGGAGAGGAAAGTGTGAAGGGTGTGCTATCTGCTGAAGAAAAGAACAGGCAGTAAATGCCAGAATTTTACAAGATGGTGGGCAGACCTGGTGGTAAGTAGGAGCATTGCCTGAATGAGCAGCAGGACAGCACTAGAAAAAAGAGCTAGAAAGTGCATGTCATCATGTACTTGTAGATGTTTCTGTGTATCTGATGAGGATAGTCTCATAGAAATGAAGCTTCCCTTTGAAAATCTGGGCTGGAATGGGGAAGTTCACTGGTACAAATGTACCTGTGCACATACTAAGTGAAGAGAAGTTTTCAGCCCAGGGAATTTAAAAATGTTAAAGTTTAAAAGGACCCCTCTTTGAGATTTTTTTTCCTTCCCTGTTAGTAGATATAGAGGTATATTTTCAAAGCACTTAGACTTACAAATTTTCATAGTAACCTATTGAAATTTGTAAGTCTGTGCTTTGAAAATGAGCCCCATAATATACATTGATACGATTCAACTTCTAGTTTTATTTTTGACAACTATTTTTTCCTAGTGTTAATTGTTGCATAGACCACACAGTATTGCAGATGTCAATTATCAGTGTGTGTAATTTGTTACATAGAAACAACTGAGCAGCATTTGAGAATAAGACGTGGGTAACTTATTTGAAACGTGCCAAGGCTTTATGTTTTCTTTGCCTGTTCAAATAAAGACAGCTCTATTAGAAACCTTAATAAAGACCAGACATGATGGGTGTAAGGTGTATGAATGGTGAATGCTGATTGGGTGTATAAGGAAGGTATCTGAACAGACTAGAAAAACAAAATTTATGACAGGATTTCACCCTCATGTTGTTCTATTATTGTCAAAGGCAGCCATTCCCAACCCGGAGATTTGCATACACTGCCTCAATTGCTTGCAAACCTAACTCTTGAATATTCATTGTGGATATCCTGAAAACCTGATGGGACTAGGTGTGCTCCGAGGACTGGGTTGGGAATGGCTGGTTTATGGGATCCTTTTACTAAGCTTTGGCATAAAGTGGCCTTAGTACATCCTTATGTGGGCTTTTACCATGCATGTCCTGCAATAAGCCATTTTAAACATTCTGTATACTGGCGTTACACTCACTCATTCGTGCCACCCACCCTCCCTAACCCCGGCTGTATCGGACTTTTGATCAGTCAGGTGCTATGATGTTCCCTAGAACAGTAAGCTGCGTCCTTATAGCACTTACTACAGCTTTGTAAAAGGACCCCATATGCTACAATTTGTGCACTCTTTTATGCTTAAGGTACATGCTAACCCCCAAATTCTACAGATTTGGGTGCCAAAATCGTTGTGGAATCTATAATTTAGTCTCCTAATTATAGAATATGGCCCAGTGCGCCTAAATCTACATGCCAGGATTTACACTATGTTTAGGTTGGTGTAAATGGATGCTTGCAGATTTAGGCACTGAAATATCAACTAAGCATATTCTTATGGTGTGGAGGAGTGGCATAAGCACTGCCACGCTGGGAAAAGACCAAAGGTCCATCAAGCCCAGCACTCCGTCTCCAATGGCGGCCAATCCAGGCCCCAAGAACCTGGCAAAACCCCAAAATTTAATAACGATCAATGGACTTTTCCTTCAGGAATCTGTCCAGACCCCCTTTAAACTCAGCAAGGCCAGCTGCCATCACTACGTTCTCCGGCAATGAGTTCCAGAGTCCAACCACGCGCTGAGTAAAGAAAAACTTTCTCCGATTTGTTTTAAACCTACCACATTCTAATTTCATCTTGTGTCCCCTGGTTCTATTTTTGTTAGAAAGCATAAACAAATGCTTCACATCTGTTTTGTAGACCTCTATCATATCACCCCTCAGCCACCTTTTCTCCAGGCTAAAGAGTCCTAGCCTTCTTAACCTCTCCTCATAAGGTAGTCGTACCATCCCTTTTATCATTTTCGTCGCCCTTCTCTGCACCTTCTCCAATTCCTTTATATCTTTTTTGGCCTAGTAATTAGAGCACCAGTCTTGCAATCCAGAGGTGGCCAGTTCAAATCCCATTGCTGTTCCTTGTGATCGTGGGCAAGTCACTTAACCCTCTATTGCCTCAGGTACAAACTTAGATTTTGAGCCCTCCTTGAACAGAGGAATATCCAGAGTACCTGAATGTAACTCACCTTGAGCTACTACTGAAAAAGGTGTGATCTAAATCTAAATAAATATAATCAGCTTCTAAATAAGTGCCAATTATTGAATGCACTTATTTCAGTGCTGATTTGTTAGGCACCATATATAGAATCTCCTCTCAAATGTGAAAAAGTGAACACTACCCTACCATAAATCTAATGTTTGTTTGTATCCTTTTCAATTACACAGAGATTTTTTATTTATATATGGAGGAAAAAGGCCTCAGCAAAGGTTTTCAGCTGTAGCAATTGCTTGCTGCTCATTTTCGTGACAGCACCATATGACTAAGACCAATCACTGGCCAAAAAAACCTCTAAATTTTTTAAATAAATTATTTGATTATTCTATCACATGTTCATGCATGCCGGGATATTGAGTTACAAGGAGCACTGAAAAATTTTAAATTTGAAGAATTCCCCTGATGAAGCCTGTGGTGAAACCGAGTCTCTGTTAAAGGGATCTTCAAGAGAAAGCTAGGTGCTTCTGTTGTTCCTGCTGGATGAATATTCTTAAGAGGCAGATGTTTGAAAATGTTTATTTTTTTGAAAAAGAATTATTGCAATGAATGTGATAGAATAATCAAATAATTTATAAAACATTTTGGAGGATTTTTGGCCAGTGTTTGGTCTTAGTCATATGGTGCTGTCACGAAAATGAGCAGCAAGCGATTGCTACAGCTGAAAACCTTTGCTGAGGCCTTGTTCCTCCATATAAAAATAAAAATCTATGTAATTGAAAAGGACAAAAACATAATATTAGATTTATGGTAGGGTAAAGTGTTCACTTTTCCACATTTGGGACTAGATTCTGTATATCACGCCTAATAAATCTGTGTCGAAACAAAATAAGCTTAGGCGCATTCTTTAAACTACACCTAAATTTTATAGAATGGGCCTAAATTTCCATTACAGAATACACCTAGAGGGGCATTTTCGAATGGGGACGCCCATCTCTAAGGGCGCCCATCTCTGAGGATGGCGCCGTGAAGGGGCAGGGCCGACCATATTTTCGAAACGGGATGGGCGGCCATCTTTCATTTCGATAATACGGCTGGGGCCGGCCAAATGTCAGAGATGGCCGGGTTTGAGATGGCCAGCCTCGGTTTTTGCCGATAATGTAAACCGAGGCCGGCCATCTCAAACCCGGCCAAATCCAAGGCATTTGGTCATGGGAGGAGCCAGCATTTGTAGTGCACTGGTCCCCCTGACGTGCCAGGATACCAACCAAGCACCCTAGGGGACACTTCTAAAAATTAAAACAAAAAAAATTAAAATAGCTCCCAGGTGCATAACTTTGCACTCTTTACCCTGGGTGCTGAGCCCCCCAAATCCCCCCAAAACCCACTCCCCACAACTTTACACCATTACCATAGCCCTTATGGGTGAAGGGTGGCACCTACATGTGAGTACAGTGGGTTTTGTGGGAGGTTTGGAGGGCTCCCATTTACCACCACAAGTGTAACAGGTGGTGGTGTGGGGGGGGGGGGGGGGTGGGGGGTGGGCCTGGGTCCACCTGCCTGAAATGCACTGCACCCACTAAAAACTGTTCCAGGGACCTGCATACTGCTGTCAGGGAGCTGGGTATGAGATTTGGGCTGGCATAGAGGCTGGCAAAAAAAGTTTCTAAAGTTGTTTTTTATTTAGGGTGGGAGGAGGTTAGTGACCACTGGGGGAGGCAGGGGAGGTCATCCCTGATTCCCTCCGGTGGTCATCTGGTCAGTTCGGGCACTTTTTTGGAACTTGGACCTGAAAAAAAAGGGTCCAAATAAAGTGGACCAAATTCTCACCAGGGACGCCCTTCTTTTTTCCATTATCGGCCGAGGGTGCCCATCTCTTTAGCACACCCCAGCATGCCCCTGTCCCGCCTTTGCTACCCTTCTGACACACCCCCTTGAAGTTTGGCTGGCTCCGCGATGGACTGCAGTTGAGGCCGGCCAAAATCAGCTTTTGATTATGCCGATTTCGCTGGCTTTGAGAGATGGCCGGCCATCTCCCGATTTGTGTCGGAAGATGGCTGGCCTTCTCTTTTGAAAATAAGCTGACTAGTGCCCATCCACGTGACTATATTTAGTCGTGGCCATTTATGCCAAGTAAAACTTGGTGTAAATGTCGATCGCTAAATTATGCACGGACCAGGTGTATTGTATAACAACATGCATAGATTTTAGAAACGCCCATGACCTGCCTATTCCATGGCCATGTCCTCATTTCAACAATGTGACTTAGAATTTACATGCATCACGTTACAGAATATGCTTAGACTGTTTTGTGCGTAAATTATAATTAATGCCATTTAGTGTCAATTGCTTGTTAAGTGGCAATTATCAACACTGATTGGCTTGTTAAGTAATTAAATTCTATGTGGAAATCCAGAATATGACTGGATTTCCGTGCGGAATTCAAGTTGCCCTATATAGAATCCTGGGATTGGTGTGTAGTTTAAGCATTTTGATTAGTGGAAAGTTGGTTCCTCTATTTAATCTACACTCTCATATGACCATTGTTGTATGTCCTGTTCAAGTTGTCAAGAAATAATTAATGCATAATAAACCAGAATTTTCACTTATGATAGATAATTTCATCCTTATGTTGTCAGTAAAAGGTATTAGTTTGTAAATTTACCCTTCTTCTAATCTCCACAGGAAGTTATCAAAATGAATATGGGAAATCACAGCACTGTGACAGAATTTATCCTTCTGGGAATGTCGGACCGTGCAGAGGAAGAACTCTTCCTCTTTTCGCTGTTTCTAATTATGTACCTGATCTCTCTGCTGGGGAATACTCTGATGATTACATTAATTATCACTGATCGTCATCTTCACACCCCCATGTATTTCTTTCTCAGTAACTTGTCTTTGGTAGACATGAGTTTCACCTCAGTCACTGTCCCCAAAATGCTGATTGCTCTCCTTTCAGGGAAGAAAACCATCTCCTTCTTTGAGTGCATGACCCAGCTCTATTTCTTTATTACTTTGGGGGTTACAGAGGGATTCCTGCTTGCGGTGATGGCATATGATAGGTATGTGGCCATCTGTAACCCTTTGAGGTACACCATAGTGATGAGCAGGAGAATTTGTAGTTGTTTAGTTGGTGGCTCTTGGATTGTTACTTCCTTGCATGCCTTGTTGCACACTATGATGGTCTCTGATTTATTGTTCTGCGGCCCCAATACCATCCACCACTTCTTCTGTGACATCCTACCCCTGCTCAAACTCTCCTGCTCAGATACCTCCAACTATGAGTTGGTCATATTCACTGAAGCGTCAGTAATTGGGCTTGGACCTTTTTTGTGTATACTTATCTCCTACGTCTACATCATCGCTGCCATACTGAAAGTTCGCTCTGCAGAGGGGAGACGCAAAGCCTTTTCCACGTGTTCATCTCATCTCACCATAGTGACTTTGTTCTATGGGACCATTATTTTTATGTATTTTCGACCATCTTCAGCTTATTTTTTGGACAGGGACATGCTAGTAACAGTGATGTACACTGTACTTACCCCGATGTTAAACCCTTTTATCTATAGCCTGAGGAACAAGGAGGTAAAGGGGGCTCTGAGGAGAGCCATAGTAGCAAGAATATGGCTTCAGAAAATTTGAAAGTTATGTTTAAGGGGGGCTCCTCTTTATTGTCATTGTCCTCTTGGGATCTGAGACATTTATGTGTGTAACTCCAGGTGTTAAGGAATCATCTTAAATCATTGCAGACTAGGTCTTGCTATCTTTATTTTTTTTAATGAATTAACATTCCAGATCTACAAATGCCATAGGACACATCTCCGACTGCCCTTAATCCAATATCTTCAATATTCTGCAGCCTTGTATGGTGGATCAATATCAATCAATTGGAGACCAGTGGTTACCAGACAGAGGACTTATTGAAAGATGTACCCTCAAAACAATTAGTGAAAGTAATAGCATATGATTAACAGGGAGGAAAAGGTCTCACGAAACACCTCGTCTCTTCTCCATTAATTCTGCTTGTAAGGACTCTCAGAGACAGTAGGTGATAATTGTAATCACTGACCAAAAAACCTCCCCCATCCAAAATCATATGCTGTGCACATAATATGAATTATAACAGATTTCAAAGTGTGCAGGGTAGCTAGCGGTACTATAATATATAAGTCAATGAGGTACTTACCTCCAGCTCCACTGTTCCCGACGGACATCCGTTTCAGCATCGCTTTGTCAAGGGAAGGAGCTTAACAGTAACTTCACATGCCTGCTGCTGGCACCGCTTGTGTCAGGCATGTGAAGTTACTGTTAAGCTCCTTCCCTTGACAAAGCGATGCCGAAACGGATGTCCGTCGGGAACAGTGGAGCTGGAGGTAAGTACCTCATTGACTTATATATTATAGTACCGCTAGCTACCCTGCACACTTTGAAATCTGTTATAATTCACATTATGTGCACAGCATATGATTTTGGATGGGGGAGGTTTTTTGGTCAGTGATTACAATTATCACCTACTGTCTCTGAAAGTCCTTACAAGCAGAATTAATGGAGAAGAGACTAGGTGTTTCGTGAGACCTTTTCCTCCCTGTTAATCATATGCTATTACTTTCATTAATTGTTTTGAGGGCACATCTTTCAATAAGTCCTCTGTCTGGTAACCACTGGCCTCCAATTGATTGATACACATCTCAGACTGACATATCCTTTCTCTTATTACTCCCCAGAAAAAGTCAATTTTTTGGACACCACGATCTCAATCAGCGATGGCTATATAGAAACATCTATATACAAGAAACCCACAGACAGATGCTGCTACCTCCACAACTCCAGCTTCCACCCTTCACATACAAAGAGATCCATTATTTACAGTCAAGCCACAAGATACCACCATATCTGCTCTGATCCAAGGGACAGACAGACACCTTGAAATCCTGACTGCATCCTTCGAACAGAAAGGCTACAACCCCAAAATAATCTCCAAGAATATTGCCTCCTCCCTCAAAACACCCAGGGAAAATCTGCTACAGTACAAAGAAAAAAAAGCCATAGACAGAATCCCCCTTATAGTGACATACAATCCAGAGCTGGACAAATTAAGAAAAATCATGAAAGATCTTCAGCCTCTACTCCAGGAGGATGAATTACTGAAAGAGATATTCCCATCCCCACCAGTGCTGGCTTTCCGACAGCCACCCAACTTAAAACACAAGCTAATCAGAAGTAAGCTCCCAACACAGACTCAAAAAGAAGACAATGGCACACATCCTTGCAATATATCCAGCTGCAAGCTGTGCCAAAACATTTCACAGGACCCCACAGTCATTCACAAAGGAAAAATATTCAAAATAAAAGAATCCTTTACATGCTCATCTTCCAATGTGGTATACATCAGTCAGTGTAAAAAATGTGACGAAGGATGCTATATTGGAGAAACAAGCCAGATGCTAAAGACAAGATTTAATTTAAATAAACATCACATGAAAAATGCCAGTACCAGCCAGGATTCCACTCCTGTGGGGCAGCACTTTACAAAACCAGAACACTGTACCAGTGATTTCATAGTAAGAATCCTGAAAGGTAACTTTAAAACAATACAGGAACGTAAGACCTTTGAAGTCAGAATGATTAAATATTTTGACACACACCAGACAGGAATTAACAAAGATCTGGGTTTTCTAGCCCATTATAAACCATAAAGTTGTATTGCTCTGTTTGTCACCCTCCTCTCACCTATCCACCCCCATCCTGTTAGACTGTCACTGAAATGCTTTGATGTTCCTATGCATATCTCCTGGTCTCTCACCTATCCACCCCCATCCTGTTAGACTGTCACTGAAATGCTTTGATGTTCCTATGCATATCTCCTGGTCTCTCACCTATCCACCCCCATCATGTTAGACTGTCACTGAAATGCTTTGATGTTTCACTTATATATACTGCCATCTACCAACACTTGCTTATTTCCGATCTGACGAAGAAGGGCAACCTTCGAAAGCTAATCAAGAAATGTATTAAGTTATGTCCAATAAAAAATGTATCATCTTATTTTTTTCCCATGTTTTATTTTGTTTGATTTCTATTGATTACCTCTGGACAAAAAGAAATAGGAGATTTCTGATGAGACAGCCACAAAGCTTTCAATTTAGCTGGATTCAAGATGAGTTAGTTGATTTTAATCTACAAGGCTACCTTATTCAGATTGTCCAAAAGAATGGTTTGAAATTTGGATATCATCCACATACACAAAAGGATAAATTCCTAGATCCTGGATTAGGGTAAGGAGTGCCAGAAAGATATTAACAAGAGTAGGAGTTAGAATGCTGCCCTGAGGAACTCTGCAAGATAATGAAACTCCACTTGTTTATGTAGGTACTCTTGGCTTTCCTCGAGGAGTTTATGCTGATTCTGAATATATTTACACAGTCGTGAATTAACGGGGAAGCTTTCTTTCCTCCATATATGTTTAGCTTTCTGAAGCTAGGTTGTATGAATCCTTAATTCTGCTGTAAACCATGGGTTAATTTGTGAGCAAAGGAAGAGATAGCACATAGTGGGGCAAATTCATCCAAAATTCCTTGACGATGATCTATTAATAAGGAGACGTGGAGGCATATTTTCAAAGCACTGAGACTCACAAAGTTTCATAATAACCTATGGAACTTTGTAAGTGTAAGTGCTTTGAAAATGAGCCCCATGTAGCCTAAGGGGTCCTTTTTACAAAGCGGCGGTAAGCCCAATGTGGGCTTACCGCTCGCTAAAATGGAAGTACTGCCGGACTACCGCAGCACCCACCCCCATCATGCACCATTTCCGACGCTACAAAAATACCGCCGGGCTAGCGCAGGAGCCCTTACCGCCACCTTAATGCTCCCCCAAAATGGACGCACGGCAAGTGCTTCACTCGCTGCACGGCCATTTCTTTTAAAAAAAGAAAGACCTGCCTTTTACCCGCTGCAGTAAAAAGGGGCCTCAGCACGTGTCAAAATCACGCGCCAATGCCAGCACAGGCCCCCTTTTGCTGCAGCTTCGTAAAAGGATCCCTCAGTGCTTTGAAAATGAGTCCCTTGGTATCTGCCGAAATATGTGATAAAATGAAGGGAAATGGGATTTGATATACTGCCTTTCTGAGGTTTTTACAACTACATTTGAAGTGGTTTACATATGTTCAGGTACTTATTTTGTACCAGGGGCAATGGAGGGTTAAGTGACTTGCCCAGAATCACAAGGAGCTGCAGTGGGAATTAAACTCAGTTCCCCAGGATCAAGCTTCACTGCACTAACCACTAGGCTACTCCTCCACAACTGCTTTCTGAAGCACTTAGACTTACAAAGTTCCATAGGTTATTATGAAACTTTGTGAGTCTCAGTGCTTTGAAAATATGCCTCCATGTCTCCTTATTAATAGATCATCGTCAAGGAATTTTGGAAGAATTTGCCCACTATGTGCTTCAGAAAGAGACACTTTGCTGAAAAAAGGTCAGTATCAAACTCCCTAAAATTGTTATTATGTTTCTATTTTGGTAGAGTTTTAATACTTTCACATATATGCTGATTTTAATGATTTTGGAATATATATGTTTTTTTTAATTTGGTTTTTATTTATCGTGGAGTATAATTGAAAGTTTAGGTATTTATTTTCTAGTCAAATAGAGGTTATTTGAGAGTAGAGGAAAACAGTGGGCTGGATGATTACAGTGTTGGTGTTCTCAGTGCTGCCACTGGCTGCCATGCTTTTTTTTTTTTCACTTGGGGCAGGCTCTGCATGTCTTCAGCTGGTGATACCTGTGGATTCCCTCCAGCCTAAAGTACGTTTAATTTTAATTTTGGTGGGGCATTGGGCAGGAAGAAGAAATGTGTTGCCTTGTGCCCAGCCCTGTTAAAGTTGGCCTGCCCAAAATATTTATTTCTGCTTTTGCTACTGCTACATATGTGCTTAGAAAAACAGGTCTGTGCATTTAGAGGTTGTCACTGGTGTCTCTTATTTCTGTAAGGTGCTGAGAGCTGATCCCAGCTGCTGATCCGAACCTGAACATCAGGCAGTAGCAACTTTTCCGTGGCACACCTGATGGGGTCTGACAATAACGTGTCATGGCACACACACTAGGTGGAAAACACTATCTTAGACAATTTTGAACTACAAGATTATAGATGCAATGGACCTACCTCTGATGACCTGAAAACATCTGCTGACCCTATACCACACATCCTTATGCGCTCAAGAAGCAGACTAATTCTTTCATGAAAATAAAAGATCACATGTTTCTATTGACTTTAATTGATTATTACTTTGCAAAATCACATTTAGGGCCCCTTTTGCTAAAGTGCATTCCATTTTGCAGTTTAATTCAGGAAATTACTGCACAATACTTGCAAATCTAATGCGGCAACTATTGGGGGTATTCCCTGCAATTTCCTTGTACAGATCCGGAGATAATAGTTCTATTAGCGCATGGTACTTAGGTACCAGTTAATGCAGAACCTCTTCGTTTCTCCTATTTAGGAGGTGGTAAGTGGTCCTGAACTGACTGCGATTTCCTCAGCACATGGTAAGGCCCTGATGCTCAAAAATAAACACAGGCACTAGAGGCCATTAGTGCCATACTAACACACGCATTTACCTGTGCAAATGTTTCAGAGAGGTCTAGCGCGGGAAACAACAAGTGCGCCAAGCATTAATACAGATAGCATGCAAATGTAGTCAAGCTCTTGTTAATGACGCCAAGTTAGAGCAGGCATTAGGGTGTTGGAATAGAGGATTTCCTATAATTACTACTACTACTACTTAACATTTCTAGAGCGCTACTAGGGTTACGCAGCGCTGTACAGTTTAACAAAGAAGGACAGTCCCTGCTTGAAGGAGCTTACAATCTAAAGGACGACATGTCAAGTTGGGGCAGTCAAGATTTCCTGAATAGAGGTGTGGTGGTTAGGTGCCGAAGGCGACATTGAAGAGGTGGGCTTTGAGCAAGGATTTGAAGATGGGCAGGGAGGGGGCCTGGTGAATGGGCTCAGGGAGTTTATTCAAAGCATGGGGTGAGGCGAGGCAGAAAGGGCGGAGCCTGGAGTTGGCGGTGGTGGAGAAGGGTACTGAGAGGAGGGATTTGTCTTGAGAGCGGAGGTTACGGGTAGGAACGTAAGGGGAGATGAGGGTAGAGAGGTAAGGAGGGGCTGCAGATCGAGTGCATTTGTAGGTTAGTAGGAGAAGCTTGAACTGTATGCGGTACCTGATCGGAAGCCAGTGAAGTGACTTGAGGAGAGGGGTGATATGAGTATATTGGTCCAGGCGGAAGATAAGATGTGCAGCCGAGTTCTGAACGGACTGAAGGGGGGATAGATGGCTAAGTGGGAGGCCAGTGAGGAGTAGGTTGCAGTAGTCAAGGCAAGAGGTAATGAGAGAGTGGACGAGAGTTCAGGTGGTGTGCTCAGAGAGGAAAGGGCGAATTTTGCTAATGTTATAGAGGAAGAAGCTACAGGTCTTGGCTATCTGCTGGATATGTGCAGAGAAGGAGAGGGAGGAGTCGATTGCCGGTTTTGATTGCTTTTGGAAGCAGAAGGAAGCCCTTAAGTGCTGATCATGAGAAACAGCAGCCTCATGCAAAAGCACACATTGGCGTCTGTTTCCTGTGTCTAAATTTAAAGCGTTCATGATAAAAAATAAAAAATTAAAATTAAATGTTTATATTTAGGCCACAGAAAATAGACGCCAATGTGTCCTTCATGTTTGGGTTTTACCAGGCACATGCACACAGGAGCCAAGCTTACCATAGAATGCTTCTGCATATGTGCCAAGCACAATCTTCTCATGCCAAAGCACAATTCTCCTGCCAAACTCCCTAATGCTCAATGCTATGAATGCGCCTATATTTGCATCTCATTAGTGTTGAGCATTAAGGTGTCGTTCTGGCGGTATTTTTACGGCGCTATTCGGAATAGCACAGAAGTTCTGAGCATCAGGGCCTAACTGCTGTAACACTTCCATGTCCATTCTCTGCCCTTGCTCCACCTAGTTACACTTCTTAGCTAAAAATACTATGAAGATGCAGTTTAGGTGCGGTAATCGCAAAATCACTGCAAACGCTGTGTTTTGTATGTTGTTTGTTCTTGCACGACAAACCTCAGGATAGTAGTGTAACACACTTTAGCAAAAGAGCCCTTAGTTCCTGAACAGTGATTTCACATATCCTATCATTCAATCAATCAATCAATCAATCAGAAAGCAGCTCCTGTCTAGAAATACCCATAGATAGCAGGCTTTATGGGCTCTTGCACCAGCAGTGAAAGGGTTACCACTTTCTGCTTTTCTGCCATCAAGTATTAGCTGATCACTGAACAAACTGAACTTCCTGCCACAGGAGACCCTAAACTTTTCTTATTTCTTTGTATCTCTGTGCTAAGACACTAATTAACTTAGGGAAGCTCTGCTAATTATTGCACTGTTGAATTGGTCCCTGTGAGTCTGATTAATCTGCTGTCCCTAGGCCAGGCAGGAATCAGCAGAGTTTGGGGAGAGGTAGACAAGGAACTACAGAGAACAGCTTTTTGATTTTTTTTTTTAATTACCAGCTTGTTTACATATAAATTAATGAACAGAGAGAGTCTTAGATGGTGAACGCAGCAGGCCCTGTTGACTACTGAAGGCCTCAGAGTACTGTCTCATATCAAAGCATTGGCTCTTTAACAAACCATCTTCATATTAATAACAAACAACAGTTGGGGGTCCCAGAGGTGACTCTAGGCAGTGTTCCTTAGAGCTCTCAGATCTGCTGAATGCATTTTGAGAACACCTTTTAGCAAGCTCCTCCCAAGGCACTGAACTGTTCTAGTTGTTTAGAATTGAGTTTATAGCCATTCCCCAGATGGAGAACTATGCGATAAATTTCATGCCTGTTTCTTCTCTTTACTGTAAGCATATGGGACCCATAACTTTTTTTCTGGTTTTCACTTGAAGATGATACTTAAATAAAAAGAAAAAAAAAAGCAGAAATGATTTGCAGAAGGAGAGGTGTGCTAGAACAAAGTGTAAAAAATGTATTGGCATTCAGAGTTGCACGCACATAGATCTGGACATGTGCCGGAATGCCATTCTGCACCTAAATATTGGCATTGCAAATATCGTGTGCATAGAAAATCATACCAGCATTTACACAGACGTATGTGTATGTAAGTCTGTGCAAGATACAGCTGCTGCTACCGCAGACCCTTATGTGCAGGCATCTCGTATGCTTTCCTATGTTACTGCACTTTTGTTCGCACTGAATTTATTAGCATACAAATTAATTACTGCATTGGGCACAACATTTTTTTTTTTTTATGTGTGCATTGGGAAACCCTGTGCTGGGCTTTAGCAGAAAGTTCTAACTCGGATTTCTGCATCAGCCTCTGGGTCTTGTAACAGACTGTAGTAGCAGATTTACTGACTTCCACTGTAATGGTGGTTATGAGATGAAAGCAGAAGTACAGAAAAAGATTGCAGATAAGAACCTCCAGTCTTATCCAACCACTGTTCCTTTCTCTTTTCCTAAGAACCAGGGATTTTTTTGAGGGGGTACTTGGGGGTACTGAGTACCGGCACCTTTTCCATTGTCTGCTAAAATTGACCCATGGACCCCATGTTTTAATGAAAGAGCTCAAGCTCTGCACACTAATTCTGCCTTGCCATAGGTTCTGTGACTGGTTGCAGGGGGCCTGGCTATTGTGGGGTGGGTCCTTCATTGATCACCCCACCGCTGAAGAGTGGTCTAGCATTTGAGTACCGGCACCTTTTTTGCTAGAAAAAATGCACTGCTAAGAACATAAGAGTAGCCATACTGGGTCAGACCAATGGTCCATCTAGCCCTGTATCTTGTTTCTAACTGTGGCCAAGCCAGGTCACAATTACCTGTCAGAAACCCAAATAGTAGCAACATTCATCGCTACTAATACCAGGGCAAGCGGTGGCTTCCCCATGTTTGTCTTAATAGCAGACTATGGACTTTTCACCAGGAACTTGTCCAAACCATTTTTACACCCAGATACACTAACTGCTGTTACCACATCCTCCGGCAACGAGTTCCAGAGTTTAACTATTCAATGAGTGAAAAAATATTTCCTCGTATTTGTTTTAGAACTATTTACTTGTAACTTCATTGAGTGTCCCCTAGTCTTTGTACTTTTTGAAAGAGTAAAAAATAGATTCACTTCTACTCATTCTACACCACTCAGGCTTTTGTAGACCTCAATCATATCTGCCCTTATCCATCTCTTTTCCAAGCTGAAGAGCACTAACCTCTTTAGCCTTTCCTCATATGAGAGGAGTTCCATCCCCTTTACCATTTTGGTTGCTGTTTTTGAACCTTTTTTAATTTCACTATATCTTTTTTTGAGATATGGCAACCAGAACTGAACGCAATACTCAAGGTGAGGTCACACTGTGGAGCAATACAGAGGCATTACAGTATTTTTGTTCTTATTTTGTATCACTTTCAGGGTGGATAGTGTTCACAATGAGCTCCTTTTATTAACAACTATATGTAGATCCTTCAAGAGGTAGTGTGTCATGATTTAGGCTCTAAAACCCTTTCTGATGTTTTGGTGCCACCTCAGTAATGCCAATACACAATCTCTCCACTGCAAAACACTATACACAAACTTGTGCAAAAACACACTCATAACCTTAGCAAACCATAACAGCACTAATTCCAAGGACAGGACGAGCTACAACCTTATGCGTGGAAAAGCAGCACTGTAATTACACCAGGCTCTAAAACACCAGTACACAACCTAGTGAAAAAAAAAAAAAAAACCCCAAAAAGGCCTGTAAATTCTACACACTAGTAGAATACTGCACCTTGATTACACATGAAACACACATGACACAACAGATAAGAAGGCAAAACTGGAAAGTTACCTCAAGAAGTCAGACTTAGCATGCAGCAATACTAGAAAAATTGAAACTTGCATGCAAAATATCACAGATGCACATTTCCAAAAGCTGACGTATTCCAGTTAATAAATTCTGAATAAAATACTTTTTTCTACCTTTGTTGTCTGATCATTTAGTTTTTCTATTCGCTTTGGTCCCAGTGTCTTCTTTCCATTTGATATTTTTTCTCTCAACATGTCCACCTACTACTACTACTATTTAGCATTTATATAGCGCTACATCCCTCCATCCTTATCCAACATTTCTCCTGTCTTCCCTGCCCTCCACTCCATCCATGTCAGCACCTTCCCTCTTTCTCTTCTACCCTTCCATCCAGTGTCATCCCTCTTTCTCTCTCCATCCTTCTACCCATTACCCTCTCCCAATCCTTCCATCTATTGTATCCCTCTATCTCCCCTTCCTTCTACACAGTTCTCGCTCTCGACCCTTTTCCATTCAGCATGTCCTCTCTATCCCCATTCTTCCAGTGTCTTTCCTCTTTCCCTCCCTACCCTTACGTCCAGTGTCTTTCCTCTTTCTGCCCCCTCCTTCCAGCATTTTCCCTCTTTCTCCCTCCTTTCATTCAGCATTTCTATGTCTGACAGCTAGGGTCTCCCCCAGTTTCTCCCCAGCAGCTTCTCTCTCTCTCCTGCCCATGTCCCCTCTTTCTCTCCCCATCTTTCCACTAATCTTTCTCTCTCTCCTCTTCCATCCAGCATCTTCTCTCTGGCTCTCCCCTGCTCTCTTCCATGTCCCCTCTTTCTCTCCCCATCTCTCTCTGACTCTCCCCTGCTCTTTTGCATGTCCCTGGCTCTCCCCTGCACTTTCTCTCTCTCTCCTCCAGCGTCCTCATGCATCTCTCCTCTCCCTCATGCATCCCACCTTTCTCTTCCCTCCCCTTCTTGCTTCCATCACTCTCACTCCTTTCTCCACCCCCCTTTTCCCATTCCCTGCCATTGCTTTCCTTCCTCCCTCTTCCTCTTAGATGTGGCACCTCACATCCTCCTTTCTCCACCCCCTTTCCCTTTGGTCTGGCAGCTGGCTGGCATGATGCATCGCTCCCCCCCCCCCCCCGGACTAGTTCGGTATCGCTCTCCCCCTCCGCTCCTGTCATGTCTTTGAACTTCGAGGATTCCTTCCGGTAGCAGCAGCAGCATCGGCAATGATGTAAGCGCTGCTTTCAGCCTGCCCCAGAAGCCTTCTCTGGACAGCGTCCCTCCTATGCGGGAAACTGTACAGAGAGTGCTTCCGGGGCAGGCTGAAAGCAGCGCTTACATCATTGCCGATGCTGCTGCTGCTGCTACCGGAAGGAATCCTTGAAGTTCAAACACGATGTGACAGGACAGGAGCGGAGGGGGAGAGCGATACCGTAGTAGTCGGGGGGGGGGGGGGAAAGATCGCACGGTCCACGCACCAGTCGGGGGGGAAGGGAGGGAGATGTTCAAGGCAGCAGGAGCTGCACCCGGGGCGGTCCGCCCCGCCCTTGCTGCACTTCTGGCTGGGGAGGCTTAGCCTCCCCAAGCCTCTTATACCGGGCGCCTATGGTGCTGAGCCCCCCAAAGCCCACCCCAAACCCACTACCCCAAACTGTACACCACTACCATAGCCCTTACGGGTGAAGGGGGCACCTATATGTGGGTACAGTGGGTTTCTGGTGAATTTTGGAGGGCTCACAGTTTCCTCCACAAGTGTAACAGGTAGGGGGAGGTAGGATCCTGGGTCCACCTGTCTGAAATGCACTGCACCTACTATTAAACTACTCCAGGGACCTGCATGCTGCTGAGTATGACATCTGATGCTGGCATAGAGACTGGCAAGTAATGTTCTTAATCACAATTTTTTGGGGTGGGAGGGGGTTAGTGACCACTGAGGGAGTAAGGGTAGGTCATCCCTGATTCCCTTCAGTGGTCATCTGGTCATTTGGGGCACCTTTTTGTGCCTTATTCATAATAAAAACAGGTCTAGCTCAAAACGTCGAAGTTTTAGTGCTGGACATCTTTGCTTTGTTCCATTATGACTTGAAGATGTCCAAGTCTTAGGAACACCCAAGTCCCACCTTGGACACACCCCTGGCATGCCCCCTTGAGATTTAGACATCCTTCTGACGGACTTCAGAGAAAAACGTCTAAAAAGAGGTTTCGAAAATACTGATTTGGACGTTTTTGTGAGATAAACGTCCAAATGCAGACTTATGTCACTTTTGAAAATGAGTCCCATTGTTTCTCTTGTTTTTCCTTGTTATCTTTTAGTGCTCCAATCAAGATGAGGAAGAGATGAAGATCCATATGAATACTTCTGCTGGCTTGCCTGATCGCATATATTTGTGATATGAGAGAGGGGCTGTAATTTCACAAAGGCAGGCGTCCATGTCAAAAGGCACTTCAGTTGTCTGTGTGCATAGTTAACACTAATCATTGAGCAAAGAATCAGTTAGAACTAGTAATTGCTCAAAGAATGGATACATGGACATACGTAAATTCTATATATCATGCCTAAAAATTTGGTGCCAAAATAAAATTTGCTTAAGTGTATTCTAGAAAGTGTGCCTTAATTTAGGCATACTTTATAGAATAACCCTAAATTTTCACAGTTTATAGAGACGCCAAGAGCTGGTCCATGTGACTAAACTTAGACACGGCCAGTTATGCCAAATAAAACCTGATGTAAGTGCTGACGCCTAAATTAGGCATGGACTGAGTATATTCTATAAGAACGTATATAGATTCTAGAAATGCCCATGACACGCCCATTCCACACCCATGGCTATGCGACAGAATTTACGCTCACCATATTACAAAATACTCTTAGCAAGTAGTGCATGTAAATTCTAATTAATACCAATTAGTGCTAATTGGTTGTTAACATCGAATTAGCACTGATTAGCTTGTTAACCAATTAGCTTCTGTGCATTATTATAGAATACGCTTCTATAATAATGCACGTGGAAATCTTTGCATAATGTATAGAATGTGATAGCACGGATGTTATAGAGACACAATGGGACAGTGAGATATGTGCAATCCATCTTTAGATCTTGTGTACTTCAATGATGTGTGATGGGCCAATAACAACATCTTGCTGCCAATCCTGGATACGTACTAACCCCTGCAAGTCGAATGGGAGTTGGGTAGAAGGCCAAGGCCACAAAACAGGCTGCTGTTGGGTCTGCCTTGGATAGGGTTACCATATTTGCTCCCCCCAAAAAAGAGGACACATGCCCCGCAACACACCCCACCCTGCCACACCCCCCCGCCCCCATCACTCCCACAAGGGTGTACTATCCTCCCCTCCCCTTACCTTACTGTACTGTACTGCCCTAGTGTTCTAGTGACTTCTTCAGGGCAGGAAAGAGCCCCCTCTTTCCTGCCCAGAATGGCTGCAGAGAAGTCTTGCTCCCTCCCGTATTGGCGCCGCTTCAAAATGGCCACTGAGAGTGACCATGCAAGACTTCTGCAGAAGTCTCATGAGGCCGCTTCAACTCTCAGCGGCCATTTTGAATTGGCGCCGAGAATGGAGTCAGCAAACAACAGTCTGCAGGCGCTCTGGGCAGGAAAGAGGGGGCTCTTTCCTGCCCCGAAGAGGTCACTAGACCACCAGGGCAGTACAGGGAGGGGAGGATAGGACACCACTAGGCCCGCCTGCCCGCCAGCCTGCCCGTTTGTCCGAAAATCCGGACAAATGGGCAGGCTGGCAAAACCCACCCGGTTGCCTGGTCATGTCCTCAAAAAGAGGACATGTCCGGGTAAATCTGGACATATGGTAACCCTAGCCTTGGAGGAAATAGAGCAAGATGTACTTTGTTGTTAAAGCAAAGATGTGTAACAACTGAGAAAGTGGTATCTATGGCTAAGAAGCTGTAATAACAGCACATTGATCAATAAAACAGAGCCAGAAAACATGTTTCAGAGTGACATCTTATCTTTACAGAAATGTGAGATTGTGCAATTGGAATGATCACCATGGGTCCACAGGACATACATGATACTTTATGCTGGGAGTTGAGCAAGTTGTGCTACTTGGACATTTGCTGTGTACATGTTAATGACCAAACAAAAAGACCACAGTTATGGACTTGAATGTGAAGAGGAGAGGGACAGATAGGAAAAGGGAGGCTAGATAAATGTGAATCTCTGGCTAAATGGCAACCTCCAGACATCTAAAGGCCTTAACACCTCCTCCATAATTCTGAGAATGAACCGCTGAGGAAGTTTAAGTACATGGCAGGATCCATACCAGTGAGACAAGAGCAAGGCAAGCGACACCTGTTCTCCAACCTCCTCTCAGTATCTGTAGAAAGGATGGTGAAGAGTGAGGAACCTGTTGAGAGAGAGTACTTGTGGTGTTTTCAGAACAAGCCGTAAGTTATCTTAACACCAGACCTATCCACAGGATGTTCCTTTGTATGACCCCTCACTCCTTTCCTCCCACTCCAAGCAGAAGGCAGCAAACTACGAGCTATCCACTCCATTCTTCCATTCCTACGCCTTCTTTTGCATCACCTGTTTGCAAAGATCATTTTCAAAGTACAGAGAGATGTTTGTAATCTGATGCAAAGGCTAACACATCTATGGGGTCTGAGTTTTACCCAGACATAGGTTGGCTGCCCCTGAAACATCTAGCTTCCAGTCCCTGTAAACCTTTGGGCCAGACACCCTCCATTATATCCAAAATGCAGCATTGAGGGCAATGATGGCTGACTACTAGCTCCTCAGAGGAAGATTCAAACAGACCCCTGTATTAAGGAGAGTTGCCTAGAAAGAGGTGACACTGTGTGCTGTGGGAGAATGAGTTGGTTTCAAAATCCAGCTGTTGTCAGTGTGACACAGAAACGTGCCTCCCATATCAATCACTTTGTTGTTATATCCCAGAGTACAGTGACAGCAATGGTGGTGTCATTTCTGGATGACACCTACATGGATTTTAAACCTTGTCAATAAACAAGGTAACTTAGCATCAAGAACCCTAGAGGCACTTTTGTGATTAGAAAAGATTCAGGCACGTGACTAGATTTGGGTAAAAATAGTGGGACAAAAGACGTGCACGCTGTAAGGTCTTTTGGGCCACCAGATTCGGGCAAGCAGGTCACCACACTTCACACTATCATGGAAAGCACACTAGTTCATTTGCTAAAACCAGAAACTTTACTGTTTTTTTTTTTTTTTTAATCATGAGAGGGCACCTACACACTGCTTAAAAAGAGATGATCAACTATTTACTGTTCTAGTAAAAAAGGCCCGTTTCGGTATGAAATGAAACGGGCGCTAGCAAGGTTATCCCTCTCTCCCTCCCTCCCTCACTCTCTCCCTCTGTCCCCTCCAAGTCCCACGGCCCCCTTTCTTCCCTTCTGATTTCCAGGCCCTCCCTCTCTCTCTCCCTCCCTCTCTCTCTCTCTCCCTCTCTCTCCTGCCCTCTGTCCCTCCCCCGAGTTCCAGTCCCCCCTCCTCTCTGTCTCACAGACACGTCCTTGCGATGCCTCCACCCGCGGCCCTCCCCTGCCCGACACTGGCCCCGCCCATTCCCCTACGTGCACGTCACCCCCCTCCAAAATCGCCAACCCCCCTCTGCTACCCTCCCCCACCCCCCTCTTACCGGGGTCCCGATGGCAGCAGTGAAGAGCCTCGCGAGTCCCTTCTCTTCGCTCTCAGCTCTGACTCTGGTCCCGCCCTCATTTCCTGTTTCCGCAAGGGCGGGACCAGAGTCAGAGCTGAGAGCGAAGAGAAGGGAACGCAGCAGACTCGCGAGGCTCTTCACTGCTACCGCCGGGACCCCGGTAAGAGGGGGGAGAGGGGAGGGTAGCAGAGGGGGGTTGGCGATTTTGGAGGGGGGGCGATGTGCACTTAGGGACGTCTCTGCCCGCTCCCGCTGTTCTTCAATGCGCGTCTCTCACTGGGATCATAATCCCCTGCTGACGTCAGGCAAGCAGGGTTCTACTGCTGGCCAGTGACGTCAGCAGGTGGTTACGATCCCAGTTAGACACTTTAGAACGTTCACATAGCAAATTATTATATCAGATGTTCTCTTCTCTCCTCTCCTCCAGTAATAAAAGCATTGCCTCCAGAGAGTTCTTAGTGCTCCTTAGGACTCAATTGCACTCACTGGATAGGTGAGGAGGTCATTGGGTGTGCCCAGTTACATGGTTATTAAATTGAAGCAGATGGCTAGTGCAATTCAAATGAAATTCCCTGGTATCCTGGATATCTATGTGATACAGTCAGTGGCAATGCAGTCAACATGTTAACAGAGTCTAAAGAGCGATGAGCTCCTCCAGCCTGCTAAGGTTAGAATGTCCAGGATAGCAAGACATGACAGCAGGTACTGTGAAGCAATCATCTGTCCTTTGCCCTGGCCTACACAGGGGTGGGAAGGGTCACCATAGCTGGCCACTACAACATGGCAGCAACTGGGTCTGAAGTGTATTAATTGTCCCTTGGTGTTTAGTACCTTCTTTGTTTAGCGAGAGACATCTAATGGCATCTTGTCAGAGTACAGCAGCCTGATGCTGCATTAGGCTGAAACAGGACACACCTGCCTAGTAGCCTAGGTCAAGGGTAGGAGATGAATGCACAGGCACGTTTGATGGGGCAAAAGGGAACAAAGAACACATAGAGGGGATATAAGAGATCCAACTAGGCAGTCATGCTGCTATTCATAAAACCTCTTACCCATCCCAAATTTGCCTTCATCTTCTACTCCATGTCCCTTAGTTGGCTAGCTTGGAGGGAGCTTCTAATGATTATGTAATTTACTGACAGGTGTCAGGAAATACCAAGTTCACAGACGGCACAAAACAGAAACTGCCTCCAAGGTGTCTCTGTACTCTGGACTATGGACCTAGAGATGAGTGGTGTCATACTCTGCAGACCACCATGTTCTTATTGACTGATAGGGCAGCACTGGAAATAGTAACTTTTCCTGACCTGATGAACTATATGCAGCATAGAAAGGTCCAGACAGCACAAGCTGCTGTCATAATTCTTCCCATGTTCAACAGCTTTCCCAAGCTTGTCATGGCACCATCTCAATGTATGCAAATGTACATACACCATCAGCAGGACCCATTCTTAACTAGCATTTGACTATGGCCCAACAGAAGCCAAGTGACCCTGTTCTCAGCTGGAGGTTTGGGGACATTCCTGGATCTCTAGGCACCCCATCATGGTATACTATGGGACTAAAATTTATTCAAAAAAGAATAAGATTAAAAATGCAACTACTTCGGTTGACTCTTCTCACAGTCTCTATTGCCATTTTAAGCTTATGCTTGGTGCATTCACTTATCACTAGTCTTTTTAAAAGCTTGATTCGTCTTCCTCGCTTATGTTGCCCCATTCATTGGCTTACACAACAAACAAACTCCAGAAGCAGGTGTTTTTCGCCGAAACACGGCTCCATGTTTAGTTTTTTCAGTTTTTTTTAAATATTGTTTTTTTAAATAAAGTATTATTATGTATTTCGCCTCCACGGTGTCTTGGAAGTGTCATGTTCATCTCGCTACTTTTTTGGATTTTTTAAATCAAAATTATTACCTATAAACCAAAACCTAATTATGGATGCCTGCCTACCAATAATTCTAATAATACATATCCCCATACATATGCTGTTATCTATAAACATTAATTGTATTAAATATCCCACAACCATAAATATCACAACTTCCAACAAATGTCCAATATACTTATTTAGACTTTGCTCACACCTTTTTCAGTAGTAACTCAAAGTGAGTTACATTCAGGTACACTGGATAATTCTCTGTCCCAGGAGGGCTCATAATCTAAGTTTGTAACGGAGGGTTAAGTGACTTGCCCAAGATCACAAGGAGCAGCATGGGATTTGAGCTAGCCAATTTGGGATTGCAAGACCAGTGCTCTAACCACTAGGCCACTCCTTACATGCCTTAAAAATGTTCCAAGCAGATTCATCTATTATAAAACCACAGTCTCTTCAACTACCAGAATAAACACTCCAAAATAGAGCTATAAAAACCTTGTCACAATGCTTCTTCTTTCAATAGCAGTTCTCCAAAGAGTTAACACAGTGGATACTTATGGATCTCTTAAAACTTCACTGCAAACATTGTCAAGGTTGTTTAAACCTTTGTAATCCAATCTGAAAGTGTAAGAATAAACAAGGTCTTCAGAGTTGTTAATCCTCACTGCAAAACACAGCACATGACTTCTGCTGGTATAAGAGAGAGAGTATGTTTGCTCATCTTTCTATAATAATATAATATAATACAATACAATTTACACTGAATAATAAAAACATTTATTTATTGTTACATTTGTGCCCTGTGCTTTCCCACTCATAGCAAGTTCACTGCAGCTTACATATAAGTACTTATTTGTACCTGGAGCAATGGAGGGTTAAGTGATTTGCCCAGAGTCACAAGGAGCTGCCTGTGTTTGCAGTGGGAATTGAACCCAGTTCCCCAGAACCAAAGTCCACCATGCTAACCATTAGGCCACTCCTTTACACACATGAACTTCCTTATGAAGCTTAACTGCTGTAAAACACTGACACATGCGCCACAGATATGCTCCCTTTATATTGCTGTATGTATATAGTGTCACATTATATTAACAGTCTTACCAAAATTACATGATCTCACTCCTTTCTGTTTCCTTAGTCCATAAGGATGGATTGTACACCATGAATAAATATTTTTTTGTTGTAATTTATGAAGCAACTGCGATGTGTTACCCCCTCTTCTGGATGTGACCTGCAATAGCACTATAAATCTCAATTCTTCAACCACATGATTCTTTTCAACCCAGTGAGTTACTAAAGGTGTCTCTAATCATTGTCTTCCAATGTTAGTAAGGTGCTCAGCCACCCTATATTTTTTTCTCACTGTCTGCCCCACATACCACTTACCACAGGGGCATATAATTGCATAAACAACCCCTCTGAGTTGCAATCCAAACTACCCCTTAAAAAGAAAGTTTTTTGAACAGCTTGATTATATAGCCGATCTGCATTAAATGCAAATTTACAATATGTGCATCTTTGACAGACAACAAAACTAGGGTGTAAATGCTGTTGATTTTGTTTAATATTTATAATAGATACTATGTTAGCCAAATGTTTTGCTCATCTATATGCAAATTTAGGGAACCTGATGAAAACCACAATGTATTTTTAATATGTCCCAATATGTTAAAATTGCTTTATATTTAGCCATTGCTTGAGATGAATATGATAAAACACAAACCGTGTTATCTGCTGAATTTGAGCTTTTAACATCTGACAGCAACCACTCTCGGTGGATATACTTCTCTCTTTTATAAGCCCCACTGATAACTTGTCTAGAATATTTATTTTGTTGAAACCTCTGGATCATGATATTAGCGTGATCTTTAAATTCCTGCATAGTTGAACATAATCGTCTAACTCTCAAAAATTTCCAGTGGGTATACTGTCCCTGAGACTTTTAGGATGATAACTAGAGTAATGCAAAAGGGAATTTTGATTTGTTTCTTTGCAAAATAATTATGTAATAAAGTGTCCCTCCACTATCGATTTAGAGACGTCCAAAAAATTAATTTGATTCTGATGATATTCCATGTTAAAGGTTATATTACTGTCACATGAATTCAAATAGCGTATGAAAGTTTGCAACTGATGCACATCTTCAGATACTATGGGACTAGCCACACTGAAAACAATGGGTAGGATCAGGCCATGCATATCCCACCCAGCTTTGGAATGTACTTTTTTTATCACAGCTGGGGAAAAGGCCTTTTTTAATGGGGCAGTAATGGCTGTGTGCTAATATTAAAAGTAGGGTGCAGCTATTTATGACCTGAGCCCTTACTGCCACCCATTGACTTGGCAGAATGGGCTCATACGCTACTCCTGCGGCAATCAGGAAGAGCATGCCAATGTGGCTGTGCTGCCGATTACCGCCGGGAATGCCCCTGCAGTAGAAAATAGAAAAATATTTTATACCATCGGAAACAGCGCATGCCAGCTTCGGAATTACCGCCGGGCACCTGCGCTACCCCTGTTGTAGTGTCAATTTGGCACATGCTACCAGCGTGTCAGACCTACCAGTTCTTAGTAAAAGGCCCCCTGTATGTTTGGGTTGGGTTTAGTGCATAAGTTTTAATTACATATATATATTTTTAGTGCTTACATCTTATTTCCTACTTAATACATTTTGCCTGTGAAACCATTCATCCAGTAGAAAATGACTGCAGAACAGGATTTGAGATTTTGGTACCCCCAAAAGCAGAGGGTGGGAGGGGTGATGTTCGATATCCTAAAGATTGGGGAGTGGAGAGAGGCCAGAGTGCTGCCCATTTGAAGCAGCACATGCACATGGCCCTAATCTAAATGGTCGCAGGCTCCTTTTTGTCATGGTGTTTCAAAAATTGTGTTAGGCGATTGCCTATGTTATCTGTATATAGATCCAGGCTTGAATGATTAACCAGTAGAATGATACAGCAGCAAAATCTATTTGCTAACCAGTAAAGAACCTTGAGCAGGTGGTCTGTCAGTAGAAAAGTAAAGCTTTTACCATAAAGATGAGGAAAAATCAAATTGTAAATCAGCTTTAAATTCTTTTCATTTCTTGACGAGTTTTGATTGCATGCATTACCTTCCTTACGGTCACTTTTATGTCATTGTTCCTCAGGCTATAGATAAAAGGGTTTAACATTGGAGCAACCACAGCATAAAACACAGTCACCACTCTATCCTTGTCTTCAGAATAATTTGAGTTAGGTCGCAAATATGTAAATGTGACACTACCAAAGTACAAATTAACCACAATGAGGTGGGAGGAACAGGTGGAAAAGACTTTGTATTTTCCCTCTTTAGAGTGGATCTTCAATATGGCAATAATAATATGGGTATAGGAAATGACAATGCACAGAAAAGGACCCAGTCCTACAGCCATCCCTTCTGTGAAAAGGAGCAATTCAATGGCAGAAATGTCAGAGCAGGAGAGCTTCAGCAGAGGTGGGAGTTCACAGAAGAAATGATGGATGGTATTGATGTCACAGAAGTTCAGTTGTGATACAATAAAGGCATATAATAAGGAATGCAGAAAAGCAGTGATCCAAGATGCAGCTGCAAAGAGCACACAGACATTTCTCGTCATCATTACGGTGTAACGTAGAGGGTTACAAATTGCTACATAGCGGTCATAAGCCATCACTGAAAGGAGGAAGTTTTCTGTACTCCCGCAGGAATTCAAGAAAAACATTTGTGCAATACAACTGGAGAAGAAGATGGTCTTCTTCCTGGTGATGAGATTGATCAGCATTTTGGGGACAGTGACTGAGGTAAAACACATATCCACAAGTGACAAGTTACTGAGGAAGAAATACATAGGGGTGTGGAGTTGAGGCTCAGTGACTATTAATGAAATGATGGAGATATTGCCCAATAAAGTGACTATATATAAAATCAGAAACAGCAAGAAGTGGACCATCCACAGGTCTGGATTATCTGAAATCCCCAGGAGAATAAATTCCTTTATCTGGGTTTGATTTTCTGCTTCCATAACTTTGATTAGCTGTGGAGAATGGAATAAACCAATTCAGCCTAATGAGAACAAGTGTTTTAATACTTTATTAACTTTAATAACCCTTTCAGTCCTGGAGCAAAAAAGATGCTTTACACATACAGACACTTTATATTGGAAAAACATAAGACAAATTTTGATGCAACACTTCGATGGGTAATTCACAGCTTAATCGATAAAGGATATCACCAGAAACAATTATTTCAATTCTACTTAATCAATATGATTAGTTTTAAATGGAACAAGAACATTAGAATAAGAATAATTTCATCATAAATTGGAAATATTCTTAGCAATTAATATGGTTACCTGATTAAAGGGAACATCAAAATATATACCTCCAGATTCTATACAGTGTGACTTAAGTTGTGCATGCAAATCCGGTCGTATTCTGGATTTGTTCCAACTTAGGGGCTCTTTTACTAAGGTGCACCCAAAAGTGGCCTACACTGGTGTAGGTACGTGTTTTGGACACGCTGGTCTATTTCCTGAGCGTGCCTGGATAAAAGGGATTTTTTTAATGTGCCGGAAAATGGACATGCAGCAAGATGAAAACCAGCGCACATCCATTTCGAGACCTTAAAGCCACCCATTGACTTAGCAGTAAGGTCTCACATGCCCCCTCCCTACCCATCTTCAAATCCTTGCTTAAAGCTCACCTCTTCAATGCTGCATTCGGAATCTAACCTTTCGAACATATAGGTTGCCCCAATCTGTCTGACCTATATGATTAACTGTACATTTGTCTTTTTAGATTGTAAGCTCTTCGAGCAGGGACCGTCCTTCCATGTTAAACTGTACAGCGCTGCGTAACCCTAGTAGCGCTTTAGAAATGTTAAGTAGTAGTAGTAACCAGGTGGTAAGCATCCGTCCACCAACTGCCAATTACCGCTGGGTAAACGCCCCATGGTAGAAAATAGAAAATATTTTCTACTGCATGTTGGGCGCCTGCCAAAAATGGAATACCCACCCAGACATGCGGTAGCTGGGTGGTAGTGCCAATTTGATGCACGTTGGACACGCGTAGGCAGGGCCGGCCCTAGGGTTTCTAGCGCCCTCCTGCAGTCTATTAGTCGGCGCCCCTACCCATCCAGAGGCGGGATCACTATGACTCTGCCCTCACAGTAGACACACCCCTTTTACCAGCCATGGCATCATTGAAAATATTACACCAGTATAGAAGAAAAATAACTTACCACACAGACCAGGAATTAGGAGAACAGACAGTCTTGCCAACTCTGAAAAACAATGTGTTATCAAAATTTCAGAATCTAACAAACAGATCCCTATTCAGACACTTGGCCTTGCAGTCACACATGTAGAACAGAGATAGCCCCTCTTCAAATTCTTCAAAAATTAACCTGAAATCCTAAGAAGTTAGACTCTGCATGCAGCACAATAGCCTTCCCATCGAGCACAGCTTAGGATCTAGCTAGGACAGACTTAATCAGCATAAACTAACATATTCTACAATCTGAGTTGGACAGACTAACAGGAGTTACTGAAGTGGGAATGAGAGATAGGTGATGGTTAGGAATTGAAAGCAGGCATCTAGCCCTCCTGTCCTGTGAGTTGCTGTGTTGGGGGTGGGGGGTGGGGTGGAAAAGGGTGGGTCAGGTGCAGCACTAAACAGCAGTCTCCGACAAAACAAGGGTCCAGGCTCTGCTGTGCTGTTTCTGTCTGAGCCCTCTCTGGGCAGAGGTTAGCTGAGCTCCCACAAGTTATTTCAGAGCCAGATTCAGTTGGAGCAGTGACATCCTCTGACAAACACAAGGAGGATATTTCTCTGCTTGGGAGGGGGGAGGGGACCAGACAGAGAGCAGACAGCTTTGGAGCTAGACTGAGATGAACAGCAGAGATTAGATTGAAAAACAAAAGCCTCAGCAGAGCTTCATTGCTTGCAAAGTAAGTGACGCCCCTGAAAGGCAAGCGCCCTCCTGCACTGCATAGCCTGCTTACTGCGTTTGACCGGCCCTGCACGTAGGTGCCTACTACCCTTGTAAAAGGGCTCCTTATTTAGCTACCAAGTCAATCAGTGCCAATAATTGTTAATTAAAAAGCAATTGTTAACACTAATTGGTATTAATTAGAATTTATGCACACAGCTCTCTAAGCATATTCTGTAAAGTAATGCAAGTAGATTCTAAGGTGCATAGTTGAAAAAGGGGGTGTGGCCATAGAATAGGGGTGTGGAATAGGTGGGTTGTAAGCATTCCTAAAAACTATGCACGTTGTTATAGAGTACACCCGGTTCATGCCCAATTTAGGCAAAGGCATTTACACCAAATTTTACTTTACATAACTGCGCATGTGATTAAATTTAGTCACATGGATGGGCGCTAGGCATATTCTATAAACTGCACCTAAATTTAGGCAACTTTATAGAATACGCCTAGGTGTCATTTTTTGGGTGTCAATTTTTTAGGTGTGATATACAGGATCTAGCCCATAATGGTTGTCTAGAACTCTTCCAATAATCATAATTATAAATTGAAGCCTCTGCTGCTGGAAGTGAATTTTCAATATGATGTCGCGGACATCTACCCTGAAACCTGGCCATGTTGGCAGAGGCTCTGGTTTTTTTTGAAAAGGTAAGTAGCCATCCTGCTTATTTTCGAAGGTGAAAAGTGGCCATCTTCTGACACAAATTGGGAGATGACCGGCTTCAACTGCTTTCCGTCGGTCGCAGGGCCAGCCAAAGTTCAAGGGGGCATGTTGGCAGTGTACCGAAGGTGGGACGGGGGCGTGGTTAAGAGATGGCCGGCCTCGGCTGATAATGGAAAAAAGAAGGCCGGCCCTGACGAGCATTAGGCCAACTTTACTTGGTCTCTTTTTGTTCATGACCAAGCCTTGAAAAGGTGCCCAAACTGACCAGATGACCACTGGAGGGAATCGGGGATTATCTCCCCTTACTCCCCAAGTGGTCACTAACCCTCTCCCACCCAAAAAAAAACAATTAAAAAACATTTTTTTGCCAGCCTCTATGCCAGCCTCAAATGTCATACCCAGCTCCATGACAGAACTATGCAGGTCTCTGGAGCAGTTTTTAATGGGCACAGTGCACTTCAGGCAGGCTGACCCAGGCCCATCCCCCCCTACCTGTTACACTTGTGGTGGTAAATGTTAGCCCTCCAAAACCCACCAGAAACCCACTGTACCCACATCTAGGTGCCCCCCTTCATCCTAAGGGCTATGGTAGTGTTGTACAGTTGTGGGGAGTGGGTTTTGGGGGGCGGGGGTTGGGGGGCTCAGCACCCAAGGTAAGGGAGCTATGCACCTGGGATCATTTTGTGAAGTCCACTGCAGTGCCCCCTAGGGTGCCCGGTTGGTGTCCTGGCATGTCAGGGGGACCAGTGCACTACAAATGCTGGCTCCTCCCATGACCAAATGGCTTGGATTTGGCCGGGTTTGAGATGGCCACCATTAGTTTCCATTATCGTCGAAAACCAATGGCGGCCATCTCTAATGCCGGCGATCTCTAAGGGCGGCCCAAATGTTGAGATTTGGCCGGCCCCAACCGTATTATCAAAACTAAAGATGGTTGGCCATCTTGTTTTGATAATACAGTCGGGTACGCCGTTTAATGGGGTCATCATTAAAGATGGCCGCCCTTATAGATGGCCGGTCCCTTTCAATTATGCCCCTCCACGATGCTTTTCACATTAAAATTCAGATTGTTGAAAAGTAGTTAAAAAATGGATTGATGGTGAATGAGCAGTACTGCATATGAAGTTTTGTGGAATGCAGTATATCTGCCAGGATACCTGAAGATCCTTTGAGAAGGAGAAAAAGTTAAAAAGTTAAGAGAAAGCTGTTTTGGTAGTGGTGACAAGTAAGTAGTTAGTTTGCTGTAATTTTATTTTTTTATGGACTATTAATCCTTGCATATTGAGTTTTTGTCTTATTTATTGGATTTATACTTAGAGGATGACATGCTTCTTATTTTGTTCTTGCAGGTTCAGATAACTAAATAAGGAAAGTTTTCAAATGAAAAATATATAAGGTTCCTTTTAGAAAGCTGCATTAGCAATTCTAGAATGGCAAACACAATGAAGTCCAATCAATTCCTATGGGCTTCATCACATTTCCTGTGTCAAAATCACTAGTGCAGCTTTGTAAAATAATGTTTTACTGAAGATAAAAAATAATTGGCATACACATAGCAAGCAGCATATATAAAATATACATATTTCTGTTATACAGTGCAACTAATAATTCCTGAGAGATTCAGGGGCCCTTTTACTAAGGCGTGAAGGCACCTATGCGCGTCCAACGAGTGTCAATTTGGAACTACTACCCGGCTACCGCGAGCCCCGGGTGGTAATTCCATTTTTTACGAGCTTCTGAAAATATTTTTTGTTTTCTACCGCATGGCACTAACCAGGCGGTAATCGGCAGTGTACTCATGCTGATGATTACCGCTAAGTCAATAGGTGACGGTAAGGTCTCAGGCCCACAATGGACTCGTGCCAATTTTTATTTTGCCGCATGTCCCATTTTCGGCCAAAAAAATGCCTTTTTTAGGCGTGCTGAAAAATGGACCTGCGCGCGTCCAATACACATGCCTACAACAGCGCAGGCTATTTTTTGGCGCACCTTAGTAAAAGGACCCCTTAGTTCTCACATAAAAACATACTCAAGTGGAAATATGGAGACCACATGTACTTTGCAAAGAAGAATATTATTTTGGAAATACAAAAATACACAGAGGTGGCCTATAGGCAAAAGTACCAGCAGAAAGAAAAGGAAGCACAAAGGACAATAAAGCAGGCAAGAGCTCAAAGAGAAGAGTACAGTTCCCCATCAAGAATGGCAGGGGATAAAACTTTCTCTAGATGTGCAAGTGAAAAGTGGAAAACCTAAAAAGGAATAATAAGAATTAGGTAGGACCATAGGCTTAGTGATATGCAGGATCACAAGAAAGAAGCTTTCTTGAGCAATTACTTTTGCTTGGTATTCACAAGTGACTAGAGGATTTAGATAATGAGACAAAGGCAAAAGAAAAGGATAGAAAAGGCTGTGAGGTGAACACATTGTCATTTACCAAGGAGGCACAACTGAAAGTAAACAAGGCCTTGGGACTTGATGGGTTCATCCTATATAATAAATTGGACCTCTGCACTTCCGTCTGGCTGCCTGGGTTCGTAACCAAGTTCCTATTGGTCCACCCTGGGGATGATGTCACAGGGCGGACCAATGGGAAGTAAGAGGGAAGGGAACCCAGCAGCAGCCACCAGAGGTGAGAAACCAAACGCCACCCCAAGTTCCATGATCCCCAACCTCCCTCCCTCCACTCCTGTTGTCCGAGTTCCGGGCCCACTGTAGTCCGACGGCCCCACTCCTATACGAGTACCATGCCCCCCCTCTGATTAAAACGTTTTACCTCCTGCTCCGCGTCCGAATTCTGGGCCCACTATAGTCCGACGGCCCCACTCCCGTATGAGTACCACGCCCTCCCTCTCCTCCGTTCCAAGCCCCCCTCTCCTCCGATAAAAACGTTTCACCTCCTGCTCCGCACTCCTCCTCCGTTCAGCACCCCTCCTCTCTGATGAAAATGTTTTACCTCCTGCTCTGCGCTCCGCCGGCAACGCTGAAGTCCAACACGCACGGACACTGCTTCTCACTGCCTTTGCTTGCTTTCTGTTTCAGCTGTTCCTCTGGTCCCGCCCTCATTTCCTGTTTGCAGAAGGCCGGGACCAGAGGAAGAGCAGAAACAGAAGCGAAAGCAAAGACACTGTGAAGCAGTGTCCGTGCGTGCTCCCCTTCACTCTTGCCAGCGCTGCATGAGGTAAAACATTTTTTACAACAGCTGGCACTAACGAAGGTGAAGGGCAGCAGCACACTTCTTGCTTGCAGTCGGAGGCCACAGACAGAGAGGGAGGGAGCCATGGGTTGGGGGTCCTGAGACAACAGAGGAGGGGGGAGGGGGTCCTGAGACGAGAGAGGTGGATGGAGGTCCTGAAATGAGAGGGGGGAGGGAGGTCCTGAGACCAAAGAGGACGAGAGAGGAGGGGGGTCCTGAGACCAGAGAGGAGGAGGAGGGGGAGGGGGTCCTGAAACGAGAGAGGAGGGTGGTCCTGAAACGAGAGGGGAGGGGGAGGAGGGGAGGGGGTCCTGAAATGAGAGGAGGGGGGTCCTGAGACCAGAGAGGAGGGGGTCCAGAGAGGAGAGGGGAGGGGGTCCTGAAACCTGAGAGGAGGGGGTACTGACACCAGAGAGGAACAGGGGGGTCCTGAGAGCACAGAGGAGGGGGGAGGGGGTTCTGAGACCAGAGAGGAGGGGGCCCCAGAGACCAGACAGCAGGAGGGGGAGGGGGTCCTGAGACCAGAGGATTGGGGACCTGAGACCAGAGAGGAGGGGGGGATCCTGAGACCAGGGGGGGAGGGGGGTCCTGAGATGAGAGGGGAGGGGGTCCTGAGACCGGGGGGGGAGGGGGTCCTGAGACCAGAGAGGAGGGGGGAAGGGGGGTCCTGAAACCAGACAGGAGGGGCGGGTCCTGAGACCAGAGAGAAGGGGGTCCTGAGATGAGAGTGGAGGGGTGGTCCTGAGAGGGGGGAGGGGGTCTTGAGACCAGAGAGAAGGGAGGTACGGGGTCCTGAAACCACAGAGAGGAGGGGGTCCTGAGACCACGGGGGGGTCCTGAGACCAGGGGGGAGGGGGGTCCAGAGACCAGAGGGGAGGGAGGAGTGGGGTCCAGAGACCAGAGGGGAGGGGGGTCCTGAGACCAGATACAGGGGGAGGGGGTCCAGAGACCACATTGAGGGGGGAGAGGGTCCTGACACGAGATGTTGGGGGGGATGGGGTCCAGAGACGAGACGTGGGGGGAGGGCTGACACGGAGGGAGGGAGGGGTGTCTGCACCTCAGCCAGAAGGGGGGCCCTGCTGCCTCTCACATTGTCTGTCTCTCACACTCTTTCTCTGTCTCTCACACACACACTTATGTCACTCACTCTCACACACTCTTGTCTCTCACACTCTCAGACACTCACTCTGTCTCACGCACTCACTCTCTCTCACACACAGTCACACACAATCTCTCTCTGTCTCACACACTCTCACACTCTTTCTCTCAATCACTGTCACACACTCTGTCTCTCACACACTCATTCTGTCTTACACACTCAGTCTCTGTCTCACACACTCACTCTTTTCTCACACTCTCTCTCACATTCACTCTCTATTACACAGTCACTCTATAACAGACTCAGTCTCTCTGTCTCACACACTCACACATACTGTATCACACATACTCTCTCACACTCTCTGTCTCTCACACACACACAGTGTAATTCTCACACACCCACTCTGTCTCACACACACACACTGTCTCACATACACACTGTCACTTACACACTCTCTCTCAAAGATACACTTTCTCACTCTTTCTATCTCTCTCACACTCTATCTGTGTCTCACTGTAGCTTTTCCACGAGTTCAAACATCTTCTGATGCAATTGTAAAAGTCATAGATGGTCCTGAACAAGGAAAGCTTTTCCCTCCTTGTAACATATTTTTCACAAAAAAATGTTTATAAAGAAATCTTGCAAATGTAAACAAACATTATATTTCTATTAAACATTTTACTATTTCGTCGTCCCCTTCCTCTTTTCAACAATCCTATATAATATTTTCTACCTCCAACGTTATACATCTGCATGGCTTGATTTCTAACACTATTCCCATTGCTCTGCCCTCGCGTGTAAAGGAGGACAGCGAGGCAGCCAATGACCAGGGGCTGGCCTTTGAACTCGGAGGACAGGGAAGCAGGGGGGCCTGGAACTCGGAGAACACAGACGGCGTCCTGCAACTCAGATGACAGAGAACGAGGGAGGGTCAGCAACAACTCCGAGACCAGGGGAGCATGCAACTCCAACAACCGGGAGGGGGCCTTGTAATTCACATGACAGAGAGGGAGGCTGGAGGCCAAGCTGCAACTGCGAGGAATACCTTGCTTGCGCCCGTATCATTTCTGTCAGAAACGGACCTTTTTTTACTAGTTCTACAATATTAAAGGGCATGAAGAAGTGCTGACTATAACTCTTACAGCTTTGTTCAAGCTAATCCTTGTAACAAGAGAAGCTCCAGGAGACTGGAGAAGAGCAGGATCAGTGCCACTCCAGAAAAGTAGAAACAAAGAGAGCAAAAAGACTATTTTATTTTATTTTATTTTAGTGCTTCATATACTGCAATACATCAGTAAGAGGGAGAGGAAGTTTGGAAGGGAGGAGGAAAGAATCAGACCTAGGAGAGACCAAAGGCATCGGTGAAAAGATGTTTTGAGCTGACCTTTGAAAGCAGAGAGAGAGATGACTGGGTTTTAATAATGAGTGTTAATGAGTTCCAAAGCTTGGGTGCAATAAAGCTGAAAGCAGATTCTCTGGAGATGATAAGAGCAGAGCTGAGAGGGAGGGTTAGCAGAATGAAGACGGTAGGATGGTGTTTATAGAATGAGATGATATAGAGAGGTGCTGAAGGAAGCACACTTTTGAAAACTAAAACAAGAAATTTGAACTTCACACGGTAGAAAATAGGTAACCAGTGTTCGGAATAGAGTAGGGGTCAGGTGATTGAAGTGATATGCATTGAAAGAGCTTGACTGGGGTGGATTGAATCAGTTGAAGATGGATTGCAAAGGGAGACTGGCACAGAGTGAGTTACAGTAATCCAGGTGAGGCATGACAAGAGCAAGCACGATAGTACAGAGAAGCAGAAGCGGTAGTAGTGACGAATAGAGCAAACGCGATGAAGAATGTAAAAAGCTGAATGAACAACAGAGTCAATTGAGGTTTGAAGGTGAGAGAGGAGTAGAACGTTACAACAAATATTATAACTGTATTCTTTGAGGGGAAGAGGAATGTTGCTGATAAGGAGGGGAGAGGGCAATTGGGAAAGAACAGTAGTGAAGGTTATAGATTCACTCTTTATGGTATAGAGAGAGAAGACTTTGTTGAAGCCAGTTGGAGACCTAAGAAAGACAGTGGTTAAGGGTGGTTGGCGGAGCAGAAGAATCTGTGATGCAGTAGAGAATTTGAATATCATCAGTATAGCAGAAGGGGGTGCGACATGATCCTGAATAATAATGAGTAGTGGGACAGGGAAGATGTTGAAAAGTGAGGAGGCAAGGATTAAGCCTTGTGGAACCCCAGAGTATAGAGGAAAAGTGGGGGGTGAGGATTGGGCAAAGGAGAACTAAAAAGTACAATCAGAATGATGGCTAGAGAACCATGACAGCACTGAGCCTGAAAGACCAATAGAGCAGAGGCATAGGAGCCGACTCTGTGGGTGCTGTGGGTGCTTGAGCACCCCCAATATTGAGAATATTCCTTGTATGTGTCCAAGGAAGGATTATTTCCACTGGGCTTAGCACCCCCAATAATTTTGAAAAGTTGGCTCCTATGAGCAGAGGCGGTGAAGGAGAAGAGTGTGGTTGACTAATCAAAGGCTGAAGAGAGATCTAATGAAACCAAAATGACTGAATGATGCTGTTGAAGGGTTGTGCGAATAGCATCATGAAGGGCAAGAAAGTTGGTTTCAGTGCTTGATAGGGTGCAGGATATTGGAGTTGCTGAAATGCTGGTCTAGTTGAGTGAGAACAAGCTTTTCTAAAATCTTAGAGAAGAAGGGCAGTTTGGAGTTGGGTAGAAAACTGGAGGGAAGGGAAAGGTCAAGGTTGGGTTTTGAGGAGTGGGCAGATGACAGCATGTTTCCAAGTTGGGGGACAACACCGGAGAAAAGGCTATACTTTAGAAGATGAAGTAGAATAGGAATAAAAGGTTTTGTAAGGCATTTGACTAAAAATGAGTGGGCCAAGGATCTAGGGTGGATGAGGAAGGTCTGAGGAAGGTGATTGTATTGAGAACTGAGGCAGAAGTGGATAAATTAATGGAGGACCCTGAGGTGGAGAAAATAGAAGGATAGGGAGATGAGGGTAGTGAGGGAGTTGTGGACATGGGCACCAGAGTGAAGAGAGGTGTGTAGAGTGTTGGCCTTGGTCTGCCAGGCTGTGGCAAGTGCAAAGAGGGGAAGGATGGAAGGGTTGGGTTACTGTTAGCATAACACAGGTGGTAGGTAAAGTCATGAAAAGAAAGCAAGAAGAGTATAATACCTTGAGGTTAGTGGGTTATAGGATCATAGACATGGTTCCACCAAGGGAAAATCCTGATTGAATACTTTTTTGAAGTGACTAGCATAATGGATCAGGGAGGTGCAGGAAATGTGTGCAGTCTAGATTTAATTAAATCATTTGACACAGTTCCGCTTACCAGACTTGTAAATCAGTTAGCCAGTCTGAGAGCTGAAACAAAAATTATAAACTGAATGAGAAATAATTGGTTGAACAGAGGATAGTATTCAATGGGTTTATTCTAGTTGCTAAGCCTCTTATAAAATATTTACCCATTTTTCTACAGTGTGAATTAGATGGCATTTTCACAACTCAGCTTACTTAAAAAAAAATTATCTGCTTTGTTACTAAGCTAGCTAGCTGACTTGTAATCTGCTTGCATATTAATTTTGCCTTAAATTCATCATGGTCTATTATTAGTGAACTCACCTCATTGCTGCCTGCAGAATATTCAGATTGGTATGGTAATTATTGAGCTTCCTGATTCCCCCCTCGCCTGCAGATTTTAGTGATTGAGAGACCTGATCAGCTTTAAGTAATGCTCGAATGCATGGATGTGGATATTTCAGACAGTGCAAGCTGCTTGAAACTTAAAGCTGTGCTCCTGCTGAACAAATTACTTCTGTTTTTGGAGGAGGCTTTGATATTAGTCTGTTGGTCCCTGATCCCTATAGGCCTGAAATTGCTATGAGCCAGTGATTGTGTCTTCATGGTATTAA
Source organism: Microcaecilia unicolor (assembly GCF_901765095.1). NCBI lineage: Eukaryota > Metazoa > Chordata > Amphibia > Gymnophiona > Siphonopidae > Microcaecilia > Microcaecilia unicolor. The sequence goes on from NC_044033.1 coordinate 318,876,650, forward strand.
AAGTTTTTACCCAGAGTTTGATATGATTATGATCCATACCCAGGGATCTTTTACCACTGAGCTGCTTTGTCCCAGTACCAGAAGACTCAAAGTGATAAATAAGTGGCAGCTGAGAAATCACTGAAAAGCAACTAACGTGCTTCTTTAATAGTAGTTACAAAGAGGCTGATATTTAAAGAGACCTGAAGCCTACATTTAGGCCCCTAGATTAGGTTCCTTTAGGCATATTCAGCTGCCTCCAGTGCCAAAGTTTGATAGGTACCAGAGTGTTTCTGTTGTGCCTCCATCTGTGCCTTCTGTGTGACATACAAGACTGAGCTGGATGAGAGGCAAGATGGCGTCTGAGAGAGGAGACGCGTTTTGGAGCTCCTATTCCCGCCTGAACAGCACCAAGCAGAAGTACTTTTCTTCCCATTTCGATGGGGAAAAGGAAAGGGAAAACCAGGGTAAAAACCTCCACTAACCTCGGTGGAAGTCCCGCTCTCCGGCAGACAACGCTTGAGGGTTTTGGAGTCCAAACGTCGGGAACACACACACCTGCTTTGATTGGATCCTCCTTTCAGGAGGATCACAGCATTGAGGCGGTATCACTTAGTCCACCTACCCTCACAGCCCCCCCCCCCCCCCGTGACCAGGAAGCAGAATGGCGTCGGCAGTTGAGCAACAGAGCGGTACCCCTGAAGTGGGATTGTTCATTCAGGCTGCAAGAGGCGGCTCTGCCAGCTCCTCAACCCCAGAGGAAGCAACAAACAGTGGAAGTGTAAGGGCTGGAAGTGTTCTGTCCTCCGACAGCCTCGCACTAGTTTATAACGTGATCCTAAAATGTGTGTAATGCTTTTACTGTTATTCTCAGTTCTAAGGACTATCATTGCTGCACTTTCTCACTGCAAAGATACATGAGCAATGCACTGTGGGTAATGTAGTTCACAGGCAGTGCAACCACACTTGCTTGGCTGTGTAAGAACTGTTACCACTGGTTGTGAGGCTGCCCAGACCTCCTCCCTCTCTCTGCCAAGCTTGGCTCTTTTGTCTTCCTGCTATCATTTCCTGGTCATTCTCACTATCTCTGTCCTGGGAGGTCAGCCAGGTATGACCTTTCCCCCCAATCGAGAGTCGTCCTCTAGGGCCACCCCTTACTACCCGATGGCAGGCTCTGTCCCCCATTGGTCTCTATCTGCTCCTTCCTGAGCCTGTGTGAAGCCTCAACACCTCTTTGTCCTTTCAGCCATGAGGCATTCCAACACCATCTAGCCAGAGACATGGAGCATAGATCATCTCATTCCAGACAGCTCTGTCCTACTGAAACTCCCTGTAACGAACCTGGTTTTTTTTACCTTGAAAATATCTCCTCTCTAATGAGATATTGCACATTCCAGTCACCCAGCTTTGGACCATTTCTATCTGTTCAACTATCCTTCCCCCCTGCAATATATCTACTTTTCTTCAGATCTCCACCCCCAACAGCTCTCAGATTAAGGAGCCTCTGTGTCCTGGAGCAGCACCTCTGAAACATCTATCTGTGAGTAAATTATCTGTGATTTATTCAATAAAAGAGACTTCATAAAAATAATAGAGACTTCGGGTAATTGGTGTGCCAAGGTTATACTCCAAGATATTGGGACCTCTAGTTATCAAGCCCCAAGAGTCTTGACAGGAAGCTCTACATTTTCCCCTGCTGTGGGTACTGCTACCGGAGGAAACGGAAGGATACAAAGACCAGCTGTGGTAACTTTAGAAGTCCTGTGGAAGGCCATTCAAGGTTTGAATACATCACTTCTTTAGGTAACAAATACATTTAAAGAGGACATTGTTGGACTAAAAGAATCTCAATCATTTCTGTCTGGGAGGGTTCAAACCCAAGAAGAAAAGACTGATTTGCAGGAAGGAGAAATTAAAAAGTTACAAAGTTCTATGGGAACAATTATTCAAGAGAGAGATGGTCTGGTAAAGAAACTTGAATATCTAGATACTCAGATGAGAAGAAATAATTTGAGATTTCTCAACTTCCCAAAGTCACCTCTGATTCCAGCAATTGATATGCTGAGAAAATATTTTACTGAAGTATTAGGGTTCCTAAAGAAGGGTTTAAAACATTTCAGGAATCAAAGTTTTACCTGTGGAATCTCAATCAGAACTAAATTTAACCGAATTCCTGGAAAGTTCCTTAGAAGTAATAACTGAAAGAACAACCCTTCTCGTAACTTTTGCATTTGAAACAGACAGAAATAATATATTTTGTTTGTTCTTCAGACACATGACTGCACAATTTTTGGGTGCTAAGATACAAATATTTCCTGATTTAAATAAGTATCCACAAAAAAGAAGGAGGGAGTTCATGGGATTGAAACCAAGAATTCTTGCCTTAGGTGGAACTTTTTTTATTAAAATTTGCTTGTAGATGTTTAGTATCCTTAAACTCAATTAATTTTTTTTTGACCCAAAGAAAATGCAGGAATTTATAATGTCTAAGGAAGGGGGTGTTGGTCCTTCCTTGAATACCCCGACAGGTTAACAATGCTGAAAATCATTAGCAGATGTTGTGAGCTCCCCCATCTCTATTGATTATACCTTAAGTTTCCTAATTATAATTTCCTTGTATCTTGTCTCTTCAATGTGGACTAAGTTGGAAGTTTAATTTTTTTCACCTTGGTTAAAGGGTCAATTGAATTTGTTCTTATTGTATTTATTTTTTTATTTATTTATTGTTCACTTATATCCCACATTTTCCCACTCTTGCAGGCACAATGTGGCTTACAAACATTAAATAAAATACAGAATAGGAAAACTTAGAAGAATATACAAGGAGTAAGTAGGGGGAGAAGCATCTAACAGGGTGAACTAGCAGGGTAGGAGCCAGGGAGGGTGCATCAAGCAGCGGTATAAAGTGAAGAGTAGGTCTTGGCAAAGAAGTAGGTCTTCAACAACTTCTTGAAGAGGGCATGGTCCGCTTGAGTTTTAAGGTGTTGCGGGAATTTGAATTGTATCAAAATCTCAATGCATTTATGTTATATGCATGTATATTTTTGAAATTTATAAATAAATATATTTAAGAAAAAAAAGACTGAGCTGGCCCCACAGCATCCAGCCTCTGTGTACTAACATAGTAACATAGTAAGTGACGGCAGAAAAAGACCTGTACGGTCCATCTAGTCTGCCCAACAAGATAAACTCATATGTGCTATTTATATACCTGACTTTGATTTGTATCTGCCATTTTCAAGAGAAATAATACATGATTTTGGATTATTTGAGCAAGTGGCCCTGGCTTCTGGGAAATAATCTTTTATCAAAAGATTATATAGTTTCAAGTGAAAGAATTTACCATTGATGTGAGAATAAAGCTTTGTGTTTTTTTTTTCTCTTGCTTCACACAAATATTGCTTGACTGCCGTCTACATCTGTGATTCTGGCAATAACAGGCCCAGTGGGTGCTATGCTTCTCCGCATAGATTTCCATTGTAAAAGAAAAGCCATGCAGGAGGAGAGGGCAGTGTGCCACAGGGCCTTTTATTGGAAAGAGGGAAGCAAAGGAAAAGATGGGAGCACAACAAAAGAGCAGACCAGCATTCTGAAGAGCAAAGTGGTTTGTTAAAACAAGAACCCAATGTGGCCATCTTTTGCCCAAAGGCTGCATCAGGGGTAATACTATAATACGAACATAATAAATAGCAATCATAGATTTTGTTTTGCAAAATGATAAAAACATATAAAGAGGCTAATAAAACCATTAATAAAGAAACTAATCAGAGGCATGAAGTCATGCAGTCTGAAAAATTCATAAAACAAATGAAATCATGCTTTATCAGAACCAAAGGCTCCAAAAAGGAAACATACCTATAGGGGAACAGCATCCAAATTTTCCCCTGATAGCCAATTAAAATCCAACCAGTCTAAAAAATATATATATAAATTAAAATTGGGAAACAATCAGTATTATTGTGAGTAACTCTGCCTGCTTTTAAGGTTTCCTATATTGGCTATCTATTTTATATAATACTGATTGTTTCCCCAATATTTATTTTTTAAATATATTTGGATTTTGTTGACTATTAGGGAAAAATTTGGTTACTATTCTCCTATAGGTATGTTTTCTCTTTGGTGCCTTTTTAAATGTTCACACACCTTTTAAATGGACACATTTCACTTGTGACATTACACTTAGGTCTGTGCTTTAAGGGGTCCTTTTACTAAGGTGCACCAAAAAGTGGCCTGCACTGGTGTATTGGATGCGCACAGGTCCATTTTTCAGTGCACTGCAAAAAAGGTCTTTGGGGGGGGGGGGGGGGGGGGGGGCAAAAATGGACTTGCGGCAAAATGAAAATTGGCACGCGTCCATTTTGGGCCTGAAACCTTACCGCCACCCATTCACTTAGTGGTTAGGTCTCATGCATTAACCGGGCGATAATCGTCAGCACGTGTACAATGCTGATTACTGCCTGGTTAGCGCCATGCACCATAAAATAAAATATATTTTCCAGCGCAAGTAGTGGGCACGTGTAAAAAATGAAATTAGCCCTCCCCTGGGCCACGTGGTAGTTCCAAATTGGCACACATTGGGCATGCGTAGGCACCTACATGGCTTAGTAAAAGGACTCATAAGTTCTGTTATATCTGCTAGCCTAATGGACCACATTTTCACACACTCACTCTGCCTGTAATAATCTTTATATGGAGGGAAGGGAAAGGGAAATGGGACTTGATATACCACCTTTCTGAGGTTTTTGCAACTACATTCAAAGCAGTTTACATATATTCAGGTACTTATTTTGTACCAGGAGCAATGGAGGGTTAAGTGACTTGCCCAGAGTCACAAGGAGCTGCAGTGGGAACCGAACTCAGTTCCCCAGAATCAAAGTCCACTGCACTAACCACTAGGCTACTCCTCCACTCCACTAGTGTCAATTGGCCCATAATTCACTAGTTACAAAGCTGTTTTATTATGTTCACATTTACACACTATTATGGCTCACTTTATCATTGTACTATTTGTGTTCTGATTAAGTACAATTTTATTTGCTTTATGAATTTTTCAGACTGCATGACTTCATGTCTTTGATTAGTTTTTTTAATCAGTTATTTTATTACCCAGTTTGTCTTTAAATGTTGTTATCATTTTGAATTTTTTTTTTTGTGATTGTAATTTGTTTATATGTGTTTGTATTGTAGTATTACCCCTGACATAGCCCCTGGACAACATGTGGCCATGTCGGGTTCTTGTTTTACTAAACCGCCTTGCTCTTCAGAGTGCTGGTCTGCTCTTTTGTTGTGCCCTTTGTTCTGTCCATCTGCCTGTCTTATCTAGATTGTAAGCTCTTTGAGCAGGGACTGTCTTTTTTGTGTATGGTGTACAGCGCTACGTAAGCCAGGTAGAGCTATAGAAATGATAAGTAGTAGTAGTAGTAGTAGCCCTTTTATTGGAAGGGCCCTGCTTTGAATTTTTTTCCGTGTTTGCTGCAGCAAAGCTGGTACATAGAATGAGGGGAAGACTGCTGGGAGACAGGAGGATCAAGGTGGTAGAAAAAAGGTAGTCTCTCTTTGCCTATGAGTGCCTTTAGTTTTCATCCAGCCCTAAAATCAGGTGCTTTTTTATTTTCAGCAGAACCTAAGAGACTAGTGGACCAATTTCAGCAGAGGATAACCAAGTAGAAGAAGCTCCTTCCTGGTTATCACTCATTCACTGAGTGTTACCTGCATTTTCCATGGCACATAACCAGATATTGCCTTGGTACTATCCAATTAGTACCTTGGGTGGCATATAGACGCCAAACGAATGTGGGAGAATTGTTGAAGAGACCTAGTAGGATCATGGAGGGCAGACACTCCCCTAGTGGGAAATGTGTGTACTGCCAATATTCCTTGGACACTGGAACCATTCCTATACCCCACAGTGATAAGGTGTTTACATTACGGCAAAATACCTGTTGCAGTAGTTCTCATTCTCTGTCTGCCACATACACTCTCACTCACACACTCACTGTCTTTGTCCCTCTCTCTCACACAGTGTCACACAGAAACACAAACACTGTCTCAGCATCCCTCCTGTCCCCCTGCAGGCACACATGTGCAGCGTCCCTCCTCTCTCCCCTGTCCCCCCTGCAGCCAGCCATGTCCAGCGACCCTTCTGTCCCCCTGCCGCCCCTGCAGCTACCCATGTCCAGCGACCCTCCTCTCCTGTGCAGCCACCCATGTCTGAGTACACTCCTCTCCTTTTTCCCTGTTCCTCCCCTGTGGCCAGCCATGTCCATCGACCCACCTGTCCCCCCTGATGACCACCAACCCTTTTGTCCCCCTGCCCACCCTGCAGTGTCCGTCCTGTATCCCCTGTCCCCCTTGCAGGCACTCATGTGGTGTGTGGAGCCCCATCTCCCTGTTCCCTGCCCCCCCTGCAGCCACCCATGTGCAGCGACCCTCCCCTCCCCCTGCTTCCTTCCAGCCACCCCTATCCAGCAAGACCCCCCCTTCCCCCCAGCCGGCGCAGCACCCAAAGAAAGCCCCTTGTCCCCCTCCTTCGCACATCACCCGACCCCCCCCCCACCGTGGCACATCACCAAGCCCCTCTCCCCTCATCAACCCCCTCGCCACCTGCAACTGCTAATACAAACTGTGTCTGGCGGCTGCTGCTTCTGCTATTCAGCAGCAGCAGCCCGTACATAAAGAAAACCAAAAAAAAAAAATCCTCCTAAAACGCACCTCCGTTGAGAAGCATCTCACATCGGCTGAAGTCTCAGCAGGCGCTCCTCCTCTCCCCTCTGACGTCTCGGCGTTTCTCCGGGGTCTTCTGGCAGGGGCACTGACGTTGAGGGGAGAGGAGGAGCGGCTGCAGAGACGTCAGCCAATGTGAGATGGTTCTCCACGGAGGTGCGTTTTAGGAGGTTGTTTTTTTTGTTTGTTTTCTTTATGTACGGGCTGCTGCTGCTGAATAGAAGCAGCAGCAGCCGCCGGGCAGAGTTTGTATTAGCGGTCGCGGGTGGCGATGCGGTCGATGTGTGGGGGAGGGGCTTGGTGAAGCGGCGGGGGAGGGGTTGGGTGATGCGGCGAGGAGGGAAGGGGGTAGGGGCTTTCTGATGCCCCGTTGCACGGGTTGTTGTGGTGATGCAGCGGGGGGGCACTTAGAGGTGCACCGTCGAGGCTGTTTGTGTGTGTGTGTGTGTTTGTGTGTGTGTGTGTGTGTTTGTTTGTGTGTTTGTGTGTGTGTTTGTTTGTGTGTGTGTGTATTTGTGTATGTGTGTGTGTGTTTGTTTGTGTGTGTGTTTGTTTGTGTGTGTGTGTGTTTGTGTGTGTTTGTGTGTGTGTGTTTCTCTGTGTGTGTTTGTGTGTTCCTGTGTATGTGTGTGTGCATTTGTGCGTGTACGTTTGTGTGTGCATTTGCGTGTGTGTGTTTATGTGTGTGCTTGCATTTGTGTGTGTTTGTGTTTGTGTGTGCATGTTTGTGTGTGCGTTTGTGTGTGTGTTTGCATTTGTTTGTGTGTTTATATGTGTGTGTGTTTATATGTATGTGTGTTTGTGTGTGTGTGTGTGTTTGTGTTTGTGTGTGTGTGTGTTTGTGTGTGTGTTTATGTGTGTGTGTGCGTTTGTGTGTGTGTTTATGTGTGTGTGTTTATGTGTGTGTGTTTATGTGTGTTTGCATGTGTGTGTGTGTGTTTGTGTGTGTGTTTATGTGTGTGTGTTTATGTGTGTTTGCATGTGTGTGTTTGCATGTGTGTGTGTGTTTGTGTGTGTGTGTGTGTTTGTGTGTTTGTGTGTTTGCGTGTGTGTTTATGTGTGTGTGTGTGTGTTTGCATATGTGTGTGTTTATTTGTGTGTGTGTTTGCGTGTGTGTGTGTTTGCATGTGTGTGTTTATTTGTGTGTGTTTATTTGTGTGTGTTTGCGTGTGTGTGTGTTTGTGTGTGTGTTTATGTGTGTGTGTTTGCATGTGTGTGTGTTTATTTGTGTGTGTGTTTATTTGTGTGTGTTTGCGTGTGTGTGTGTGTTTGTGTGTGTGTTTGCATGTGTGTGTGTTTATTTGTGTGTGTGTTTATTTGTGTGTGTGTTTGCGTGTGTGTGTGTTTGTGTGTGTTTATGTGTGTGTGTGTGTTTGTGTGTGTGTGTGTGTGTAAGTGTGTGTGTTTATGTGTGTGTGTGTTTGCGTGTGTGTGTGTTTGTGTGTGTGTGTTTATGTGTGTGTGTGTTTGCGTGTGTGTGTGTTTGTGTGTGTGTGTGTTTGTGTGTGTTTGTATGTTTATGTTTATGTGTGTGTGTGTGTGTGTGTTTGTATGTTTATGTGTGTGTGTTTGCATTTGTGTGTGTGTTTGTTTGTGTGTGTGTGTGTGTGTGTTTGTATTTGTGTGTGTGTTTGTGTGGGGGGGGGGGTTGCGGGTGGCTTTTGTGGTCGTGTGGTTGGGGAGTTTGCCAGCAGTCTGTAGCGATTCCTAGGCGGGGGAGGAGTACGGAAACACTCCCCCTGCCTGGGTCTTTGTTTGTTGGAGGGGGTTGCCAGTTGGTAGGGGTGCCTTTATGGATCCCTTTACTCTCTGTGTTCCGCCCTCGTGGGTGGGGCAGAGAGACATGGTGAGTTGGATGGCTTCACCACCATGAATTTACGAACTGTTTAGGGATTTTGCAGATGGCTTCAGCAGGTTGTCTTCAGAATGTTGAGGTAGCGTTTTATGTACAGATGGGGCGTGGCTGAGGGCGAGTCTATGAGTGAGGGTGACTGGTCCTAGCCTATGAAGACTACAGGATTTTTGTGCTTCTCTGCCTTGGAGTGAGCTTCTCTGCCTTGGAGTGAGCTTCAGAACGTTCAAGGTGGGATTTATTAATATAGATTATTAACAATTTGATAGTTTAGTAATATGTAATAACAAAGTGTAACATCATTACCTGTATATTTTAGTAAGAGAATTTGGAGTGATGTTAGTCAGGTACTGCGAGTGAATGGGGAGTGAGTGGGTATTATTGTTTTTTTAAATATGATAAGTGCTTAGGGTAAAAGCACATTTTTTCAATAAAGATATTTGCTATTAAAATAAGTTGGAGTGTTTTTGTAATCACTATCCAATTAGTGCCAAGGCAGTCTAGGTGTCAGGTTCTCAGGTTCAGAGCCCGCGGGGCCGGGCTCTGGAGCAAACGTGAGCCCTTGGGCTGCTGCCGAGGAGCGACAGCAGCAGGCAAAACCCACCAACCAACACTGGGTAAGCACACCAGCAGGGACTGCAGGCACTGCCCAGCGAACCGGAACACCTGGACTGGAATCCCCCGGACTGGAGGACACAGGACTGGAACACTGGACTGCAATCCCTCGGACTGGAACACACACCGGACCGGAACACACTGGACTGGAGCACACCAGACTGGAACACACACCGGACCGGAGCACACCAGACTGGAACACACACCGGACCGGAACACACTGGACTGGTCCCCCGGACTGGAGGACACAGGACTGGAACATGGGACTGGAGCACACTGGACTGGTCCACACAGCTTCACCTGCACTTAGCTACTAAGCCCCCCAGAAGTTGAGCTCCTGGGTTCGAGTAGCCGACAGGACTTACTGGATACCGGATGACATAGGGACCAGGACTGGAAACAGAAGTGCTCCTAAACCTAAACTGATCTACTTGCTCCCAAGCCCTAAACCAGCAGGAGTGTTCCTAACAGTAAACTGACAAAAGGACTTCCTAAGCCCTATACTAAACAGGAGCTCCTAATCCCTGCTCAAGAAAGGAACTTCCTAAGCCCTAAACTAACAGAGCAGGGAACTAAACACAAAGCTAACACAGGTGCTACTAAGCACCAAGCTACAAGCAGAGCTTTACACTAATAAGCTGAACACAGAACTAACCAGCTACCTAAGCACTGCTCTAGCAAGCTAGATACAACTAACAAGGTGCTTCCCAAGCACTACTCTGGCAAGCAACCAGAAGAGCTCCTAGCACTAAAAGGGAAGACAGGGGAGCCACAAGGAAAAAGAAGGGAAGCTAACACATAAGCCAAAAGTGATTCTAAATCACCAAACACCAACAGCAAAGACTGCAATGCTCCCAATAGCACAATCCCAGAAGTACTTCTAACAGCAAACTCTGCAGTGTTCCTAACAACACCAAACCCTGAAGTACTTCTATCAACAACAGAGCTTCCAAAGCCCTACACACAGCAATGCTTCCAAAACCAAGAGGGAAAAGCAGGGGGACCAAACACACAAACACCAGTGCACACTGCACTAACACTAACCTGGACCTTAGCAAAAGCAAGCAGGGAAACTAGACACGAAGTCAGAAGTGCACACTGCACCACCCTACCTACAGCAAACACCACTGTTGCAAAGGCCCTGAAGGAAAGAACCCACTTCCTTATCAAGGCCCTCCCTGATGATGTCACACTCCCTAGACCTAGGCAAAAGCACACTGACCCAGAGAGGCCCAACCCACACCAATGCAAAACCGTGAAACACTTGAAGCCAGTACACCCAAAGAGAGTTAGAGCAACTCAGACAACATACCCACAGGTGCAGTGTAGTGAAACAATTAGAGCCATGCTGCTGGAAGCTGCCAGCACAGAGACACAGAGCCAGCTCAGAAAGGACAGAGAAAAGAAACAGAAGCCAGCTAAGAAGCTGACCCCCAGGAAAGAGGTAAGTTTGAGAGGGGTTCAGACCCCAATCATAACAGCACCTCCCCCTCAAGGCTCCCGTGTCCCCACGGGAGCTCCAGGTCTCAAAAGACAATTTAGGTCTCCATGGGTAGCTGTGATGAAATCTCCCAATGGGTTTCACAACATAAATCTGGGCGGCTGGGCAGGACGTGACAAGTACATCTGGAACTAGGAAACCAGAATGGCTTTGGCCGCCACGAGGCTCTTTAGAACGGCTGCTAGGCAGGATCAGAGTCTTGGATGCAACAAGTGGAGTCCTATTCAACAGGAACCATCTCTTGAAGGAATCCACAACTTCCTTGACTTCCTGGCACTCCACTGTAGCAGCCAGAACTGGGCTAGAGCCCACACCCATCCTGGAATCTAAAGCCGGACAGGAACTCGAACAGGACTTCAGACTGGACCTTGCCTCTTGGCTGGAGCTCGAACTCAGGAGGGGTTCAACGTCTTGGTTGAAGTGGGAACTCAGAGTAGACTCAGCATCTTGCCTGAGACTGCAATCTGATCTGGCCTCAGCCTCTTGGCCGGAACTGCCACTCAATTCGGACTCAGCCTCTTGGCTGGACTCGGTACTCAACGTAGACTCAGCATCTCGGCTGGCACTGGGACTTGCTCCGGACTCAGCATCTTGACCGGGACTGCAACTTGACCCAGACTCAGCATCTTGCCTGGGACTGGAACTCCAACTTGACCCGGACTCAGCATCTTGCCTGGGACTGGAACTCCAACTTGACCCAGACTCAGCATCTTGCCTGGGACTGGAAATCCAACTTGACCCGGACTCAGCATCTTGGCTGGGACCGCAACTCTCACCGGACTCAGCATCTTGGCCGGGACTGTAACTTGACCCGGACTCTGCATCTTGCCTGGAACTGGAACTCCAACTCTCACCAGACTCAACATCTTGACCGGGACTGCAACTTGACCCAGACTCAGCATCTTGCCTGGGACTGGAACTCCAACTTGACCCGGACTCAGCATCTTGCCTGGAACTGGAACTCCAACTCTCACCGGACTCAACATCTTGACTGCCAATGCTGCAACTCGATCCAGACTCAGCATCTTGACTGGAACTGCAACTCAATTCTGATTCGGCATCTCGGCTGAACTCTGCACTCGGTGCAGACTCAGCACTCATCGTGAACTCATCATCTCGGCTGGGCTCTGCACTCGGTGTAGACTCAAAATCCCGGCTGGGACTGCAACTCGATCCAGACTCAGCATCTTGACTGGAACTCCAACTCGCTCCAGACTCAGCATCTTGACTGGAACTACAACTCGATCCAGACTCAGCATCTTGACTGGAACCGCAACTCAATCCAGACTCAGCATCTTGACTGCCAATGCTGCAACTCGATCCAGACTCAGCATCTTGACTGGAACTGCAACTCAATTCTGATTCGGCATCTCGGCTGAACTCTGCACTCGGTGCAGACTCAGCACTCATCGTGGACACGTCATCTTGGCTAGGCTCTGCACTCGGTGTAGACTCAGCACTCATCGTGGACTCATTGTCTCGGCTGGACTCTGTACTCAGTGCAGACTCAGCACTCATCGTGGACTCAGTATCTCGGCTGGCCTCTACACTCAGTACAGACTCAGCACTCATCATGGACTCATCACTCGGTGTAGACTCAGCATCCCGGCCGGGACTGCAACTCGATCCAGACTCAGCATCTTGACTGGAACTACCACTCGTTCCAGACTCAGCATCTTGACTGCCAATGCTACAACTCGATCCAGACTCAGCATCTTGACTGGAACTGCAACTCAATCCAGACTCAGCATCTTGACTGGAACTGCAACTCACTCCAGACTCAGCATCTTGACTGCCAATGCAGCAACTCACTCCAGACTCAGCATCTTGACTGGAACTACAACTCGATCCAGACTCAGCATCTTGACTGGAACTGCAACTCGATCCAGACTCAGCATCTTGACTGGAACTGCAACTCGATCCAGACTCAGCATCTTGGCTGCCCCTGCTGCAACTCGCTCCGGACTCAGCATCTTGGCTGTCACTGCTGCAACTCGCTCCGGACTCAGCATCTCGGCTGTCACTGCTGCATCTCGCTCCGGACTCAGCATCTGGGCTGAAACTCAAAACAGACTCAGGCACTGGGCTGGAACTCAGTGTGGACTCAGAAACTTGGCAGACAAAGCCCTTCAGGCTGGACTCAGAAGTTTGTCGGGAAAAATCAGGAAGCCACCTTCTTTCAGCTTGGGCTTCAGGAGTATCCCGTAGGGTTGGCTCCGAGAGGAGTTGGAAGCGGTAAAAGAACAGCTTGGTAGATGGATCAATAGCAGAAACTGGGTTTTCTTCGAACCCAAGCCAGGAGACACGCCTTCTTTCCGCTGCAGCTTCAGGAGTATTCTTCAGGCCTGGATCAGACAAAAGTGCAACCCGGTAATCTTGGAGTGTCAGAAACGGATCCAGATCAAAAATGGGGTTGGAACTGGGATCCAAACTTGTACTAGGAGGCTTGGTTTGAAGCGCCACTTGAACTGGACTCCGAGGCTTGCGTGGAGGCGCCATCTGGACTGGCACCGGAGGCTCGGTGAGAAGCCCCTCTCGTACTGGAATCGGAGGCTCAGCCAGCAGCATCCCACGGACTGCACTCTGAAGCTTGAGTGGAAGCGCCACTTGAACTGGCATCGGAGGCTCGGTCAGAAGCGTCCCTCGGACTGGACTCTGAAGCTTGGCTGGACATGCTGCTCGGACTGGATTCAGAGGCTTGTCTGGGCGCGCTGCTTGAACGGGACTGGACCCCTGCTGGGCCCAGAGCGTGGAATTCCCAAGACGTCTTCTCTCAGCGACAGCTTCAGGAGTATCCCACAAAGCTGGATTCAAGACAAGGCTGCGACGATACTCTGAGAGCGTGATGAAAGGGTCCATATCTGAAACTGGGTTTTCAGCGATTCCAAGCCACCGGACACGTTTTCTCTCAGCTGCTGCTTCAGGGGTCTTCTTCAACACAGGATGAGACAAAAGCTTCCCACGATACTGACGAAGAGTCATAGAAGGATCAAGAACAACGATGGAGCTGGACCCCAGCTGGGTCAGCTGGGCGGGGGTTCTTGCCGGGCTCATGGCCTTTGCAATCTGTCAGGTTCTCAGGTTCAGAGCCCGCGGGGCCGGGCTCTGGAGCAAACGTGAGCCCTTGGGCTGCTGCCGAGGAGCGACAGCAGCAGGCAAAACCCACCAACCAACACTGGGTAAGCACACCAGCAGGGACTGCAGGCACTGCCCAGCGAACCAGAACACCTGGACTGGAATCCCCCGGACTGGAGGACACAGGACTGGAACACTGGACTGCAATCCCTCGGACTGGAACACACACCGGACCGGAACACACTGGACTGGAGCACACCAGACTGGAACACACACCGGACCGGAACACACTGGACTGGTCCCCCGGACTGGAGGACACAGGACTGGAACATGGGACTGGAGCACACTGGACTGGTCCACACAGCTTCACCTGCACTTAGCTACTAAGCCCCCCAGAAGTTGAGCTCCTGGGTTCGAGTAGCCGACAGGACTTACTGGATACCGGATGACATAGGGACCAGGACTGGAAACAGAAGTGCTCCTAAACCTAAACTGATCTACTTGCTCCCAAGCCCTAAACCAGCAGGAGTGTTCCTAACAGTAAACTGACAAAAGGACTTCCTAAGCCCTATACTAAACAGGAGCTCTTAATCCCTGCTCAAGAAAGGAACTTCCTAAGCCCTAAACTAACAGAGCAGGGAACTAAACACAAAGCTAACACAGGTGCTACTAAGCACCAAGCTACAAGCAGAGCTTTACACTAATAAGCTGAACACAGAACTAACCAGCTACCTAAGCACTGCTCTAGCAAGCTAGATACAACTAACAAGGTGCTTCCCAAGCACTACTCTGGCAAGCAACCAGAAGAGCTCCTAGCACTAAAAGGGAAGACAGGGGAGCCACAAGGAAAAAGAAGGGAAGCTAACACATAAGCCAAAAGTGATTCTAAATCACCAAACACCAACAGCAAAGACTGCAATGCTCCCAATAGCACAATCCCAGAAGTACTTCTAACAGCAAACTCTGCAGTGTTCCTAACAACACCAAACCCTGAAGTACTTCTATCAACAACAGAGCTTCCAAAGCCCTACACACAGCAATGCTTCCAAAACCAAGAGGGAAAAGCAGGGGGACCAAACACACAAACACCAGTGCACACTGCACTAACACTAACCTGGACCTTAGCAAAAGCAAGCAGGGAAACTAGACACGAAGTCAGAAGTGCACACTGCACCACCCTACCTACAGCAAACACCACTGTTGCAAAGGCCCTGAAGGAAAGAACCCACTTCCTTATCAAGGCCCTCCCTAATGATGTCACACTCCCTAGACCTAGGCAAAAGCACACTGACCCAGAGAGGCCCAACCCACACCAATGCAAAACCGTGAAACACTTGAAGCCAGTACACCCAAAGAGAGTTAGAGCAACTCAGACAACATACCCACAGGTGCAGTGTAGTGAAACAATTAGAGCCATGCTGCTGGAAGCTGCCAGCACAGAGACACAGAGCCAGCTCAGAAAGGACAGAGAAAAGAAACAGAAGCCAGCTAAGAAGCTGACCCCCAGGAAAGAGGTAAGTTTGAGAGGGGTTCAGACCCCAATCATAACACTAGGGCTAGAGTCAAGACAGAACCGGAAGTTACCAGGCCACCACTGATATTCAGCAATGCTACCCAGATAAGTATCTGGCTAATTTAGGATAGCAAAAGCTAACTGGACAGCTATCCGGGTATCGCCATTGAAATATTGGTGCTACCTGGCTAACTCCTGGCAATGAGGGTCCCAGAAAGCAGATGGGCAAGCAATCTACAAAATCCAAGGTGGACAACAAAACAGCAGATCGATAGTGCAAAGAAGGGTCCAAGTTTATTCACCACAGCAAAAAAAAATAATGATTTAAAAGCCCGACAGGGCCATGTCTTGCCCTTTCCAAGGGCTGTGTCAGGAACTATAAAACCCAGCAGCTTGGAAGTGAAGCTTTTACCATTACGTGATACTTTTGGAAAAGACCTCTTGGTTTTTATAGGCCCTGATATAATCCTTGGAAAGGGTGAAACATAGCTGTGCAACTTCTTCTTTGTCAAAAACATGTTATTGTTCAAAGGTGTACCACTCTTAATCCTGCAACTTTGCTTCCACTCCCTGACGATGGGGAGCCCCATGACTGTGTTTAATTTGTTGAAATGAATACTAAACCTCACTTGCCTCAGGGAGGACCAAGGGCAACTAAGGGCTGGATATACTACTACTACTAGTAATCATTTCTAAAGTGCTACTAGGCATACACAGCACTGTGCACTTTATATGCAGGCACTTTCTCTGTCCCTAGAGGGCTCACAATCTATGTTTTTGTACATGGGGCAATGGAGGGTTAAGTGACTTCCCCAAGGTCACAAGGAGCTGCAGTGGGAATTGAACCCAAGCTGCCAGGCTCAAAGCCCACTGCACTAACCATTAGGCTACTCCTCCACTCCACTCCACTGCACAGTTTGTACCCCTTCAGACATAGTAGAAAGTGCTCCTTTGTCAGATGTTCATAGTGCCCAAATTGCTGAACTTGTTGCCTTAACCTATGCTTGTGAAATTGCTATTGACAGTTCTGTTGATATAATGATAGTCGTTATGCATATGGAGTTACTCAGGACTTTGGGAAAATAGAGGCTTTTCAACATCTTCAGAGAAACCAATTCATAATGCCCCCTATGTTTCTGCCTTGTTGAAAGCTATTTCGTATCCAAAAGAAATTGTCATTGTTAAATGTGAGGGCCTTTCTAAAGCCCATACTGAAGTATCTCAGGGGAATTCTTTTGCTGACCATGCTACTAGGGCAGCTGCTTTAGGTGAATGTCATACTCTGCCTTCCTGTACCTAGTGTTGCTGTATCCTTTGTCTCTCTTACAGACTGTCATTCAAGTCCAAGTGGAAGCGTCACAATTAGAAATTGATTCTTGGAGACAGACTGGATGCACTTTGCATTCTGATGGCTCTGGAAGACTTATACTGTTTTTGCGGTTCTTCCTGATGCCCTGTTCCCACATGTTGCCTTTGTGTACAATGGCCAGGTACACAACAGCAGAGGAGGGATAATTTATAAATTTTTCCAAGATTGGTACAACCCCAAATTTGCCAAAATTGCAGAAGATGTATGTGCTACTTGCCTGATCTGTGAACAGCATCATATAGGTAAGCATGCTAAGACCAGCCAAGGCCACAAGCCTGTACTATTAGGACCTTTTCTAAATTTACAGATGGATTTTATCCAGCTGCCCAAATGTCAGGGATTTGAGTATTGTTTTGTAATTTTGTATTTATTCTCAGGATTTTCCTTGCCACAAGGCTGATGCAGTCACAGTGGCTAAGAAGCTAATACAGCATTTTATTCTTTCCTGGGGAATTCATATTTGGCTCTCCAGTGATAACGGTACTCCCTTCATTTCACAGGTAGTGCAACAGGTAGTGAAATCCTTGGGTATAAAGCATCAGTTCCATACCCCTTATCACTCCCAGAGTTCAGGAAAAGTGGCGAGAGCAAATGGAATATTGAAGACAGAGAATGCTAAAATATAGCAGGGAACAGGATTAAATTGGGTTCAAAGTTTGCCATTAGCTCTCATGAGTTTACGAAATACACCTAATAGGAAGACAAGATTGACACCTCATGAGATAGTTACTGGAAGACCTATGAAAATCTTCCTCTCTATATTTGTGCCACCAGACTTGAATTTAATGAAAAGTGAACTTATGTCTTATTACAAACATCTAATCCATATGATACTGTCTTATCATTTGCAGATTATTGCTGCCTTTCCGGATAAGGCTGAGAAACCGTGCCACCAGTTGCAACCTGGAGCTTTGGTCTATGTGAAGCGATGGTTTTTATAGGTCCTGACATAATCCTTGGAAAGGGTGAAACATAGCCATGCTAGAATTGTTTTGAGCCAAGGTGGAGAGGGTCATATCAAGTACTTGTGACTACACATACAGCAGTGAAGTGTGAAGGACTTCATACGTGGATCTATGCTTCTCACTGTCAGAAAGCTAGAGTTCCAGAAAAGGATCAGTAGGAAGTGATACCAATAGGTGACACCAAGTTAAAGCTTCAGAAAAAGGGGAACTAAAACAATGAAATCCTGAAGAACTGCTGGGAAGCAGGATCAAAAATCTAAAGATGGAAAGTAAGATCGTTGAGCCTACTCAGGAAGATTATAAAGACTATGAACCAAAAGTAGATAATGAAGAAGAAATGTATGAATTAGAAAGTATCAAGTACACCAAGCCTATCTATTCTTTAGTGGGTCAGGAAAAGCTTATCTGGGCACTACTACAGGGTGCCAGTGACTCTTGTTAGCCAACAGCTCCTGGACTGATGGGAAGACTGCCCCTGGACGAGGGTTTTGCAAATTGTATCACTGACTTTCCAATAATGATGATTGTAGTGATGCCTGGGAAGATGGGAGGGATGCCCCAGCTTAATTGATGTGGAGGGGCATAATCGAATGGTGCGCCTAAGTTTTCCTGAGGGCTTCCTCGCAGGACAGCCCCGCGAAGGGGTGGGGAAGCCCGTATTATTGAAACAAGATGGGCATCCATCTTTCGTTTCGATAATACGGTCGGGGATGCCCAAATCTCAACATTTAGGTTTACCTTAGAGATGGTCGTCCCCGGTTTTTGGCTTAAACAGAATCTGTGAATTGACTGGCAGATCCATCAGGAAAGGCATTGCCCTGTCCTGGCATGAATCCTTCAACACAATGTCTAGTATATGACCCTTTTCATGGGTTGGAGAATTGATCACCTGTGTGAATCCTAGTGCTGCCATTGTGTCCAGCAAGACAGCTGTGGTGGTACCAGGGGTTTCGATATGTAGATTGAAGTCTTCAATGATCACCATTCTAGTGTAATTCAAGGTCACCTGTGTAATCAGATCAAGGAGTTTTTGCATAGATGATGTTAGTTACAAGGTGCTCAGCCTACCATGAGCAGCCAGATTGGTTTATCCTCAAGTAGCTGGTTTAAAGGGATTCTGATTAATTTAGCTGAGGAATGGTGATTCTGTGCAGTTTGATTGTATCCTGAATCAGGACTGCTACCTCTCCACCCCGCCTTCCTGGTCTTGGTTGATGTTGGATGTTGAAAACTGTTGGGCATAGTTCAGCTAGTGATTTCATCTAGACAGTTTTCACTTATTCCTAAAATGTCTAGATGCTGCTCATGCATGACATCATGCATCACTGAGGACTTCTGAGCAGCCAATCTGGCATTCACCAGGCTTATGGTTCTGAAGGGTGATCTGGGAGTTTTGGAGGCATCATTGCTAGGGCAGTGAGGTGATTGTTTAGCTACTGTTAGGTAGGTGTCTGACCTTTTGCACTTTTGGTTGGTTGGGATTATAGTTTCCTCTCTCACACACCACTGGGATCCCCAAGGTATCTCAGGGCCTGATGCACAAAACTTACCAGGCCAGAACCATGCGTTTTTACTAGCTCTGAGGTGGCATCCAATGAGAGTCGCATGCAAAACTATGCTAATGAGCCGATCTGTATTCAAATGTGCATTCCGAGGGATGCACAGCCATTTATGAGCAGTGCACAGAAAGGACCGCCTACCTTTTATGATGGAAATTTAATGGGAGGTCTGGAGCAGCCGTAGCATGACTGTGGCCTCAGCGATGCAGTCTCCCTATGGTGGAGAGGCTTTTGGCTGTACTGTAGTATGAAGAAAAAAGAAAACAATCTGTGGTGAGGATTGGAAATGCCTCTTCATCTCCCTACAGGAATCAGGAGACAGGGGAAGAAAAGCAAGCACCAGCTGTACTGTTCTCTCCAAGGAGTAGCAGAAGGCAGCATCCAGGAGCATTGCTGGCTGGCTGCAGAAAGCATCTCCGAGCCTTCAGGAATAGTTGAAAGGCTGCATGCAACCAGGAAGTGGAACTGGGAAGCAGCCAAGCAAAGCAAGCAAGACTGAAGAACAATTAATTTTGCCTCTGGCATCTGTTTGTCTGTGCTGTCTGTACAGCTACCAAAGAGGCATGCCAGGAGTTGATCAGAGTGTAGGAATTGCCAAACCTTCCCTACTCCCCAGCACATATGGAAAGCCAGCTGACAGCAGCTTCAGTGCTTGGTTGGGGTTTCTTCCTCCTCTCTGGCTCAGCCAGCAGCAGGCATTTTCTGATGAGGGGTGGCAGGAGGAAGTCGGGACACACACAGAACAAAAGCACCAACTTCCTGCAGCTCCTTTCCATCAAAATAATCCAGACCAAGCATCAGTTTGATTGTTAGCAAAAAAGTAGCTATTTGACTGTAATCAAAAAAGTAAAAAAAAAAAAAAAAAAAAAAGCTACACACGGCTTTCATATACGCAGCTTGCATGCATGTGTGAAAGCCGTGTGTAGAGAAAATGTTCTGGGCATGCGCACAGCAGTCACGCTTACCAATTGACTGCTATGTGCATGTGCTGGCCCAAGCTGCATGGTAAGAGTCCATGCAGCTTATTTACATGCAATTTCTTTTCTTAGCATCATTCGCTATTTCCACCTCTGTAATTTTTATTGAGGTGGAAATAGCGAGCAGTGCCTTCTGGAACTTTTGTACATCGGCCTTTCAGTCTGTTGGGCCAAGTCACAGTCTTTCTGTCAGAAGCTCCTTAGGCCAATTTCACTAGGTACTTGTGACCTGGATTGGCCATTGTTGGAAACAGGATACTGGGCTAGATGGACCATTGGTCTGACTCAGTATGGCTACTCTTATGTTCTTACAAAAAACTCTCCTCATATCCTGTGTCTGAGCTGGATCTAGATTTATACCTAACCTTCTTCCTGGACAACAACAAAAAAGTCTACAGCAACCTTCATCAATTGGACCAGTCAAAAATATCAAAACCAGAAACTACAAGGTGAATAACTACAATCTGTGAGAGTGCACAACTTTTGAATGAATGCTCCAGGTGCTATCCACCCACTTTGCTCTCTTATGATCGAAGCTAATAGCATGCATATCATTTGCATACTATTAGCTTTGATCATGGAGGAGTTGGTTTGGTGCTGCTGTGGTGGTAAACTCTGGTGCTGTTCCATGCAGTGCCGGAGTTTTGATCATCATCAGGACCCTGGGGTGGATGGGTTTAATGGGAGCTTTTATAAGAAATTTGAATTAGAAAGAATTAAATCATTAATGACTCTTTTTAACAACTTTCTTGAAGGAGGGTAAATATCTAGCGAAATGCGAATCCTATAGACCAAGTTTATTACTTAATGTGGATGCAAAACTATTTGCAAAACTGCTGGCAGATAGATTAGGTAAAGAAATTCCGACCCTCATGCAAGGAGACCAAGCTGGATTCATTCTAGGATGCCAGGTCTCAGATAATATAAAATGTACCCTTCACATGATTTGGATAGCACAAGCTCAAGCATCCCCTGCCATGCTACTGGCATTGGATGCTGAAACGCTGGATAGAGTAAACTGGGACCACCTAAAGGGGGTCATTAATAAGATGGATTTGGGAGACAAATTTGCAATGTAATGGACTCCTCTTTTCTGATTGGTCTACGTTTCCCCATGTGGTTTCTGATTGGTCTACGTTTCCCCATGTGGTTTGTTTTGATTAGTTCATTTATACCAAGGTTTAAAAACCTGGACTCTATTTTGTGGAGTAAATTAGCCTTGAAAGTAGTGATTGTGTCAGGTACTAGCTGTGTTTTTTTTTTGTAAGAAAGATGTCTTGATGATAGCTGTTTTGTATTGATCACTTAGACTCACTATTTTTCTTTTTGCAGTAATGGTGAAAGAAAGTGCACCCTGAAGCAGAGCCAACTCTTGAAACGTGATCACGTTGGTGCTTCCTTTGTTTCACTAAGATTATTATTATTATTATTAGCATTTGTATAGCGCTACCAGACGCATGCATAAGTTTTATTTCATTTCACTTTACTTTATTGTTATACATTTGAATAACCAATGATGAAACATATACTGGGCAAGCCATAAGCACTTGTATTTGGCTGAACTGGCATTATAGCCCTGATACTGATGGTCAAAAAAATAATTTTCTTCTGTATATAGTAGATGACGGCAGATAAAGACCTGTATGGTCCATCCAGTCTGCCCAACAAGATAAACTCATATGTGCTACTTTATATGTATACCTGACCTTGATTTATCCTTGCCATTTTTGGGGCACAGACTGTAGAAGTCTTGCCAGCACTAGCCCCGCCTCCCAACCACCAGTGATGCCACCCAATCTCCACTAAGCTTCTGAGGATCCATTCCTTCTGAATAGGATTACTTTTTGTTTATCCCATGCATTTTTGAATTCCGTTACAGTTTTCATCTCCACCACCTCCCGCGGAGGTGGAGATGCTATTTTGTCCTATATACCGCACATGTCATCCATAATGGCCTTCTAGGCAGTTCACAATTCAAAAGTTATTAAAAAAAACTCTTCTCTTGATGAGGAATCAGCACAAAGTATATATTTTATTTATTCTTATTTATTTATTTAGATGTTGCTCGCACCTTTTTCAGTAGTAGCTCAAGGTGAGTTACATTCGGGTACACTGGATATTTCTCTGTCCCAGGAGGGCTCACAATCTAAGTTTGTACCTGAGGCAATGATTTATTGTGCTTGACTACAGGAAAGGTGTTATTGTGGATTGTCTAGATTTCCTACACCTAGTTTGGATGTTTTTGTATATTGGTGAACAATAGAAACAAGCCATAGACACCAATGGTTGGATATTTTTATTGTGTGGTGGATAACTCATCAGCATAAACTGTCTTGGGGCCCAATTCAGAGTTTCAGAAGCTGAACATATGTCCCATTTTTTGAGACAATTCTATAACTGGGCACCTAGGAATAGGCACCCTGTTGATACCTAGTAGGAGCCTAATTCTATAAATGAAAGTAGGCACCTAATTCCTTATAGAATACTAAGAGCCCTGTTTACTAAGGTGCACTAGCATTTCTAGCACGTACTAAAAATTAGCGCATGCTAACCATATAGATACCCACAGGAATATTATGGGCACCTACACAGTTAGCATTTTTAACGCACACTAAACATTAGTGCGTGCTAACTGTGTAGGTGCCCATAATATTCCTGTGGGTATCTATATGGTTAGCATGCGCTAATTTTAGTACATGCTAGAAATGCTAGTGCACCTTAGCACCTTAATTCTGTAAAACTTGGTTGCCTTTTTGGGACACTTTAACACCTGTTGCGAGAAGTAGGATCTTGAACTGTTAAGGGGAGGAGTGGGTAGGGTGAGGGATAGCGAGGGCAGGTTTATAGGGGGTGGTGTTGTGAAGGGAGATAAAGTTAAAAACCGATGACCAGTAATTGTGTATGTTACGTACCGTATATGCATTGAGTAATTTGTATTCTGTGTTATGTATAGCACTTCGTTGTAGTGTATGTGTCATCAATAAATATTTCAAAAACAAAATGCTAGTGTGGCTTAGTAAACAGGGCCCTAAGGTAACAGGCCAGTAACCTAGGTGTGAGCACTTAACAGAGCTGGTGAAAGTGCAATGCCTAAGTTCTGGACACACGTGTGTAACATAGTATTTGACCAAAAATATTTTGCGCTAAGGAAACTAAAGAATGTATTTCTAAGATGTAAAGTAATATAATATTCATTTTAGGTAGTTTATGGTGGAAAGCTGCACCAGGAAAATCCCTGCCCTGCCCCACTTGGATGTCCCAGATTTGCAAACAAAAATGCTGTTAACCTTAGCATAGCAATACCATAACATAGTAGCATAGTAAATGACAGCAGATAAAGACCTGTACGGTCCATCCAGTCTGCCCAACAAGATAAACTCATTTTTTATGATTTGTCCTTGCCATTCTCAGGGCACAGACTGTAGAAGTCTGCCCAGCACTCTTCTTGTACTAAGTTCTGAAGCTAACGTCAAAGCCCCTTAAAATTACACACCAGCCCATCCCTATCTATTCAGTCACGATCAGGGCATAGACCATAGAAGTCTGCCCAGCACATCACTAGCAGAAGACCAAGAGGAATAATAGATGGGAAATATATAAGTTTATTAAATTAATATTATACCAGAGACAAAGAAGAAAAAAAAACTACAAAAAAAAAAATGTATGGGGAAAATATTCCAGGTGGCCAGTAGATGTCAGTCTTGTAATTAAAGAGAAACCCCTTAAAACGATCTGAATTGCATTTCTGCTTTATCTAAGCTCTCATGAAGACCAAGAAATGCAAACAAATTCTCCTAGTGAAATTTGCAGTGATACAAAACAGGGCTGTAACCACAGGCAGGGAAATGGGGTGGAACACAGGGCCATGGCCTGACCAACCTTTTTGCCCACCAGGGCATCAATAACTAGAGATCCAGCCAAGAAACACTGACACTAGGCAGATCAGATCTGTCACAGATCTGAGAATTTTGATTAACAATCAGTGCAAGGCCTGTGAGAGAGCAGTTTGTAATAGTCCTGCAGAAGCTCTACCCTTTGCATTGGCTTCCATAGTAACAGAAAGCCTCTGGGGGTAAAGGAGCTGATGCTTCTACATTTGTAATTCTGTAACCCAGAAATGGCAACCACCATTACGTCAAATGTAAGCCACATTGAGCCTGCAAATTGGTGGGGAAATGTGGGATACAAATGCTACAAATAAATAAATAAATACAGTATCTGTGAATGCATGCTGGCTCATAGCCCTCTGTCTGGATTGTGGGGTAAAAACCAACCAAAAAGGGTAAGTGAATAGGAACTGGAACCAGAAAGAAGCACTGCAGGTGGAGAAGAGGTGGGAAAGGGTCACCACGGGGAAGGGGGAGATTGAAGAAAGGGCTGTGAAGGATGACAAAGGAGGGAAGGGGTCAAGGGGGATGAAGTACAGGGACACTGTGGGGATTGGGTGGGAAAGCAGGAAATCAGAGAAGGACAGGGGAAAGTGGGGATTTGGGAAAAATGGCCAGGATAAAGAAAAACTAAGGTAAAATGCATAGAGAAGTGAAGTAGTTACAATCCTACAACATAGTGGTTGATTGTATATTTATTTGTTACATTTGTATCCCACATTTCCCCCACCTATTTGCAGGCTCAATGTGGCTTACATAGTACCGTAAAGGCGTTTGCCAATTCCGGTATGAATAAATATAGTAATGTTGTGGTAGAATAAGGTTTGTGTGTACAGACACTTTAGGGAATCTTAGAGAGGAAAAGAATCATAGAGAGGAAGAGCTATTATATGTCCATTACAAGCTTTGGTTTCGTTGTGTAATCTGTATTTCCTATATCACTTCCTCTGACAATGCTGTGTGTGCTTATTTAAACCACACTGAGTACTCCACTTGAGGTCAGACCTTCCTGTTTATTGTCCACTATAGAAATACAATAACAGCATGCTGATACCAGGAGAAACTTGACGACACTTAACATATCATGGATTCTATACAGTTAATGTACCTGCTAGGATGTATTTAAATTCCAATACTTAAACTTTACCAGGACAAGTTCCTAAAATAAAAGTCCATAAGCCATTATTAAGATGGACTTGGGAAAATCCACTTCTTATACCTGGGATAAGCAGCATAAAATTCTGTTTTACTCATTGAAATCTTGCCAGGTACTTGTGACCTTGGTTGGCCACTGTCGGAAACAGGATACTGGGCTTGATGAACCTTCAGTCTGTGCCAGTATGGCAATGTTTATGTACTTATGTTCTTAAAGCATTTTTTCTCAGCCGTCAAGGTTAACTGGTTTACGCATCACCATTTTACTCACTGCAGTTGTTTTGAGAGAGTAAATTCCTTTGAGGCTTTTTGATGCTCTGGAAATCTGCTGCCATTAGCCTTCCATTGCATTAGCAGATCCCAAGCAGCACATTCTCCTTCTCTTACATAACCTGAGGAATCCTCAGGAAAAGATTCAAAGATTCCTCCTTGGGAGCCTACATACCATTGCTGTAGGGGGCTACAATTGCACTGGACATCCAAGAAAGCATCGGGATAAATAATCGGCACACATGGCAGTTACAACCCTAAACAGTGGTACATTATTGAGTTTCTACAAAAGCTACAGTGATCTACATGGAGGAATCATGATTAGAACCCAAATTTCAAAGAGCTAGGCGAAGCCCAGATTTAGAATTTTTTTTTTTTTTTTACAACAGCAACACTAACCTTTAGCCTCTTCTATACTTCGGGAAGGGGACATAGGCCTTGACTTAAGTACTGGCTTTGTAAGAAGCAGAGTTCAAGATGGAAAGGCCTAAAATACCTACTAGAGTTGGTGGTAGAGGCCAATAATGTGGCAGATTTTGGACAAATGTGGCACAGGTATGAAGATCAGTGTGAGGTAAAGGGTTGAGAGCTCCAGTAAAAGACATGGGATAGGGAGGAAGTCAATACTAACTTGCATATGGAAACTTGAATCTTCAGTTACTGAATTAACTGTTTAGTCATATGGATAGTGACTGAATATCACTGCTAAATATATAGCTATGGGGAATGCCCTTGCTTCCCTCTTGTTTCTCCCTGACATTATCTGGACAATACCAAGGTGTTAAGAGGAATTTCTGGTGGCATTGTTTCCTTTTAATATTTGTTGATCTATCTGTACTTAGAAATGAAATAAAAGTGGGAGGACGACCAAGGATTCCAAAGACTGAAAGGATATATAATAATAAAGATGTTTATTGGGGTATAAAGACTCGACACAACGTCGTGTTTCGGCCATTAGGCCTGCATCAGGAGTCTTAATGCCGAATGCTTTTGAGAACTATTTGATGAAGGCAAATCCTCAACAAAGGGAGGTCTTTAGAAAGACCATTGTGAAGGTGAGCTTGTATAGAATGCTGCAATAAGTCAATAGTGTTCATGAGGGCTGCTAAGCATTATAAAGGCAAAAAGGGTGCCTAACGGCCGAAACACGACGTTGTGTCGAGTCTTTATACTCCAATAAACATCTTTATTATTATATATCCTTTCAGTCTTTGGAATCCTTGGTCGTCCTCCCACTTTTATTTCATTTCTTGTTGTTGTCCGTGGGGCGTCTAGAGTTCTCCGCCTTCTAGAGGATATTTTTTCTCTATCTTTACTTAACCAGGTATATACCCTTTCCTGCTAATAGTTCCTTTTCATCTCACTTGGACTTTTTAATTTTAATTTGTCGCAAGGATTCATGAAAGGATTATATGGTGTGTTGTGATTCATTATGTTGTTTAGTGTGCTGTACTCATCATCATTAAATTTCTGCTTCAATTCTGCCTCTGACTCACAATTTGCTGTTTTATTTTTTCAACCCGTGTTGTTGTCCCCACTGTTAACAAGATTAAGCCTTGGCTGCATCGGTTTAAAATCGCTATCCACATCCCTAAATTGTTTATCTGTAGTAAATATTTTTGGCTCCTTTAAAATCCGAAGGCCTCTAGGAATCATCATTTTCTTTACATATTGTACTAAGGTGCTTCCATGGAGTTCCACTCTAATTCATCTTTTATGTAGATTCTGCACTTCAGTCCACAAATTTAACAACTCATTCTCCTGATTCTCTGCTAACAATGCTGTTCATTGTAAAATCTGTGTTACTTGTTCATCCAAATATCCTGCAGATTCACTATTTAATTTGAGCCATTATCAAACCTTCAAATGGCTAACATTTAGCATTTTTAAACAAATCAGAGGAGCTATCCAAAAACTCTTAGCATATATATATATATATATATATATATATATATATATATATATATATATATATATATATATATATATATTTATACATACACAGTTCTAAACAAGGTCTAGTCGATTCAACTAGTTGCACATGAAACTCATAAACTAACAAGTAACCGTAAGATACATATCAAAACACTTCAATCTTTATTAAATATTTAACATATCAAAAATATTCTAATAATAATATTATCCTCTCACCTGTCACTTGCACTCAATCTCATTCACACCTCATATACAGTGGGGGAAATAAGTATTTGATCCCTTGCTGATTTTGTAAGTTTGCCCACTGACAAAGACATGAGCAGCCCATAATTGAAGGGTAGGTTATTGGTAACAGTGAGAGATAGCACATCACAAATTAAATCCGGAAAATCACATTGTGGAAAGTATATGAATTTATTTGCATTCTGCAGAGGGAAATAAGTATTTGATCCCCCACCAACCAGTAAGAGATCTGGCCCCTACAGACCAGGTAGATGCTCCAAATCAACTCGTTACCTGCATGACAGACAGCTGTCGGCAATGGTCACCTGTATGAAAGACACCTGTCCACAGACTCAGTGAATCAGTCAGACTCTAACCTCTACAAAATGGCCAAGAGCAAGGAGCTGTCTAAGGATGTCAGGGACAAGATCATACACCTGCACAAGGCTGGAATGGGCTACAAAACCATCAGTAAGACGCTGGGCGAGAAGGAGACAACTGTTGGTGCCATAGTAAGAAAATGGAAGAAGTACAAAATGACTGTCAATCGACAAAGATCTGGGGCTCTACGCAAAATCTCACCTCGTGGGGTATCCTTGATCATGAGGAAGGTTAGAAATCAGCCTACAACTACAAGGGGGGAACTTGTCAATGATCTCAAGGCAGCTGGGACCACTGTCACCACGAAAACCATTGGTAACACATTACGACATAACGGATTGCAATCCTGCAGTGTCCGCTAGGTCCCCCTGCTCCGGAAGGCACATGTGACGGCCCGTCTGAAGTTTGCCAGTGAACACCTGGATGATGCCGAGAGTGATTGGGAGAAGGTGCTGTGGTCAGATGAGACAAAAATTGAGCTCTTTGGCATGAACTCAACTCGCCGTGTTTGGAGGAAGAGAAATGCTGCCTATGACCCAAAGAACACCGTCCCCACTGTCAAGCATGGAGGTGGAAATGTTATGTTTTGGGGGTGTTTCTCTGCTAAGGGCACAGGACTACTTCACCGCATCAATGGGAGAATGGATGGGGCCATGTACCGTACAATTCTGAGTGACAACCTCCTTCCCTCCGCCAGGGCCTTAAAAATGGGTCGTGGCTGGGTCTTCCAGCACGACAATGACCCAAAACATACAGCCAAGGCAACAAAGGAGTGGCTCAGGAAGAAGCACATTAGGGTCATGGAGTGGCCTAGCCAGTCACCAGACCTTAATCCCATTGAAAACTTATGGAGGGAGCTGAAGCTGCGAGTTGCCAAGCGACAGCCCAGAACTCTTAATGATTTAGAGATGATCTGCAAAGAGGAGTGGACCAAAATTCCTCCTGACATGTGTGCAAACCTCATCATCAACTACAGAAGACGTCTGACCGCTGTGCTTGCCAACAAGGGTTTTGCCACCAAGTATTAGGTCTTGTTTGCCAGAGGGATTAAATACTTATTTCCCTCTGCAGAATGCAAATAAATTCATATACTTTCCACAATGTGATTTTCCGGATTTAATTTGTGATGTGCTATCTCTCACTGTTACCAATAACCTACCCTTCAATTATGGGCTGCTCATGTCTTTGTCAGTGGGCAAACTTACAAAATCAGCAAGGGATCAAATACTTATTTCCCCCACTGTACATTATATAAAATCTCATCATATAGCAGGGTGCACATATATCAAATACGTCAGCCTCTACATAAAGAAATGCAGCAGTCCCAAGCTTCTCATCATAAACAGATTAAAGCTTGCCACGTCACCAGTATGTGGAAATGATGTCTAATTTGTCATAACTTGTAGATGGCACTGTGCACTTCAAGATAGTTCAACAAGCACAGTGGGCCAAGATGAAGAAAATTCAAAGATATCCACAACCATAGGAACTGAAGCAAAGCTTGATAACAGTCACACAGATAGCTGCAATATCAATAGTAGTGCTTAACCACTTGGGACACAATCATCTTTACTGTGTCCTCCACACTGCTGTGCAATTTAAATCCGCTAAAAATGAATTCCGGAAGAACCCAACATGATCATGTTTCGCTATCCATAGCATCTTCAAGGGTCTTTCACTCTATATAAAAAAGGACAAAGTACAAAGACATCATACCTAATCCATCCAATCTAACATAAACCAAAATTATATTGTAAAACTGAACTTAAATTTACTTACAGCTACCGACGGTAATCAGGACCTCATCCCAGCGAGTAGCCGGTAGAAACGTCAAACAAGACGCCCACACATGCGTACTGGCTCGTTGGGACTCACAGCGATTTATCGCTATGAGTCCCAACCAGCCAGTACGCATGTGTGCCCCATAATATTTTTTTTATTTTTTATTTGTTACATTTGTATCCCACATTTTCCCACCTATTTATAACCACCATTATAACTAACAATTTAAATTACATTTATTGAAGGTATTGGACCATCAGAGGTGAAAGTCCTTTTGCTTTCAAATGAGCTATATTCACCTTATATCATCATCATCCATCTTCATTAATGCTTACATCAAAAGTATTTTTTAAATGATTTTTATATGTAATATCTCTCTATATAAAACGCACCTCCAACATTCTGAAGCCTCCACAAGTCCCAACGTTCTAAATACGTGGTGGTGAAACCCGGAATTCGCCCATGAGTGTTGGACCCGCCCCCTGC
Source organism: Microcaecilia unicolor (assembly GCF_901765095.1). Taxonomy (NCBI): domain Eukaryota; kingdom Metazoa; phylum Chordata; class Amphibia; order Gymnophiona; family Siphonopidae; genus Microcaecilia; species Microcaecilia unicolor. The sequence goes on from NC_044033.1 coordinate 318,906,896, forward strand.
GTCAAACATCATGACGTCAAGGGCGGACCAATGACACTTAACCAATCGCATCGCAAACCCGTTACTAAGTGACGGAATGTGACATAAGACACATCACAAAACAATGAAAACCAGCAGCACACAGTTGCTACGCGACGTCAACAGCAACGCTAAAAGGACCATATAGATCTCTGCTCTCCAACGGACACGGAGGGCATAGGAGGGAAGGAAAAAAACCAGCACATACACACACTCTCTCACTCTTAACTGGCTATAATGAGCAACTGACCTGCCACTATCACAGGGACTGCTAGCACCTCTCTCTCTCTCACACACACATACACACGGGACACAGAGGGGATGGAAGACAAGGAACGAATCGTTGTGTATGGAGGGGGCGGCAGGGGAGATAAGGCAAGAACTGCCTCAAACGTTTGGGCTGGGCTATGTACAATTATAATGCTGCCTCTTCATTTTGACCCTACCCTTTCACACTCTCTTTCACACAGATGCACACACACACACACACACACACACACACAATTACATTGTCTCTATCTCACACACACACACACACACACACACACACACACATATATACACACTCTCTCACACAGACACACAAACACGCCTCAGATGGTTCAGCTGTCCTATGTAAAATTTCACTGCTGTATCTTCATTTTCACCCTACCTGTGCACACTCTCTCTTTCACACAGAGAGACACACACACACTTTCTCTGTGTCACACACACACAGACACACATACATATACACACTCTCACTCTGTCTATAGCCTTGCTAGCGCCCGTTTCATTTGTTTACGAAACGGGCCTTTTTTACTAGTTTTTTTTTATATTTGTCTTGTTTACAGTCTATACATAAACTTTCCCCTCAATATCCAAAGCTATTTAACCAGCCAGACACAGCCACTGACCAGTTAAATAGCGTTTTGGCGCCTAACCATGGATATTCAGTAGGAAACCAATTATCTCCTGCTAAATATCTGTGGTTAGCAGCTAGCTGCATGACATAGCCGGTTAGCTGTGGATATACAGCACTTAACTGGTTATGTTCAGTGGTTAAAATTAGCCACATAGATAGCAGGACTACTTTTAACTGATAAAAAGTTAAACCGGTTAGCGCTGAATGTCGGCGTAATGGTTAACTTTTTAGCAGTTAAACCTCCCCCTCCCCCCAGATATTAAGTGCTGGTCACTAGAAATGGCCTGGAATTGAATATCCGGGTTTAATGCTGCCGGCGGATAGCAAAATGCTGCTCATCGCCGACTAAATATCGGGCCCTTTGTATTTATTCATCGATTTATATTATACATATCCACTTATCTTCTATATCAATAGAGGATTGTGTACCAACAGAAATTCATATTTTGCCTAAAAGCTGTTTCATAATATAGTAAATGATGGCAGATAAAAACCTGAACGGTCCATCCAGTCTGCCCAACAGTCACACTCATCAGTTCATGAATAAACCAATAATGAATGTGATATAAAATACTTAATCATGGTCTTTCTTTAGCATTTCTGGGCACGGTTCTTACATTCCAACACTGCAGTTGCCGTTGAAACCTTTTCCAGCCCATCCTAAACTGGATTGCCATGTAGGGAACACAGACCATAAAAGACTGCGGTTCATTCCCCTAAAAAGAAAACATCATGTTAAAAAAATGTTTCTGTAAACTTCATGGACACGTAGCAGGTGCAAATATTATCATGTAAAATATACATGTATATGCATATCTTATAAGAACAATGCATAGTCATGGAGGAGTGGCCTAGTGGTTAGAGTAACCCCACTTTCTCAGCAGCCTTTGACACTGTGGATCAAATCGTGCTTACAAGACTGGCAGAAACAAGTTATCAGTGGCACAGTATTTACATGGTTCAAATCCTATTTGTCAGACAGACAACAATCAGCTATGTTCAGCAACAGCAGATCATTGCCTTGGACACTAAACTGTGGAGTGCCACAGAGTTCCATACTTACATAGTAATAGTAGATGACGGCAGAAAAAGACCTGTACGGTCCATCCAGTCTGCCCAACAAGATAAACTCATATGTGCTACTTTTTGTGTATACCTGACCTTGATTTGTATCTGCCATTTTCAGGACACAGACCGTAGAAATCTGCCCAGCACTGGCCCCACCTCCCAACCACCAGCCCTGCCTCCCACCACCGGCTCTGCCACCCAATATCGGCTAAGCTTCTGAGGATCCATTCCTTCTGAACAGGATTCCTTTATGTTTATCCCACGCATGTTTGAATTCCATTACCGTTTTCATCTCCACCACCTCCCGCAGGAGGGCATTCCAAGCATCCACCACTCTCTCCGTGAAGAAATACTTCCTGACATTTTTCTTGAGTCTGCCCCCCTTCAATCTCATTTCATGTCCTCTAGTTCTACCGCCTTCCCATCTCCGGAAAAGGTTCATTTGCGGATTAATACCTTTCAAATATTTGAATGCCTGTATCATATCACCCCTGTTTCTCCTTTCCTCCAGGGTATACATGTCTCCCATTAGTATTATAGATATGTTATTTGAATGATCTAATATGTACTTGTTAGATATTTCATTAGTATTATGCTGACATCGTATTATATCTCTGTTATTTGAATTTCAATGCTGTTATATGTGTATATTTTTGATCCCGTTTCATGGTAGTCCTATTATTTGGTTTCACTTTGCTGTTTTCAAGTTTACATCATCTATTGTTTTTATGTTTATATTTGGTCATTTTACTATTGTTATGCTGTTTACAAAATTGTAAGTTTTATGTTAAACAGTTCCTGCTGTACTTAGCCTTGGGTGAATCTCTTCATAAGCGCAATAAGTAAATAAAAATAAATAAAATAAACATTAGCATAAGGTATGATGCAATGCTTTATATGCATACTTGATCTTGCTTGTCCTTGCCATTTTCAGAGTACAGACCATAGAGGTCTGCCCAACACTGGCCTTGTTTTCCAACTACTGAAGTTGTCATTGAAGCGCACTCCAGTCCATCTAGATCTGTTCAGCCATGATCTGGGCACAGACTGTAGAAGTCTGCCCAGCACAGGCTTTGTTTCCCAATTACTGGAGTTGCCAACTAAGCACTGCTAAGTTTGGTTCCATTCTCTTTCCATATAGGATTCCTTTGTTTTTATCCCACGATTTTAAAATTTTGTTACCGTTTTCATCTCCATCACCTCCTATGGGAGGCATTCCAGATAGGGTTACCATATGGCTCCAGAAAAAGGAGGACTGATTGAGCCAGCCGGGTTTTACTTCCATTGGAAGTAAAACCCGGCTGGCTCAATCTGTCCTCCTTTTTCTGGAGCCATACGGTAACCCTGATTCCAGGTACTGTATCTTCCAATCTCTCTGTAAAAAGTACTTCCTGGCGTTAATGAACTTGCAAACCCCTCATCCTTGCTTTTCCCAAAGTTTTGATAATTACCAGTAATAATTGAACCTAACAATCACGATTACCCCAACACCTCTCACAGAAGAATACTGTAGAAATGAATACCAGTAAATGGATGTCATACTTTTAAATAAAAACTTAGGGGTAGATATTCAAAAGGGTTAAATCCTGCTGAGCTGGTCGGTCACTGATATTCAGTGGCACTTAACTGGTTAGTGCCCCAGACTCCTAACTGGTTAGATTAGGGGTAGGCCAGGAGTGAAGCATCAGCTTAGCTGGTTTGCAGTAATATTCAGTCCTCTAACTGGCTAAAGGGCCCTTTTTACTAAGGCGCACTGAGAAATGGCCTACGGTAGTATAGACTCGGGTTTTGGGTGTGCGCAGAATCATTTTTCAGCACACCTGTAAGAAATGCTTTTTTAAAATTTTTGCTGAAAATTGCCACATGTCCATTTTGGGTCTGAGACCTTACTGCCAGCCATTGACCTAGTGGTAAGGTCTTATGTGGTAACCAGGGGGTAATGGTCTACGCGCATAAAATGCTGATTACCACCCGATTACCACATGTGTGCCAGAAAATAAAACTTTTTTTCCGGCGCACATAGTGGGCACACGTAAAAAATTAAACGGGTGGTAACTTGAAATTGCCGTGTGTTGGGCACATGTAGTCGCTTATGCGACTTAATAAAAGGGCCGCTATGTAATTATATAAAGTTAGGACAACAACACAGCTGTCCTAAATTTATGTGTCAAACTAACAAGGTTCTAATCTGAATTTAGGCTGTGCCTAGTTTCGGACATACCTGAATATTTAATGCTGGGAGTTATGCATGCCTTGGCACTGAATATACAGGGTTAATTCAGCCTGTGGCTGGAAGTAGCTTACATGTCACTCACTGCTGCGGGCTGAGTACTAGTGAGCAGTGGCGTAGCTACGTGGGGCCACGGGGGCCTGGGCCCCCATAGATTTGGCCCTGGACCCCCTGCTGATGACCCTCTCGACCCCCCCTCCCGCCGCCAACCCTCCCCCGCCGCCGCCGTCACCTACCTTTGCTGGCGGGGGACCCCAATCCCCGCCAGTCGAGGTCCTCTTCTTCCAACGCAAGGCTTTGTTCTGTTTCTGAGTCTGACATCCTGTACGTTGTACGTGCAGAACATCAGACTCACAGAAACAGAACGAAGCCTTGCAGATCAGCCAGCGGCCGCATTGCTGGCTGATCTGCAAGGCTTTTTTCTGTTTCTGTGAGTCTGATGTTCTGCACGTACAACGTACAGGATGTCAGACTCAGAAACAGAACAAAGCCTTGCGTTGGAAGAAGAGGACCTCGACTGGCGGGGATTGGGGTCCCCCGCCAACAAAGGTAGGTGACGGCGGCGGCGGGGGAAGGTTGGCGGCGGGAGGGGGGCCGAGAGGGTGTTCAGCAGGGGGGGGTCAAACTTGGTGGTGGCGCCGGCAGCGGCGGGGGTGCCCCTTCACCCCTTAGGGCTATGGTAGTGTTGTACAGTTGTGGGGAGTGGGTTTTTGGGGGGTTTGGGGGGCTATGCACCTGGGAGCAATTTCTGAAGTCCACTGCAGTGCCCCCTAGGGTGCCTGGTTGGTGTCCTGGCATGTCAGGGGGACCAGTGCACTACAAATGCTGGCTCCTCCCATGACCAAATAACTTGGATTTGGTCATTTCTGAGATGGGCGTCCTCGGTTTCCATTATCGCTGAAACCCGGGGACGACCATCTCTAAGGATGACCATCTCTAAGGTCAACCTAAATGTTGGGATTTGGACATCCCTGACCTTATTATCGAAACGAAAGATGGACGCCCATCTTGTTTCGATAATACGGGTTTCCCCGCCCCTTCTCCGAGACGTCCTTAGAGATGGTCGTCCCCGTTCGATTATGGCCCTCCACTTATTGTGTTGACATTGTAAGTAGTATACTATGCCATACTTTGTATTGTTATTTAAATATTTTTACTGCTGTAATTGTCTATTGCTCATGTTTGATTTATTCTTATTGTACACCACCTTGAGTAAATTCCTTCAAAAAGGTGGTAAATAAATCCTAATAATAAATAAATAAATAATAAAAAAAAGAACTAGGCTGAGAAGTGAGCACACAAAATGTGCAGTAACATGGGAGAGGACATTGGACACATGAACATGGGTCTGCACTGCTGGAAACTATATCTAGTGCACAAAAAGGTTGTATCAACACTCAGCAGATTGCATGTGCATTTACTAGAATGCCACTGTGTGTATTTTTATGTTCAGAATAGCATTCCAGCACATGCACAAATGTATGGATCTGCAACTTCCATGAGTGCCAATATTCATTTGTCAAATGTCCAGCACTTTACTCTTGGTTCAGAACATCTCCCCTCAGTTTTGTCTTTTTTTTTTTTAATTAAAATCATACTCTTCATGAAAGCCAGAAAATACTGCTGGTCCTTATACTCATAGGAAAAAGAAACAGGCATGAAATTCCCACTAACATTCTGGCAGAAGATCAAGCTAAGCTTTTACACCTCCTCAGACCATCATTAAAACCCCATCATGATACTCAGCCTTCTGAGCACTTCTCTTCAAAATAATTATTCTTTTGAAAAAACTGTTCTTTAAGGAGGGCAGATTCCAAAAGCCATTCACTGAGGTAAATGGGCTGTTAGAAAATTGCCCACCCTCCCTATGGGTTAAAGTATGTGCTGATGGTTCTTTGAGTTTGTGTGGCTGTCAGGACCTATTGTTTTGCTTTGATTGTTGCTCCTCTTAGCCCTACCCCACCCTAGAATATGACACTTTAGGAGACTACCTACCTGATGGTTTAGCTTGACCTGTGAGTATGTATTTCTAGACAAAAACAAAGAGAGGGTATTCAAAGCACAAAACAAGGTCCAAACCACAAAAGAAAGAAGTACCAGGGGCCTTCACAAGCAGGGGGGGGGGGGGGGGGATCTTTTAATTGATAAGTTATATATCCTGTGTATAAAACTTGCACTATTAACCTTAGTCATTAGTGGGTCAATAGTGCAAGTTTTGTACACAGGATATATGACTTATCAATTTAGAGCCCCCCCCCCCCCCCCCCCCCCGCATGTGAAGACCTCTGATACTTCTTTCTTTTGTAGTATGTATTTCTAGACAGGGCTATGTAGGGTCAGAACAGCCAAGAGACAGAACTAGGCCTGGGGCAGGGCCACCACTGCTACCACTGTCCTGCCTTGCCTCATCCCCTTCTGGGGTCGCCCCCCCCCCCCCCCCCCGCAGCCCTCGCTCCCTCCTACTCAGGCAGCTGCCACCTCCAGTCCTGCCCCCCTTACCTTTCTGTGTCTGCTCCTCCCTTGGTTTGTCACTGTCCTTCTCCTGTGTGCCAGAACCCGGGTTATTGCGTTAACGCATTCACCACTCGGGTCTCGACACACAGGAGCAGGAGAGAGACAGACCCCGGCACCAGGCCCCCCTTGGAGGCTGGCCCTAGGTAATCCCCCCCTCAGCGACCCTGTGTAGGGTTTTTATTGCACAGAGTAGCTAATAGTTTCATTAGCATGGATTTAATGTGATGTGCACTAGAGAATGATGTGGGGACAAAGTTTGTCCCCGTCCCCGTGAACTCTATCCCCATCCCCACGAACTCTGTCCCTATCCACAGAAGCCTCGCTGTTTAACCACACTTAAGATTTACCTTTGGGTTTAAAAAGCAAAATCATGTGCATATAAGGACTGCATACACGAATTAAAACAAATGCCTTTAAAATGTAATAATACTGGACTGGTCTGGCAAGCAATAATGAAATAGTGATGGAATATTCATTCACATAACAAGCAATAATGAGCACTAATTTTTCTAATCATTCTACAACTCCAAGCACATTTAATTCTTTTCTCACTATACAAAACAGGGAACCACAGAAAAACTGAAAAAGAGATCTCCCACTGGTAAAAGAGAAACAGAAATGTATTTTCTCTTGCACTCTGCAAAATACAAAAATAGAAAAGAAGTACATTTCACAAAGCAGGCACATCTCAGTCCTTAAAAAGTATTAAATAAAAATATTTCTTTTCTACCTTTGTTGTCCGAGCACTTTATTTTTCTAATTGGGCTGGTCCCAGTCTCTTCTACTTTCCACGTGTCAGTCTTCACTAAATTCTTTTCCACGTTGGCGTTTCCATTTCTTCTCTCTCCTCTTGGCTTTGTCCTTTCCTTTCCTACATCTGTCTGGCAGTGACCTTACATTTCATGTTCCCCACTCCCCTTATTTGTGTTTATTTATTTATTTTATTTATTTAACACATTTATATCCCACATTATCCCACTTAGTTGCAGGCTCAATGTGGCTTACACAATACCGTAGAGGTAGGCTCTGGTTCAATAATACAAATACATAGTACAGTAGTAAGCATGTACCAGACATCAGTATAAAACAACAAAGAAATAAAGAGGGGTTGGTGATAGAAGTCTAGTACGGTCCATATTTTGCTGTGTCGCAGGAAGTAGGAAGTTCATTTGGATCAGGGGGGTAGGCCTTCTTAAACAAGTTGGTTTTCAGTAGTTTCCTGAAGTTAAGATGGTTATGGATAGATATCACGGTTTTAGGCAAAGCGTTCCACAGTTGTGTACTTATGTAAGAAAAGCTGGATGCATAAATTGATTTGTATCTAAGTCCATTGCATTCTGGATAATGCAGATGTAAATACGTTCGGGATAGGCTGGTACTATTTTTGGGTTTACTATTTATCCCCTTTCTCTCACCTTAGTCTCTATTTCACTTCTCATCTACCTACTAGTTTTTACCATTGCTCCCTCTGTCTCTCACTTAATATCCAGTCTCCTAAACCCCTATCTTTTTTCACCCACTTCCTTAGCTCTCATTCCTATCCTATTAGCCCTCATCTACCCTCCACTGGATCTCATCACCCTATCAGTCCCCAGCGCCATCCGCTTCTCTCTTTCATTCCCTTGCTTCCAAGGCCCTATACCCCATGCCCTTCTTTCCTCTTTCCCCTTGCAACGTCGTGTCACTCTCCCTCCCTCCCTCCCTCCCTTCTTCCTTCCCTCCAAGGTCCGATGTCACTTTCCCTCCCTCTCCCCCTCCACAAAGTCTGGTGTTGCTTTCCTTCCCTCCATCCTTGTCCAACATTTCTCCTCTCTTCCCTGCCCTCCACTCCATCCATGTCCAGCATTTCTTCTCGCTTCCCTGCCCTCCACTCCATCCATGTCCAGCATTTCTCCTCCCTTCCCGCTCCTCCATCCATGTGCATCTCCTTCCTGACTTCCATCCCCTCCATCCACCCATATTCAGTACATTTGCTCTCTCCCCTGCCCCCCTCCATCCATCCATGTCCAGCATCTCTCCCCTGCCCCCTCCATCCATCGAGGTTCAGCAACTCTCCATTCTCCCCTGCCCTCTCTTCCATCCACCCATATCCAGCAAATTTGCTCTCTCCCCTGCCCCCTCCATTTATCTATCCATGTCCAGCAATTGTCCTCTTTCCCCTGCCCTCCCCTCCATCCATTCATGTCCAGCAATTCTCCTCTCCCCTTCCCTCTCCTCCTCTCTACGTCCAGCAATCTCTTCTCTCCCCCTGCCCTCCCATCCATGTCCAGTGATTCTCCCTGTCCTCCCTCAGCTCCCCAACAGCCTTCCTCTCCATTCTTTCCTGTCCCCCCTCCCCCGCGCGTTTAAACCTTTTATTTTCCTCACAGTGATGGCAGTGAAGCACACAACACAGCGGGCTCACCGCCAGCCTTTCCCTTCCCTCACACAGTGTCCCGCCCTTGTGGAAACAGGAAATACATCATTGCAAGAAGGCGTGACACTGAGTGAGGGAAGTGAAAGGCTGGAGGCGAGCCCGCTGTGTTGTGTGCTTCACTACCGTCGCTGCAAGGAAAATAAAAGGTTTAAATGCACGCAGGGGGGGGCAGGAACGAAGAGGAAGCCTGTCTGGGAGCTGAGGGCAGGAAGAGCTGCCTGCACCGTTGCGCCAGCCCTGCAATTGGGGGGGGGGGGCAATGCCCCCTCACCCCCCCAAACTACGCCCATGGGTAGGCGTCTGTTATGGGTAGGTGTCTGTTGTACCACTCCTGCAGGGCGGGGAAATAACCTCTTTTTGCACCCGCAGTAAAACTTTGAAAATTTTCCCCGTTCCTGCGGTTTTACTGCGGTTTACTGCAGTTTACCACGATTACCCACTCCCGTGTCATTCTCTAATGTGCACTAATGGCTGTCCAAGGTTTTGTGTATAGTTAACTCATGTGCAAAACTCATTACTCCATAGAAGGTACACAGAATTGTGTGCAAAAGTTTAGCACCCTTTACTGCATTGGTCCCTTAGATTTTAAGCACTCTGGGGGGCAGGAAAATATCTGCAGTACCTGAATGTAACTCACCTTGAACTACCACTGAAAAGAGGAGAGTTAAAACATCTATCTTCCCAGCTCTTCACCCCCATACAATGTCTTCCCCAAACCTATCTCATCCAGTTTCAACTAACACTGACTTTTCCCCATCAGTTAATCTCCACTGGGCTCTTTCCACCGCAAACCTTCTAAACTGGCTTCCCTTTCAGATTGTTAATCACCACTCACTTTCTCCAGAGGCCTATTGCCAGCATTTTATTTATTTATTTTTGTTACATTTGTACCCCGCACTTTCCCACTCATGGCAGGCTCAATGCAGCAGGCAATGGAGGGTTAAGTGACTTACCCAGAGTCACAAGGAGTTGCCTGTGCCGGGAATCAAGCTCAGTTCCTCAGGACCAAAGTCCACCACCCTAACCACTAGGCCACTCCTCCACTCATCACCTCTGAAAGAGTTGGTCTACATAGTTTCAGCAGTGCATAGCTCTCAGCAAATTTGAGATTCATGGTACTCAGCTCCTGAACTTTTCTCAGTAACCCATGTGAACAACACTAGAGTTTAGGCACCGTGCTGCTCAAACTCTGTGAGAGCCACAGGTGTAGTGGTGTGCTGGAGCTGGCTCGCAAGAGACGGTTGTTAAGTTTTTAAAGATTTTGCGAGCCGGTTGTTAAATGCAGCAGGGCTGCTCCCTCCAGCACACCACTGAATGCTGGACTCCCCTGAGTCGCAGGGTCCTGGCACATACCTGACTGAAGCCATCCTGGGGGTCTAGTGGATTCTTCGGGACAGGAAAAAATTCCTGCCCCGCCCCTTTCACAGAGGAATGGGGAGCCCTGTCCAACATATCTGCACACCAACAGAGAACCTGAAAAGAGTCCCCTCCACCCCAAAGCCAGCGACATGGGGGCTGTTGGGGGGGGGGGGGGAGCAATAGGGCCGGGGATCTGTGGATCCATTGGACCTCAATCTCCTGCATTTGACGGGTCTTGGATTTTGACAGCCTGGACCTGTCAAACAAGCGCGGGAGGATTGTGCCTCTTCCTGCACTTCACCCCTATGATCAGCGCTAATAGCATGCCTATATTTGTGTTATAGCCCCGCTCTGTTCCAGTGTCGGATTAATACCTTTCAAATATTTGAACGTCTGATATGATACAGACATTCAAATATTTGAAAGGTATTAATCCGCAAATGAACCTTTTCTGGAGATGGGAAGGCAGTACAACTAGATTGAAGGGGGGCAGACTCAAGAAAAATGTCAGGAAGTATTTTTTCACGGAGAGAGTGGTGGATACTTGGAATGCCCTCCCGTGGGAGGTGGTGAAGATGAAAACGGTAACGGAATTAAAAAATGCGTGGGATAAACATAAAGAAATCCTGTTCAGAAGGAATGGATCCGCAGAAGCTTAGCGGAGATTGGGTGGCAGAGCCGGTGGTGGGAGGCGGGGCTAGTGCTGGACAGACTTCTACGATCTGTGCCCTGAAAATGTCAGATACAAATCAGTCAGGTATACACATAAAGTAGCACATATGAGTTTATTTTGTTGGGCAGACTGGATGGACTGTACAGGTCTTTCTTTGCCGTCATCTACTATGCTACTATCCAACTTATTTTCAAAGGAGAAGGGTGCCCATCTTCCGACACAAATCGGTAGATGAGCGTCCTTCTCCTAAGGGCGCCCAAATCGGAATAATCAAAAGCCGATTTTGGCCGTCCTCAACTGCTTTCCGTCGCAGGGACGGCCAAAGTTCAAGGGGGCGTGCCGGTAGTGTACCAAAGGCGAAACGGGGCGTGGTTAACAGATGGGTGTCCTTGGCCAATAATGGAAAAAAGAAGGGCGTCCCTGACGAGCATTTGGCCGAATTTACTTGGTCCCTTTTTGTTCACGACCAAGCCTCAAAAAGGTGCCTGAACTGACCAGATGACCACTGGAGGGAATCGGAGATTACCTCCCTTTACTCCCCCGGTGGTCACCAACCCCCTCCCACCCAAAAAAACTAATTAAAAAACATTTTTTCCAGCCTCTATGCCAGCCTCAAATGTCATACCCAGCTCCATCACAGCAGTATGCAGGTCCCTGGAGCAGTTTCTAGTGGGTACTGCAGTGCACTTCAGGCAGGCGGACACAGGCCCATCCCCCCCTACCTGTTACATTTGTGGTGGTAAATGGGAGCCCTCCAAAACCCACCCGAAACCCACTGTACCCACATCTAGGTGCCCCCCATTACCCATTAAGGGCTATGGTAGTGTTGTACAGTTGTGGGTAGTGGGTTTTGGGGGGGGGGTTGGGGGGCTCAGCACCCAAGGTAAGGGAGCTATGTACCTGGGATCAATTTGTGAAGTCCACTGCAGTGCCCCCTAGAGTGCCCGGTTGGTGTCCTGGCATGTGAAAGGGAACCAGTGCACTACGAATGCTGGCTCCTCCCACAACCAAATGGCTTGGATTTGGTTGTTTTTGAGATGGCCGTCCTTGGTTTCCATTATCCACGTAAACTGAGGTCGGCCATCTCTAAGGTCGGCGATCTCAACATTTCGGTTGACCTAAATGTTGAGATTTGGCCATCCCTGACCGTATTATCGAAACGAAAGGTGGACACCCATCTTGTTTCGATAATACGGGATGCCCTGCCCCTTCGCCCGGGCGCCCTTAAAGATGGGTGCCCAGTTGGATTATGCCCGTCCACGATACTATGTTGAGCACTGTTTGGAACAGTGCAGGGCTTCTGATCATTGGTACCTCTGCTTTTTTACTCCCCCCCCTCCACCCCCCCCCCCCCACAATATCTTGACTTGAAGATCAGTCACTTTTTTTCTTCCCCTCCTCTCCCCTCCTCCGATATCTTTATGTGATCCTTACATTTCAAATATTGGCTTTGTAGATGGGGCACAGGTGATAACACTCTAGATACACATTGAGTTTAAGCTAATCATTTTAAAATGCAGAATCTGATTTACTAATCTCTTTTTCTGCAGATACACAATGGGCAAAGTCAGTAAACATGTCCTTTGTTAGAACTGACCAGAATTAGGGTAGAAGGCTGAATGCTCATTACAGATAGCACTGCTAATGCTGATTCACCTTCACACTGAAGGGGTTAGAGGTACATCTGTGCATAATATTCTATGCAATCATGAGCGTAGAAATGCAGAAAAGGGGTTAGCGCATAGGTAATCTGTACACGTGGCTGCGCCAATAACAGAGCTGTGTTTATTATGATTGCATTGTAATGTGCTCAGTGTATTGTAATAGCATGGAAATGAGGTCATTTGTCATTTTGCCCAGATCTAACGATGTACACAGAAGGTTGGAAGGCCGAACGCCGGGTTCCTTAGCACCTTGGATAAAGCAAGTGGTGTGAGGTAGACTAAAAATACCGTGAATTATTGTGTTTGGCATTATAGTGCCATAAATAGTAATGTTTTGTGCAGAATGAGTTACCTGCGGCTTTTCCTGATCTGTAAGAGGAAGTTGGAGCAGGAGAAAGTGGAGAAAACAGAGAACAAAGGAGAGAGCAAGGCAACCAGGCAGAAGGGAGAGCCAGGTGGCACAGGCCCAAGCCAATTTCATGAAGCTGCAAAAGGCAAGGCAGTGTATATTTCAGACAAGGGCAACACTTGTCTGAAAGGAGGGGATACCAGAGAGACATGGGGTGCATATCTACTGTTTCTGCACAAGGGCGATTTGATCCCTGTATGAAGAAACAGAAATATAGATGCAGCCACAACTCAAGGGCATGCCGTACCAGGGTTGGTGAAGTTCTTCAGCACCTTATGTTTACCTGGCAATGGATCATTCCAGAATGTGATTGGAGTAGCCTGAGGAATGGAGCGATCATCTTTTTTTCAGACACTTTAAACAAGACCTTCAGGCCTTGAAAAAGACATGCCCAGAAGTATTCTGAGCAGGAGGCACAATTGAGGACATGAAATCTGAGTTTTTCAATATTGCTGGTATGCCAAACATGATGAGTGTGAGAGGTTCTACTTATGCTTTCTCTTACACCTTCACTTGATAGAGAAATGCATTCCACAACAGAAAAAGTAATACGATACTTTGCATGCATTTGCATCTCACCACCTCGTTTGCTTAGATTGCACATTAACACTACAGCGAGCTATTTTACAAGCATTAACAAGTTGTTGATATATATTCCAACTTCATTATTCATCTTGCAGGGGTGTCAAACATTGTCACCAGGGTTGCGGTCTTCCCGCAACACTGGGCAGGTTTTCTGCAAGCAGCTGCGGAAAATTTTCGGCGGCTGCAGGGGTGCGGGTTTGGGCTTTTTTCCTGTGGCCGCTGTGCGCTTTTTTCCGGGGCTTCTATTGGTCCAATTTGGTCCAATAGAAGCTTTTCAGGGGCATGGTTGACATCAAGGGCGGGGTTAACAACGCCAGGGGTGATGTCGGGGGCGGGGTTAATGAGGTAGAAGGCGGGGCTGGTGACACGAGGGGCGGGGTTGGTGACGTGAGAGGCGGGGTTTGACTTTGGGCGTTTTTTGGGCGGGTTTAGGGCTGATTTTGGGCTGGGAAAATTTTTCCCATCTGGCAACCTTGGTGTCAAATACAAGCTTCTTGTTGCCTCTACCTTCCACTACTCCAGCCCGAAGACTTGGAATGCTCTACCTTTGTACCTAAAATCACAAACTGATCACCATCTTTTCAAGAAGTTGCTGAAAACGTTCCTTTTTGGAAAAACATACTCCATTAGTAATTCTGCTGTTTAGTCATCCTACTTGTTGCTAGCGTTTTATCCTTATTCTTCTGTAAAATTCATGTGTTGTACTTCTCTTCTTTTGTAATTCATGTAAGCCACATTGTGCCTGCATTTGTGGGAAAATGTGGGGTAGAAATGAACCATAAAAAAAAAACACTCTACACACTGAACATTCAGGATGTGTGTGATGCATGAATAAAGATCTTGAATGTGGTCTCAGAGTTTCCAGGGGGCTGCCATGATTCCTATATTTTGTCCAACTCAGCTCTAGGGCAGAATTTCACTGAGAGAAAGCATGGTGAGGGCTTCCTCCTGGGTAAGTATCGCACACAGCACAACTGTTTCTTGCCAGGGCCAGAGGAAGCACATGTTTCTTATGAGAATTTGCCACTCAAGGGCTAGATTCTATATACGGTGCCTGAAAATTCCACATGGAAAAAAATAAGTGTAGGCATATTCTGTAAAGTATGCCTAAATTTTAAAGAATAGGTTTAAATTTCTGCACGGTATATAGAATAATGCCGAGTGCCTCTCTACGCAACCTAATGTAGTTGCGGCCATTTACAACATGTTTTACTTAGCACGAATCCTGATGCCTAAATTAGGCACAGAGCAGGTGTACTGTATAACAACATGCATAGATTTTATAAATTCCCATGGCCACACCCCCTTTTCAACTATGCGACTCAGAATTGAGGTGCACCACATTACAGAATACGCTTAGCGAGTTGTGAGTGCGAATCTTAATTAATGCCAATTAGTGCTGATAACTGGGGTGGATTGGAGAGGTTCAGGGGTGGGGACAGTATTCAGACAGCTTTTTTAATGATTTCCTTCCTGTCAGTGCATGAGGGGGAGAGGAAGAAAGGTCCGCTCACCGTATAGTTCCTTGGGAACCCCGTAGAACCTGGGTGTATCCCCGCAGGATTCCTGCTGTCCCTGTTCCTGTGCAGCTCTCTATTCCATACCCCTGAGTTAAAGGGGTGCAGGAACCAAAAAACTTTAAGAAGTCCTGCATGGTATGCTGAATGATTCAGATCTGTCATCTGCCATTTAGATGCCCAGTCTCCCAGTCTCGTAAGGTACTCTTGTAATTTTTCACAATCCTTTTGCGATTTGACAACTTTGAATAACTTTGTATCATCACCAAATTTAATTACCTCACTAGTTACTCCCATCTCTAGATCATTTATGTTTAAATCGTGTTTATTTCCACGAACAACAAAGATATGATAAAAAGCAGCAATCCCAGCACAGACCCCACTATCTACCCTTCTCCACTGAGAATACTGACCATTTAACCCTACTCTCTTAATTGATATACAAAAGAACCATCTAAAACTCTTTTCTAGCATACTTTCTTGTTGGAAATCTCAATAATGGAGTAGGACAGAAATGAGAATTCTCACGATAAAGTGGATTCATTAATAAATGAGTGTGAAAAACAGAACAATAACCATGTAAAATTGTAAACACCATGCAAGCAATCTTAAATTCAACTCACGCATGAAATGACAGCCAACGCAAGCTTTTCAGCAAAGGAGTTATATACTCAAATCTTGAATAATTAAACATTAAGGGCCCTGTTTACTAAGCCGTGATATAGGCACTCTAGCGTTTTTAGTATGTGCTAACGCTAGAGACACCCATAGGAATATATGGGTGTCTGTAGCATTAGCACACACTAATTTTTAGGGTACGCTAAAAATTCTAGCGTTCCTTAGTAAACAGGGCCCCAATTTTGCTGCGACATTCTGCAAAAACTTCGTAGCTAAATTAGAATGTAAACCAACATACAAAGCTTCACAATAGTCTAACCGGGACAAAATGTTATACGGGATTACTTTTCATGTACATAATATTAATCCCTTGGAAATGGTTGACTCAAAAAGACACATAGTGAATTCTTAGTGGCTTTATTAGTTTTCTGTGCGATGGATGCATTTTCAGGTTCTTTCCATGGTGGGGTTAAAACACAGGCACAGTTATATGCATAGAATTGCATTATGCAGTGATTGTTAGATTGTAGGGGTCTGAAGAAGATAAATCTTATAGTTTTACTAACATTAATTTCCATTTTTTATGTCTCCCTAGAGTAGACAACTGCGTGAAGTGAAATTAACAGAAGGAAACGTGGTTCCACTGGCTGTCAGTTGTGGGATACAATCACTTTTTTTCCGGTGGGATTCTGGTTAATGAACTAAGTTTGCATTCGAGCCATGTGCTGATGCTTAGCGCACAGTTTCCTAACACTGGCCAAGTGAAATTCTAGCTCCCAAATGCTATCAGCAAATAGCATACAAACTGCTCATGCGCTGACAGGAAGAGAATAAAACCTATCTGAATCCTGTCCCCACCCCTGGACCTCTCCAATCCACCCCAATCCCACAAATGTTGATGGACCACCCCTAAACCCAGAAGGGACTCATGGCCCACACCCCATGCCTCTGTGCCCCTCATGAACATTTTAAAGTGTGAGGCAGGAGTGATGGTCACTCATTCTTGCCTCCGTGCTGCCATCTTGCAAAATGGTGGTGCCTAACCATGTGTGGTTCATCCCAAGAAGCACTGCATGGAGTCAGTCTTCCAAATAAGGTGATTATTGCACCCAACCCCAGCTCTAGACATATCAGATGACACCCATTTTACCAAAAACATATATCTATTTTATTAAGAAACAAACTATTACAAAAATAAACTTTAAAAGAAATGGGTCCAATGAAAAAAGGGAGAAAGGTGTAAAAAAAAAAAAAAGGTGCAAAGGGAAGCGGAGAAGAGATCATCAGGCTTATTTTCAAAAGAGAAGGACGCCCATCTTTTGACACAAATCGGAATGTTGCTTCTATTTGGGTTTCTGCCAGGTACTTGTGATCTGGATTGGCCACTGTGGGAAACAGGATATTGGGCTAAAGAGACCATTGGTCCAACCCAGTATGGCTATTCTGATATTTTTATATATTTCTGATATTTTTATATATCAATAAGTTAGCCCTCTACACACCTTTGAGATCTCTTAAGATCCTCTCAAGGAGCATCACTATCTGCACCCTTATCAAAAGCAATTGCATGAAACCTACCAGCAAGTCTTCTCAAGAGTAGTCCCCACACTTTAAAATTTACTTCAGGAAGCAGGTGAAAGCCTGGTTCTTCTCCCAAGCCTTTAATACAGGTGGCAACTGACTATCCACTCACTCTGCACCTGGACTATTTTGTTGCACAACCTGTAACTTAGACCAATTAGGAGGAATAGCCTAGTGGTTAGAGCACCAGTCCTGACATCCAGAGGTGGCTTGTTCCCTTGTGATCTTAGGCAAGTCACTTAATCCTCCATTGCCTCAGGTACAAAATTAGATTGTGAGCTCTCCAGGGACAGAGATATACCCCAGTGTACCTGAATGTAACTCACCTCGAGCTACTACTGGAAAAAGGTGTGAGCAAAATCCAAATACATATCTTATTCAACTGTACATATAATGTGCCTTCAGTTTAGCCACTCATCTATTTATCCCAATTGACTTTGTTCTACCCATCTTGTCCAGTCTATAACTCAACTGCACTTGTCACCTCGGATGTATTTTAAGATGTTCCATTGTATTTTAGGAATAGGACTAGCATCATATCTATGTTATTTGAATCTTCTAATATGTACCTATTAGGTATTTTGTTAGTATTATACTGACCTTGTATTATATCCGTTATTTGAATTTTCTTCCATGCTGTTATGGTATCATTTCTATTGTACTGACATTTATCATACCTCTGTTATACTGTATATATATGATTATTCTACAATGCTGTTAAATGCATATATTTCTGATACTGTATCACATTAGTCCTATTACTAGGTTTTAATGTACAATTTCCAAATTTACATCATTGGTTGCATTTTTGCTTATATTTGGTCATTTTACTATTATGCTGTTAACCAACGTCTCATGGCCACTATCATAAGATCTACTCACCAGGTTCTGCTTTGCTGGACATCTCTGATGTGTTTCTACCCTTTATTAAGTTGCCAATTATGTCTGGCTCTGGTTGGATTGTGGCCATGAACAACTGTTCTAGGGGTGTCAGCTCTATGGAATATCCTGGCCCTCCCCCTGTCTACCAATAGGAACACTATTTGTATTGCTTCTTCCTAACATTAAAATGCCTATCCTGCCAACAAAGAGTCGCTTGCTCTTCACTCCAAGGAAGCTTACATCTGCAGATATTTGATCCCCTATCCTTTTTTTTTCTAGTCTGCTAGTGTCTCTTCCCAATACAATTTATGATGTTCAGCACAGACATGCTGGATAAGCAGGTCATTTTCTTTCTCAGGGAAGCATGTAGCACAGACATGCTTTGGCTGCATGCTTATCCCTGCCTGCTTGCTACTGCTATCCACCTTGGCACCTGTGCCATGACTTACTCATTGACCCCCTCTTGTCTGCTCTGAAGGCTTTGGTCTTTTAGTTCCATGTGCTGCCCCCTGCACCATTCGCACCTCCTGGCTACTCTGAGACATATTAACCACTCTCTCTACATTCTTGTACCCAGGCCTAGTCTCATACTCCATGTCTACCAGTTGTGCAGACACACAGAGATATTTCTGCTCCCTTCCTCCTCTAGAATTACAACACTGCACAAAAAGATAGAGGATTAATATGAAAACAAATTCAAACACAGAGGACAAAACATACAAGATCAATGAACACATGTATGTATAAACGTCTCTGTAAGATGATGCCTGTGTGCAGTGCTAACCACAACAATGACAAAATGGCCCCTTTAGCTGCAGGCTGGCCTTATATTGGCAGGGATTAATTTGCAGACATAGAGGAAGTAGAACTATGGAGTTAGAGAATGACACAGGGACCCGCGATAACCACAGGGAAGGGGACGGGGCGGGGACAGAACCTGAGGTGGTGGGGACGGAGACAGATCCCTCGGGGATGGGGACAAACTTTGTCCCCGTGTCATTCTCTACTTTGAAGGTGGTTAATGAATTGGACAATTATGTTTGAGTTGGGTCACCATATTTTGTCCCTCAAAAAGGAGGACACATGCCCTGCCCCACCACACACCCCACCACACCCCTTTCACACCCCACCCTCTTTCACACCTTTGCTCCGCCCCCTGTCACATTTCCCCTCCCCCTGTCACACACCCCGTTACTTCCCCTCCCCATCACCCTCCTCCCCTTACCTTACTACTGCCCTGGTGGTCTAGTGACCTCTTCGGGGCAGGAAAGAGCCCCCTCTTTTCTGCCCGGAGCGCTGCCCTACATGCATCCTTCCTGTTCCTGATCTTGGCGCCGATTCAAAATGGCTGCCGAGTGTTGAAGTCTCGCGAGGTCACTTCAACTCTTGGTGGCCATTTTGAATTGGCACTGAGCTCAGGAACAGGAAGGATGCATGCAGGGCAGCGCTTCGGGCAGGGAAGAGGGGGCTCTTTCCTGGCCCGAAGGCAGAAAAGGTCACTAGACCACCAGGGCAGTAGTAAGTGAGGGGAGGGGAGGGGAGGCTAGCAATTTGCCTGTTTGTCCAGACAAACGGGCAGATTGGCAAAACCCGCCCAGTTGCCCAGACATGCTGTTATTATTGTTTTCTGTTTGTGATTTATAAACAACAGTCGCACAGCATATAGCTCCTTTTTATACTTTAATAAAATGATTTAAATATAAAATCATAAGTGTTTGAGGCTTCTTCAGATGAGGACAGAGCCTGCGGGGACGGGAACAGAATCTGCGGGGACGGGGCTGGGATGGGGATAAAATCTGCGGGGATGAAATGGGGATGGAGACAGAACCTGCGGGGACAGAGACAGAACCCACAGGGACGGGGACAAACTTTGTCCCCGTGCCATTCTCTATGTGGAGCACAGGGAGGGGCAAACCAAGGGTGGGAGCAACGGGAGAAGAGAGGGCTGATAGGAAACTTAAAGGCTGTTCTGTGCTCTAGGTAAGGCACACCCTCTCCCCTGCTCTTTCCTGCATGCTGCCTGGAGCACAACACTCCTGCTGCTCTGGCTCTTGAATCTGAAAAGAAGTGGCAGAACTATGTTCCAGGCTTTCCCCCCAGAAATTAAATCCTGTGCGGTGGCGCCGCGTACCTACCTTGGTTGGTGTACCATGGTCCATGGGAGTGTGCTGAGCAGTTGCATGGCTCTAGGCTCTGCTGCTTCCCGCCTCCTTTGACATCAACTTCCTGCTCCAGGGCAGGGTACCGGCAGAACTTGCAGCTGCGCAACTGCTCAGTGCACCTCCTTGCTGCCTGTACCCAGTCAGACTGCCCCTACCATCCCACCCTTGGTAACGTAGAGGTCCTGTGTATACTACCTCAACTTCAGAATACTTTTTCAGCACTTACTTGCTTTCTAGCATCCATAGCTATTGCATTTGCTTTACTGCTATAAATGAATCTATTTATATGCAGTGTTTGGATATTTATTGTTGTAGCACCTATAAAACACATTTGTAGGCTCTTTTAACTGGTACATATATAGACACACCTACATTCACATTTACAAACTCAGGTTCACAGCCCAGTATTATGTACAGGTTCCATTTCAATACTTTGTGACCTGCTGCACTGTGTGACCATGCCAATAATATGGGGCCCTTTTTCAAAGCTGTGGAAAGCACTAACCCATGCTTACCACAGCAAAAAATGACTTACCGCGGGGCACGCTGAAGTAGGTCTGGGGGATGGGGAGTGGGCATATTCTGCAGTGATTGGTTAGCATGTGGGCATTGCTGCACACTGACTGATTAACACAGGGAAAAATCAACACATGGCCATTAATACAAAAAATAGGAAACTTGGCCATTTTACCTCAGTGGTAAAAAAGGCCTTAGTGTGTGCTAAGGCCACTTTTTATTGCTATTTGGTAAAAGGGTCCCTTAATGTGTTAGAAAATCACTTTTATGATTCATTATCTTCTGTGCAATTCAGTGCCCAGTTCAAAAAAGCCATATGCGTGTATACATAACTCCGTAATATATGCATGTTTTTCATCCACTTTGTTGGGTGTGGGGGAGGGGGGGAGGTCTGGAAATTTGAAGTAAGGCATGTGCAAGGAACTGGGGAGAACTGATGAACTGCTGTATATTTCTGTGCAGAATAATATTTGGGCTCCTGTATTGACAAAAGAGTGAACTACAAAATGTGGAGGAACGCTCAATCCCTACAACCGTAGTACACAAAAACCAAAGAGTAGGGTATTTAGGCTCTTCCAAAGGACGCAAGGGAGACACAATAATTCTTGAATGTTAAATTTTATTAAAATACACGGGAAGACTCGATACAGTGGCCGTGTTTCGGGGCATAGGTGCCTGCCTCAGGAGTCTGAAAGTATGGTGTATGCTAGTATGTAATTCTGCACAAGAGAAAACAGATGATGTTGCGCCAATATATTAGGAGAAGTAAATGGCTTATATTTTCAAGATAAGCACAAAGAAAATCCATCGGAAGATGTTGTTAGGTCAACCTGCATTGACAAATCATTAATGTTTCCGGGCTGATAAGCATTCTAGCACATGCGCAGATTTAATGCGCCATTGCTTTGTTTGCATGTGCGCATGTGTCCGGTGATCTCTCTGTTTGCATAGAGTTTGGTTACTTCATCAGCAAAGAAAAATTTGGCATTACAGTTGTGTCATGAAGCCATGCGCTAAGCATCAGCACATGGCTCGAATGAAAGCTTATAGCACTGGCCCCTCAGCCTTGTTGCCTGTTTTAGCACTGATATCTAAACTACCAGAAACACAGCAGAATTCAAAGATTTAATGTCACTGTGGAATCCCTAATAGCAGAATTTTATGTGGCCTGCAAGACCATGGGAAGTATACATAAAAAACAGCAGCTTATTAAACAGATTATAATTGTCAGGATACAATAAGGGGACAAGACTTGTTTGACAGTAACTGTTCGGAATGGCAGAAGTATAGAGTAACATACCATTCTGGTAATAATTTATGTTCATTCAGCAATCACATTCCGCCCGATAATCAGCACTATTTTAACCGTTCAGGAACGGCTCCTGGCTGGCTGAACAGTGCTTAACCGGCTATCTGTGAAAATTCAGCGGGAGATAGCTGGTTCTCTCCCACTGAATATTCCTGGTCAGCACTTAGTGGATAACTGGCTATATATCATGCAATATAGCCACCTATCCACGAATATTCAGCTCAACGCCAGCTAAGTTTGGAAGCCAAATTAGGCCGCCAAAATAGAAGGCCTATATTTGGCCGGTTTATAGTTAACTGACCAGCACTGAATATCAACTTAAAAATAAACTGGATTTTCAATGCTGGTCACCAGAAACAGCCCGGCATTGAATATCCGGGCTCAGCACCGACCCCGGGAAGCAGTCTGGCTAACTCCTGTGTGGTTTGAATATCAGCTCCATTGAGTTTTATTGGCAGTGAATTATATGGTGCATTTGTTAATTTTCTATGTGTAGCCTGCTAGAGATAGTACTGACATTCATGCGACCCTCTGTGTATAAAGCTTGCTCACCCCTGTCCTAGAGGTACACCTCACCAGGGGCATAGCCAGACTTCGGCGGGAGGGGGGTCCAGAGCCCGAGGAGAGGGAGCACATTTTAGCTCCCCCCCCGCCACCGCCGCCACCACCACCAACAACTATAACCCCCCCTGCCAACGACCCTCTCGACCCCCCCTCCTGCCGCCAAGCCATCGTCACCATCGCCTACCTTTGATGGTGGGGGACCCCAACCCCCGCCAGCCAAGGTCTTCTTCTTCCGGTGCAAGGCTTTGTTCTGTTTCTGACGTCCTGCACGTACACAAAAAGTAGTACATATGAGTTTATCTTGTTGGGCAGACTGGATGGACCGTGAAGGTCTTTTTCTGCCATCATCTACTATGTTACGTACAACGTGCAGGACGTCAGAAACAGAACGAAGCCTTGCGCCGGAAGAAGAGGGCCTTGGCTGGTGGGGGCTGGGGTAGGGTTACCATATGGCTCCAGGTAGGCGACGGCGATGGTGGGTTGGCGGTGGGAGGGGGGTCGAGAGGGTCGTCGGCAGGGGAGTCCAGGGCCAAATCTACGGGGGCCATGGCCCCACGTAGCTACACCACTGCACCTTACCAGTCGAGTTTTCAGGATTACCACAATGAATATGCATAAGATAGATCTGGAGACCTATTTTATATAAATCTAGTTTAAGACTATTGTTTGCGGTAGCTGCCACTGGCTAGCTGTGCCTTCCGACAAGGGTTGAGAACTGCTTTAAATGTATTTATTTATTTTATTTGGATTTTGCTCACACTTTTTTCAGCAGTAGCTCAAAGTGAGTTACATTCAGGTACACTGGGTATTTCGCTAGCAAGCACCAAAGCTCAGACAGGCACAGAGGATCCTTTGCTCAATAATGCAAAATGGATTGGAAAGGGGAAAGGGAAATGGGACTTGATATACTGCCTTTCTGAGGTTTTTGCAACTACATTCAAAGCGGTTTACATATATTCAGGTACTTATTTTGTACCAGAGGCAATGGAGGGTTAAATGACTTGCCCAGAGTCACAAGGAGCTGCAGTGGGAATCGAATTCAGTTCCCCAGGATGAAAGTCCACTGCTCTAACTACTAGGCTAGGATTGAAAAAAAAAAAAGACCATATATTGTTGACAGGGGTACATATGATAGCAGGTTAGCCGACATATCACTTACATGCATGGAATCAGCAAAATTAAAAGTGGACAAAGATATGAAACCGGATGGGACATATCCTAGAATATTAAGTTTTGGCAGTTCCAGTGATGGTTCTGTTGGTCAACCTTTCAAGACATTATTTCCTGCATTTGTCTTTTTAAAAGTGGTAACTGGGAAAAGTTTGGTTACTAAAAGCTAGTCAGTGTGACCTCACTTTTGGGTAAATTCTAGGGATGTGCTTTGCATCCATTTCCAAAATGAAATTAAAGTAAATCAAAAATATTCTCTTTTGTTTCATGTTTAAAGGCACTCTACACAGAAGACTGGTAAATAAACTGAGAAGTTTGAGGATTGAAACCAATGTGGTGCATTGTATTAGAAAATGGTTAAGGTCAGAAGGCATGGCAGCCAACTGCTCTTTGCCTCCAGCCCTTTCCCTCATTCTGCTGCCACCAGGTACTTTTATGTTAAGAAAGGTTGATAGTGTAGTGCATCATGTATCAAGCCTGGGGATGAATCTTTTCAGGATTTTTCTAATCAATATTGACCAAGATTTTGCAGCAACCCTATGGTTTATTTTTCAAACGGAACTAAGATCACCAAGACCTCAGATACTTCTGCCAGCAAAATAAAACATGGACTCTTCTAAGAAAAGCCTGCATTTGTCAGCTAGATTTCAGTGCAAAAACCAGGGTCATACATTAGGGGTGCAGAAATCTGAGGAAGCCCTAAGTGATGGGGCTCAGATGCTGGGGTGGTCATATATGAAGATCTTAAAATAATGCTACAGTGTGAAAAAGCAATGCCCACAGGAATGCTAGGATGCATGAGGAGAGGCATAACCAGCAGAGAAAAAGAGGTGATAATGTTTCTGTTTGTCTCTGTGATCTCTGCATGGGATCTGAAGAGATTAGATATGACCCTGACAGAGACTCTGTTTTCTTTCAATAAGGATTTAGGCTGTTCACAAAAGCCTACCTTGAATATTTGTGGTTTATAAGGTGACACATTCCTCAGGGAGGAGTCCTCACCAACTCAGTCGCCTCCTGATGAGTCCAATCTGAAGTTCCCCTGCTGAGCTGCCTTTGTGCCTTGTCACACATGCACATACCCTGTCTCCCTGACCTTGATTGGAGGTACTCTGCATTCAAAGGGCCTTGAAGATGGAGGAGGGGGTTGTAGTTTTCACATTCAATTATTCTTGGGCAAAGCATAAGCCCTTCCTCTGTGCTCTCTGTCTCTCTTTCTTAAACTTCATTGTTGCCCTTTTCTGCATGTTAAAATTCAGCTAAACCAAAGCATCAGTATAGCCAGTTAAGATGGCCAGAAACATGGAAAATTCTAATCCAAGTGCATCTGCAAAGTGATATGCAATCTTAACTATTAAGCTCCATGAATCTGAAATATGACATAAATCTGTATATTCACTGTATTTCATGTGTCACAGACATGAAATGTAGCATAATCAGGGTTTTTGGTCTCCCGTGATTTTTCTATTGCAATAAGTACTGCAAAATCTACCCCTTTCATTGGAATTTGCTGATCCTAGTGGACAGAAAAAGTAGAGGGCTGGATCAGGTTGGGAAATGGGGGCTTCTAGATTGGAACTGTTCAGGATAGTGTATGATATGTTTTGATTTATGTAAATTGTTTGATTTTGATTTAGTATTATTTGTATTGAATGTATTTAATTTTCCTCCTTTTGGAGTTTTTTCTTCACTTAAGTTCTGTAATATAATTAAGTGGACGATAAACATTTTTATTTAATTAATTGATGAACAAGGCTGTGCTAGATGGCAATATCCTACTTAACTCTTCATTGCATCAGGTATAAAAGATTGTGAGCCTTCCAGGGACAGGAACATGCCAACCATATCTGAAAGTGACTCCCTAGAACTGAAAAAGGAATGAGCTAAAACCAAAATCTCACATCCCCTTCTCCCTGTTCTCCCTCTTCCAACACTGATATTGAGATAGAAGGAGGGGAGGAGAGCACCTGCAGCACATCAGCCTGCATCCTCTTCCCCTGCCAGCCCTAGTGGACTGGTGATTTGAACCGTGGTGGGCTTGCAGGGCCCCGTGGTGGACTTGCAGATGAAATTGGAAGTCAGGCCCTGGGTGGCAGAGAAGGAGGACACAGGACAACAGGCTACCACTGCTCTCTTTCTGCCAGGACATCAGCATGGGAGGTGGTGAATAGAGGGAAATGGATCACACCACTCACCTCAATCTTCACCTTCCTAATCTGGCTTGGCCTAGTATCCTTGGGCAATTCTGCAGGAAAGGTTACATTTTGCAGGCCTTCCAGCAGTCTCACAATTGTGGGAAACCAGGGGCCCATCTCTCACTCAGGAGTTAGATTTCCAAACATAACAAAAATCAAGCTAGGTACTAGGGTTCCTGAATTAGAAGGACTCTGCTTCAGGACACTGGAGGAGCCAGAGGAACTCCGTATTTGGACTCTCAAGCCAAAAACCTCCTGGCCTTTGACCCCTGAACCAGAGACCTGCCCTGAGACTCCCTCCACCCAGTTACCCACTACCTTCTCCCACCATCTTACCTATCCTCTACCAACAAACCCTCATCCATCCACTAACCCAGCTTCACTTACCTAACTACTGCTACCCATCCCCTAATCCACCCCACCCACCATGCCACTTCCTATACCCCACAGTACCCCTCCAGTCCTTAATGCACACCATTTTATAAATTGTGCCCGTTCAGCTGAGGTCAGTTGTGTCAACAGAACCTCTTCCAGTTTTAAATGGTCAGACTAGAGGAGTCAGATAAGGTTAACTGCAGGGGACCTGTAGGGTGGAAGTTGGTTTAGTAAGTTAGTGAGAGGATAGTTAAGGGATGGCTTAGCGGATGGGTTGAGCTAGGTAGGTGGTTGTGGGTGCTTAGTGGATGGGTGAGGACAGGTAGAGATGGCTGTAGGGATGGTGTTAGTGGGCAGGGGGTGAGTTAGTGGCTGGGTAGGGGAAGGTAGGTGGTTGGTAGATGTTAGTGGATAAGTGGATAGGAGTAGGTTGGTAGATGAGTGGGGATAGGTAGATGGCTTTAGGCAGTGGCATAGCGAGGGGGGATGCCACCCGGGGCGGGGTGGTTCGCCGTTGCACCCCCCTCCCGGGTGCAGCATGATGACATACCCCCCCTCGGCGCATCGACAACCCCCCCGACCCAGTGTTCACCCTCTTCCGTCCAACCAGCTCCCTACCTTAAAAAAATATTGGAATCCGAAGCGAGGCGCAGCGCCTCGTGCCTACACGTAAAAGAAATGAGCACCGTCTCATCGGGCCTTCCCTCGCTCTGTCTGTCCCGCCCTCCGCTGACGCAACTTCCTATTTCTGCAGGGGCGGGACAGACAGAGCGAGAGAAGGCCCGATGAGATGCTGCACATTTCTTTTACGTGCAGGCGCGAGGCGCTGCACCTCGCTTCGGATTCCGATATTTTTTTAAAGGTAGGGGGAGCTGGTTGGATGGAGGAGGGTGGGCACTGAGGGGGGGTGTCGATGCGCCCAGGGGGGGAGCTGGCAGGGAGCACCCCCCCCCCGAGCTGACACCCGGGGCGGACCGCCCCTCCCGCCCCCCCCTTGCTACACCACTGGCTTTAGGGATGGTGTTAGTGGGTAGGTGGGTGGAACCAGGTTAATGGATGGGTAGGGGAAGGTAGGTGGTTGGTAGATGTTAGTGGGTAGGTGGGTGGGGGTGGATTAGTGGATGAATGGGGTTAGGTAGTTGGATGGGGGATTACAGGACTTATGCCCCGATGATCAGAAGCAAACGCAGGTGCTAGAGGCTGTTAGCGCCATACTAGCGCCTGTGTTTGCTACTGCCCATGATCAGAACCCCCGAGCATGTGAAGCAACGCGCTTGAAGGCTCTGAACGCAACTAGCATGCAAATGTATGCAAACAGGGCTCTTTACGCAAATAGCATGCAAATGCATGTTAAACCTATTCATTCCCAATGATCAGCGACCAGTACACCAAAGATTGGCTCGCTGGCTGCAGCAAACCCTACGCCAGATTGGAGCTGGTGTTAGGGTTTGCAGACCACTGGGGAGGAATGGTGAGCCCTGCCCAGCATGCATTTGCATGCTATCAGGCCCCCATTCCCCGCAATACAGCAACCCCCCCAGGAACCGATGACCCCCCCCCCAGGAACCGATGACCCCCCCTAGCGACAGGGGGCTGGAGGTCCGGCAGACCTCCGGTCCCCCGACCCCCCCGACACAGGCTCAGGGAGGGCTGGAGATCCGGTGGGTCTACATCCCCCTAGCCCCCCACCCCACCCCAGCATTAGCAAGAAGTCCCTGGTGGTCCAGTGGGCTGCTGTCAATCCCCCCTACCCACCCTTACCTTGAGTTGGAGGAGAGAGGTGGCCTGCCTCCCTCCTCTTCCTTCGATGCCGCCTGCAAAATGACAGCGCCCAGCCCTGCCCAGTGTATCCTGGGATGTGCTGGGCGGGGCTGCACACCATATAAGGGAGTTTCTCCCTTATATGGTATGAAGCCCCACCCAGCGCATCCCAGGATACACTGGGCAGGGTTGGGTGCCGCCATTTTGCAGGCGGCATCAAAGGAAGAGGAGGGAGGCCACCTCTCTCCTCCAACTCAAGGAAAGGGGTATGGGTAGGGGGATTGACAGCGGCCCACTGGACCACCAGTGACTTCTTGCTAATGCTGGGGGGGTAGGGAGGCTGGAGACCCACAGGTCTCCAGCACCCCCCTGAACCTGTGTTGGGGGGGGGCGTTCAGCCCCCTGTCACTGGGGGGGGGGGGGTATTGGTCACCCACTGGGCCACCAGGGACTTTTTAGAAATGCTGGAGTGGGGGGGTTAGGTGGGGCTGGAGACCCATCTGATCTCCAGCCCTTCCTGAACCTGTGTTGGGGGGGGAGGTCAGGGGACCGGAGGTCTGGCGGACCTCCAGCCCCCCATTATTATCTTGCTCAGGGCAGGGGTAGTTGGGGTCTGGTGGTCCCATGGACTTCCAGCCCCTTTGTTTAACAGGTCTGGGTTTTTGATAGCTCAGACCTGTCAAACAAGTGCAGGAGGATTGTGCCTGACCACATACTCAGGCACAATCCTCTTGCGCTTCTACCCCATAATCAGAGAGAATTGCGTGCTTAAATTTGCACATTATCTCTGATTATGGATCCAATAATGCCCCGTGCTGTTCCAGCGCTATTTTTAAAGCGCTTTGGAACAGCGTGGGGCTTTTGATCATCTGCTTGTTAGTCCCTTTGGGCCAAAAAGACTTCAATTTGTTTAATTCATTAGAGGTGTGAACTAGACTTAACATCCACCTCTAACCTCTGAAGCCAGAAACAGTATTAAAGTTAGTTTCCTTCCTATGGGGCCCTTTTACTAAACTGCATTAGATGCTAATGTGCACCTAAGCATAAAAAATGGATTACTACAGGAAATGCTACAGTGTAACGCAGCAGTTTGGGAATGTGCACCTGCTAACCGAACACTAAATCATTTTTTTGGTATTTTATTTTATTTTTTAGTAGGGGGCATGTAAGGGGTGATGAGTGGGAGTTCCTGTGCTAACCAGTTAGTGTATCTACATGATTGCATGCTAACAGGTTAGTGCACAGATAACGCAGGAGCTCTTACAACCTTCAAAATAAGAGGCGGTAAGGGCTCCTGTGGTAATTTTTAAAAATGGTCACATGTAGGGCAACATTAGTGCGTGGCTGTTCATAAAAAAAAAAAAAAAATAGA
The DNA here is from genome assembly GCF_901765095.1 of Microcaecilia unicolor. Classification (NCBI taxonomy): domain Eukaryota; kingdom Metazoa; phylum Chordata; class Amphibia; order Gymnophiona; family Siphonopidae; genus Microcaecilia; species Microcaecilia unicolor. Next base: position 318,936,758 of record NC_044033.1, read on the forward strand.
AAATTGGGGTTTTTACAGCCTTGGGAAAAATAGCCTTAGGATGTGGTAATGACTTGCATAAGGTCACCGTAAGGACCCCTATGTGTTTAGCATGTCATGTTTTTATTCACAGGATTTAGGTGCCCTTAAAAACTCCTGATTAATTTGTATACTATTTGCTTAGTGCATTTAGGGGGTCTTTTACTAAAGCTTAGCTCGAGTTATTTGCAGCAGGTCCCTTAGAAATAAAATGAGCTCTGCTGCAGATAACTCGAGGTAAGCTTTAGTAAAAGACCCCCTTAGACGTTCCACCCCCCCCCCCCAATTTGTGAATTAAAAAGTTTGTCCCAGAATGTCTGACCTCTGTTACAGTGCTGGTCTCTGCCACTTTCTCTGTGGTCTTCTTCTAGATTTAATCCAACATCCACGCCTAGGGTTGCCAACTGGCTCCAGATTTTCTGGTTTGGGAAATTCAGTCCTGGTTTTTGCTCACTGCCTGCATGGACCTGTAGTCTTGCTTTTCTTAGTGAAATTAGGGTTACCATACGTTTTCTTTTAAGAGGACATGTCCTGCTTTTGGAGTTCTTCTGTTATGTCCTCCAGGATTTCTTTTTTAACTTTTAGGAAAATGCACTCTTTTTCTTTTATGTGCCTATGGCCCTATGCCCTTCACACCTACCGACATAATAAGAGAAACCATTTCTGGCCTATTAGTCAGCCTGGACACATGTAGATGCTAAAGAGAGAGAGAGAGAGAGAAAGGCGTTGCTAATCTCCTTTCTGTTTCTCTGCTGGTTGAAGCTCTCAAAGAAAGCGTGGGTTGCACTTGCCAATCCCAAAATTACTGTGGGATGCCTAAGCGTGCCGCACAGTAGTACTTTTTAACCTGCGGTAAGAACACAATAGTGCTTACTGCAGGTTAGTGAAAGGGCCCATAGACTGTAAGCCATGCAAACTTTCAGACCCTGAACATATGTCCTAGATAATATCACACAGATGATTTTGGCATTTTCCTGGCATAATTAATTTGGTTTTATGTGGAACATATCACTCAGCCCAAGACTATGGTCTTGGACCTTAACATTTTGTGTTAAGCAACATGAAGAATATACTTTTAAGACATAAAATATATATTTTTAGCAGATTATATTTTTAACAGTGGAAAGTGGCCTGGGGGAGGCTTTGCCCTACCCTGCCCTGTTCCATCCACCTGGATAACCCAGGTTTGAAAACCAAAAAGTGGGTAACTAACTAAATTCAAATTAAAAAAAAAAAAAAAGCCTATGCATGCAACATGGTAAAAACCAGGATTAGATCAACCTCTCCTGAAAATCTGGGGCCACATGAAACCCCTACCCAGCCCCTTTTCTAGGTCTTGCTATAAAGATTTGTATTGATCTAAACAGCTACCAAAATTAGAAAGGCTGATATATGAAACAACCAGCCACCACATTATGATTACTGATGAGGGTTATAACTATGAAGTGATATAAATCCCTGGGTGTGTACTTATTTCCCAGGGTCTGAATGTGAGATGTGATATAAATCCCTAAGTGTCAGACTGTCTGGCCCCTATGCTCTGTCCCCCCCCCCCCCCCCCCCCCCCCCCCACTTTATTTCCCAAGTCCAGATGTGAAATGTGACATAAATCCCTTTATTCCCCAGGGTCTGAGTATGAGATTTATCCCCTTGTGTGTACTTTATTCACCAGGATCTCTATGTGAGATGTGATATAAATCTCTGTGGAGCCCTTTCACGCGCCAATCCAGAACTATTGCTGGACTACCCTGGTTCTCACCCCTAGCACGTACCATTGCTGGCGCTGCAAAAATATGATCTATTTTTGTAGTGCTGGAACTTAACCGGTGGTAACTGCACTGCCCGGTTGCTGCTGGGTTAGCTTGGAAGCCCTTACTGCCATCTCAATGAGTGGCGGTAAGGTCCCCCCCCCCCCCCCCCCCCAAATAGCTCTCGGCCATTTCTTTTCCTCAAGAAAAGACAGCCTTTTACCTGCTGCAGTAAAAGGGGGCCTCAACGCACTTCAAAAACGCATGCTGACAGTAGTACAGGCTCCCTTTTACCGCAGCTTAGTAAAAGGGCCCCTGTGTTCGTACTTTATTCCCAAGGTCTTGATGTGAGATGTAATATAAATCCCTGGTTGTGTATTTTATTACATAGGGTCGGGATGTGAGGTGTGATATAAATCTCTGTCTGTACTTTATCACCCGGTATCTGGATGTGAGATGATGTAAATCCCTGTGCGTGTACATTAATCCCCAAGGTTCTGGATGTGAGATGTGATATAAATCCCTGTGTTTGGACTTTATTCCCTAAGATCTGGATGTGGGATGTGATATAAATCCCTGTTTGTCGGACTCTCCAGCCCCTGTGCCCTGCCCCCACTTTATTCCGCAAGTCCAAGTGTGAGATGTGACATAAATCCCTTTATTCTGCAGGGTCTGAATATGAGATTTGATATAATTTCCTGTGTATACTGTTTTCCCAATAGACTAGATGTGAAATGTGTATATACTTCTTCTGCAGGGCCTGGATTTGAGATATGATATAAAACTTCCATCTTTGCTGACTTTGCAGGCTGTGTCATCTTTAGTTCTGATTCTTAGTAGATCAATATTTAATCCAACACCAGCTCCCCTTCATTTCTTTTTACTCAATATTTTAACAATCCCCACAGCCACCATAATTTGTAAGTTCCCCCCCCCCCCCCCCAAATACTGCTTTCCCATGCTTTTTTAAATATGTACTTTATTTTCCAGGGCATAATTTGAACTATGTTATGATTCTGCAGGAGATCATTCTTCAGCAGGGTAGTTGCCGCTGAAAGCTGTCCAGATAAGTTATTGGGAATTTTCAGTCCAAGTGATACACACAATTAACTCCAAAGTTATCCAAACAGATCATATTCAAGGTAGAGCTGCATGTGCATATTTTTCTCCATGGGTTGCATATGAGATATGAAAAAATACCAACCTACCTGATCTGCTAACCTCTGTTTTCCCCATAGATAGAAAATGGGGGAGACCTTTAGTACATTCTGCTGTATACACATACTCTTTATTCCCTAAGGATCAGATCTGATAATTGATATAAATCCCTCAGTATGTACTTAACCTTATTCTCCAAGGCCTGGGCTTAAGATGTGATATAAATCACTGCATAGGTATTTCATTCTCCTGAGAAAGTGAGATGTAGTATAAGTCTTGTGTATGTTACTTATTCCCCATGGCAGAGATCAAAGTATAATCTACAAAACACATTTGTGTATGCGTTAAAACTCTCACTGTACATCTGGAATGTGATGTACATTATTTCATGTCTACTTTTTCTCTGGTATAATGGTATAAATCGCTGTGCGTGAACTTTATTCTGAGATATATAAATCCTTGTGTGCACTTTATCCTCTGTGACAGGGGTCTCAGACAGATCCTAGTATGCATACTTAATTTCCCAGTGTGTGGATCTGAGATGTGATATAAATCCCTATCTGTGTATTTTATTTTCCATAGTGTACCTGTGAGATATGATATAAATGTCAGTATGCATGCTTTGTGTTTTATAATGTACATCAAAGATGTCAATTCCTCTGTATTGATCAGACATAGATTAGGATCTCTGCCTGGGATCCAGGAATGCTTCCCCCCCCCCCCATCTGGGTTACATAATTAACCAAAGTTAAATAAGTGTATAAGAATGAGTCGTTTAAAGAGGATTGAATTGAATACAGTGAAGTACTTTTGGAAGCTAGCTAAAGGACTGTGAATGAGGAAAGCTTTGGTTTTTATGCAAAGGCTTTTGTTTGTCAGGGGCTTGGTAATTCTTCCAGGATTCTCCTGCAGAGTGCCCATTCTCAGCTCTTTGTTCTGTGCATATGCAGGAGATAAGCTGCTAGTTGAACTTGATAAGGTTGCAAATGAAGCTGGAGTGCATCTGTTGAAGAGTCAGGAAGAGGAGAGAAACTGAGGGAGGGGGAGGAAGATTGTCCATTTTATGGTTCCCACTTTAGTAATTCCCTTATCCCTTATTTGTCCTTTAAGTCTGTCCTGATTAAATTGTAAATTCTGTCAAGCAGGCGCTGCCTCTTCATGTTCAAGTGTACAGCGCTGTGTATGTCTAGTAGCGCTATAGAAATGATAACTAGTAGTAAATTATTGTTATTATTATTTATTGCATTTGTATCCCACATTTTCCCACCTATTTGCAGGCTCAATGTGGCTTACAGAGTCTTGTTATGGCTTTGTCATTCCAGGATGTCAGATACAATTAGTGATGTAGAAATATTAAATAAGCGAAAGAAGAGAAGATTTAGGTGGATAGTTATAGAAAATAGACTTCCATAACTGAGTGGGTTGGCGAGGTGATTTGGTAGGATTATGGGTTCTCTTTGTAGGCTTTGTTGAAGAGATGTGTCTTCAGAGATTTACGAAAGTTGGTTATTTCGTCAATGGTTTTCAAGTTGGTAGGTAGTAAATGCCAAATGGTCAACTATAATCAATTTAAAGATACCAGTTTCTGAGAGCTCAGGCCCGCACCCCTGTATTGAGTACCACAGCCACAGCTCTACCACCACAGAGTATAGATAGGTAGATAATGGGAAGTATTACATCTAGTTTGGCCAATTTACTTCTTGGTTCATTGCCACCTATCCTTTGTGATCTCTTGTTTCGGAGAGCTACTTTATCTCCCTACGCCCCCACATTTTTTAATTCCAGCACTGTCACTAACCAATTGTAACTCTCTCTCCCTTAGTTCTAATCCCAGCTCTGCATCTTATGCTCTGAGGGGTCCTTTTACTAAGGTATGCCAAAAAATGGCTTGCGCTGGTGTAGATGCGTGTATTGGACGCACGCAGGTCCGTTTTTCAGTGCGCCTGCAAAAAAGGCCTTTTTGGGGGGGGGGCAAAAATGGACGTGCGGCAAAATAAAAATTGGCATGCATCCGTTTTGGGCCTGAGACCTTACCGCCACCCACTGACCTAGCGGTAAAGTCTCACGCGTTAACTGGGTGGAAATGGTCTATGGGTGTACAATGCAGCCAGAAATGTTCCAGTGCGCATCGTGGACGGGTGTGAAAAAATGAAATTACCACCCGGGCCTCGCGGTGGCCGAGCCGTAGTTCAAAATTACACACGTAGGACACGCGTACGCGCCTATGCAGCATTCTAAAAGGGCCCCTGAAACTCTGGGGGGGGGGCCCAGGACAAGCCTTGCTACCCCGGGCTGGTGGCAGGGTACCCAAGCCTGATGGTGTAAGCTAGGCAGCTGGGATAGCTGCGCTTATGGTTGAGCGCCCTTGCTGTACGGCGGGGAGCTCTGTATACGATTGGTCAGTCTTGCTGTGACGGCGGACTGGGTGTGGCCGCTAAGCCGGAAGGTTGATTGGCTTGGGTATACCCAGGTTTATGATGTTTGTAATTTAAATAAAGCTGCGGCCAAGTTGTGCCAAGTTAAGAAAATGCCTTGCATCTGTTATTCTTCAAATATCACGAATACCAGTAGGCCCGAGGGGTCTCGGCTGCCTATGTTAAAGCAAGGTGCAGTGCCCCAACGGGTGCACGGAGCCGCCATTAACATGGCGCCGTGCCCCGAAGGGGATGCGCAAGATCCCGAGCGGGGTGAGGCGGGCTCGTTCCCGCCCCTCAGAGGCACCCCGCTGGGAAGGGTGGGGAAAGAGAAGGGGGTTTAAAACCCCTAGGCTGAGCCCGGTCGTCCTCTTTTGGCGTCCGGGCATCAGCATGAGTGAATCCCATGATATCCCCACGCCTCAGTTCTAATCCCAGCTCTGTTACTGCTTCTGAGGATAGTGTAGTGAGCTGTGCCACCTATCAGCACAGTGGTTTCCTCTGAATTTTCCCCATCGTAATCTTGCTACTAGGGGGTCCTTTTACTAAGAAGTACCAAAAAATGGCCTGCGCTGGTGTAGACGACTGTATTGGATGCACACAGGTCCATTTTTCAGCGACCCACTGACCTAGCGGTAAAGTCTCACGTGTTAACCAGGTGGTAATGGCCTACGTGTGTACAATGCCGATTACTGCCTGGTTAGGGGGCCTTTTACTAAGCTGCGTAGGCGCATACGCGTGTCCTACGTGCATCAATTTTGAACTACCGCCCGGCTACTGTGAGGCCGAGGCAGTAATTTCATTTTTTATGGGCATCCACGAGGCGCGTCAGGAAATTTCTAGTGAGCGGCGCTAACCGGGAATGGCTGTGGGAGGAGCAGGAGGATCCCTTTTTGGGGGGGATCTGTGGAGGGGGAGGGGATGGTGCTGCAGGATCAGGTGTGCGTTTAGACCGTGGATCAGTGATTTTAAAAAGCTGCTCCCACACACATGTGGTGTGGTGTTGCATGTTTTTCCCCTATGCGCAACTTTGTAAAATCGCTGCTCAGCTGGATATGGGGAGCCATCAATGTGCATTTAGCAGAGTCTCTTGTAAAATACTTGGGGGAACTTTCCAATCTCAACTCAGATATCTAAATTCCCGTCTCCACATCTCCTTGTACTTCAGTTATAATTCTCATTTTTAGCACTGTCTCAGTTGTAATCTGCCACTGTATACCCTTGGGTGAATGCTGTAGTTTCTCTGGGTCTGAGTTGTAATCGCAGCAATGCCATAGTAACATAGTAAATGATGGCAGATAAAGGACCTGTATGGTCCATCCAGTCTGCCCAACAAGATAAACTCATTTTACATGGTATAATGTGATACTTTATAAGTATACCCGAGTTTGATTTGTCTTTGCCATTCTCAGGGCACAGACCGTAGAAGTCTGCCCAGCACTGTTCTTGGTCTAAAAGTTATGAAGCTAATGTCAAAGTCCCTTAAAATTTACACTCCAGCCCATCCATATCTATTCAGTCACGATCAGGGCATAGACCGTAGAAGTCTGCTCAGCACTGTTCTTGGTCTAAAAGTTATGAAGCTAATGTTGAAGCCCCTTAAAATTTACACTCCAGCCCATCCATATCTATTCAGTCACGATCAGGGCATAGACCGTAGAAGTCTGCCCAGTTTGCCCAGCACTGGTTTTGCTTCCTAATTACCGGTGTTGCCACCCATGAGTGCCATAGAGTCTCTGTGTGACCTTGGGTGAGTCACTTTTTCTCTGTGTGTCTATGCACTTTTTCTCTGTGTGCCTCCCATCCTATTAGGCAGATCGGTGTATATTCCTTCCTATGCTAGGCCTGTTGTTACTAAGGCTTCAGGCCTGTACTTTGCTCAGTTTGGTTCTCACAAACTTTGTTTTTAATGAGCACATATTTATGTTAGTTGGTCCTAACATCCTAAAATCTATGCACTGGCAGTCACACCGGCCATAGACCTGGTGTAACTGAGGGCAGCCAAACGCATCAACGGCATGCATAACTTATTCATTTAATTATTGGGATTTATTAACCACCTTCATGAAAAGATTCACCCGAGCCGGTGTACAGCAGGTTCAGTTTAACATAAAACTTACTATTTTATTAACAGGATAACAATAGTAAAAGGATCAAGTATAAGCAAAAATACAATGAGGTAAACTTGGAAATGGAGAATTGAAACCTAGTAATCGGAGTAACATGAAACAGTATCCAAAAAAAAACCAAAACACATTTAACAGCACTGTAGAACAATCATATAACAGAAATATGATAAATGTCAGTATAATAGAAACAGTACCATAACAGACAGCATGGAAGAATATTCAAATCACATAGAGATAATACGATGTCAGCATGTTATCAATGAAACATGGAGGAAAAGGGAATGGAAAGAGCCAAACACCACAAGTCAGGTTCTCACAAAATGGCTCACTTTATTAAAAACAAGTCTTCAGGGAACAATATACAATAAGACTGTACAATATTCAATAAAGTACATAAGAAGTAATGTACAGTGGGTACTCCTGAATATAGATGACCCAACACTGCAGTGTTAAGGCAAAAAGAAGCCTTCCTCAGGGGTCCTATTTAGAGGTACTCAATAAATGCACTAAACACCACTCTGGATGTGCCACTGAAAGCTGTAAAAGAAACACTGAACATCAGCTGATATTGTACAGCTTCATTGTATATTGTTCCCTGAAGACTTGTTGTTAATAAATTGAGCCATTTTGTGACATCCTGACTTGTGGTGGCTGGCTTCTTCCATTCCCTTTTCCTTGGTTTGACCTGTTCACAGAAGGATTTGTTTCCCCTTTACTGTTAGCTATGGAACACGTACACTTTGGTGCTCATTTATGTGCTTTGAAAATGAGCCTCCACATATGCACACATTAGAACATTCGATTAACATCGACATGATGTTAATACTCTTCCTACAATAGAGTGAGACAGCTTACTATATAGCCAATCAATGGTAAAGTGCAGATATATAGATGGGAACAAAATGAGTAGTACAAAGTCAATTGAGATAAATAATTGGGTAGCTAAATTCAAATTCTCCATGGATAAGCAGGATGAGTCAGCCACGCACTGGTGACGTCAGTGTGTGGCTGACTGATCCTGCTGTCCACGGAGAACCTTCGTTACAGGTAAGTAACCCCACTTTCTATGTACAGTTAAACAAGACAGGAAGAACTGGTCTATGTTACAGGGTAAGCAGAGAACTAGTTCAGGTGGAGAGCGAAAGTATAGTATTCAGTACGTTGTGTGCATGGCAGCCCTGTTCCACCCCTGTTTTATGCACTCTTTGCATTTAGGCACTATGAGCCAGATTCTATATATGGCCCCTAAAAAATCCACGTGGTAATTATTTCCGCCTAAGCATAGTCTATAAGCGACATCTAGATTTAGGCACGGTATATAGAATATACTTAGTTGAAATCCCAGCACTTCCAACTATGTGTGTCCATTTACACCAATAAAAACGTGGCGTAAATCCCTGCACGTAGATTTACGCAAACTGAGCCATATTCTATAACAACGAGTGTAAATTTTGGAACTCCCATGAAATGCCCATTTCCCTGCCCATAGCCACACCCCTTTTGAACTGTGCACTGTAGAATTTAGGTGCAGTTCATTACAGAATCCGCTTAGCGAGTTATACGCACAAATTCTAATTATTGACAATTAGTGCTTATTATTAAGTGCTATTAAATACGCAATTAAGTTATACGCATTGTTATAGAATACGCCTGGAGCTTGGCAAGGATCTCTAGGCGCGTTTTTTTTTTTTAAATAGTGTGTGAGCTAATCCCTGCTCCTGCACTACATTTTGCTCACAGTGCAACACAGGCTGCACACTTCTGCAGCAGTGTGCACTGATTTTTTTTCAGATAGTGCACATGTTTAATTATTATTATTATTAGCATTTGTATAGCGCTACCAGACGCACGCAGCACTGAACACCTGACACAGAGAGACAGTCCCTGCTCAATAGAGCTTACAATCTAAAATAATGCCAAGGTAATTTACATTATTTTACTGCTGAGTGTTTATTGCAGCAAGGCCTCTCAGTTTCCTATCTTTAATTTTATTTATTTTATTTATTTATTGCATTTGTATCCCACATTATCTCACCTATTTGCAGGCTTACATAGTTTTGTTATGACATTGTCATTCCAGAATATCAGATACATTTAGTAGTGTGTAGGGATTAAGTAGGGAAGAAAGAGGAAGTGATTAGGCGGGTGATAGTAGAAGTAGATTTTCATAACTGGTTAGGTTGGGAAAGTGAATTAGTGAAGCTGTTGGTTCTCGTTGTAGGCCTTGTTGAAGAAGTATGTCTTCAGAGATTTGCGAAAGTTATTTGTTTCGACAATTGATTTCAGGTCTGTGGGTATAGCATTCCATATTTGTGTGCTCGTGTAGGAGAAGGTAGTGGCAAACCAGTTTAGGTCAGTGACTTTTATCCCACAACTTTTAATTTTTTGAGGAATCTTTCAGATCAAATGCCTTTTGAAAATACAGATATTCTATATTGACCTGGGTGCTATATGTTATTTTTAAATTCAAAAAAATCTAACAGATTGGCAAGGCAAGCCTTCCCTTTGCTAATCCACATTAGCATTTGCCAATTAAGCAATGCTTATCTATAGGATCAATCGTTTTGTGGTTCAGAATATCTTCTACTATTTTCTTTGCTGTTAATGTCAGGCTCCCCAGTTTATGTTTTCCTGGATCACTTCTGGAGCACTTTAAAAAACTGGTAGTACATTAGTCGCCTTCCAGCCTTCCAGCATGGTGCCTGATTTCAATGATTTTAATGATCACTATGCTGAGATTCACCCCTTCATGCACCAAGAATCCATAACTCTTGGGTGCAGCAAGCAACCTCCCTGAGCGCATAGCAATTTTACTGATATTTACAGGATATTTTCTGCTCTTTTTTTTTTTTAAGTGTCAGTAAATGTATTTCTTTGCTGTGGCAGAGACCAGGAATTTAAAGTGGAAATATTAGATAGTTTTTAGTGTTAAAAGACCTGAATAGAAACTATATGCCACTCCCCTACCTTATCTTGCCTTGGAGACAGGGGAATTGAAAACTAGCAAGTCATTGTAAAATCTGTTCTATTGTCCCACAAATGGCTTAGAGATCCTATGAATAAATTAAGTATTCCTTTAATTAAACATTTGGCTTCTTAACACTCCCCCCTCCCATTCCATTGCTGCCTGGTCTCTGATGATTACCTGAGATAGAACAATGGACTAGGCCTCAGGCATCATTTTAGTGATAGTCAGGAAGTTGCCACTTATGCATGAACTTGATTGGATGAGAAATAAAGAGGTGGGGCTAACATTCCAGCTGAATACCAAATGCTCCTGGGACAGTGTTCTATAAAATAGGAACCCCTAAGGTCAAAAAGGAATATTGCCCCTAAGACCTGGAGAAGATGGACGCAGAGGAGACAGTGACAAGCCCGGCATGGTATGTATATGGGGAACCCTGTTCTAAGGACCTATCTTAATAGTAAGCTACATGTGCATTGCATTATTATATGGCAAAAAATAGGGTACAATAACTTAAATGGACAGAATTTGTGGTTGAAGCCTTGGTGAATGGTGCCACTGGCCTTAAACTTCTACTTCTGTTAATTTAACCCCTTTATGCAGTGCACTGCTACAAAAATATTACCTTTTTATAAAACCTAATTTGAAATGCTTAATTTTGTCACCATTTTCTAGGATTTTTATTTTTGTTTCAAGTTTATTGTCCCAGTCTCATCTGCAGTTCTGTTTCTATCACTCCTGCTTTTTCCTGCCTGTCCTCTTTCTCCTCAGTCATTACTGTATGTTTGTTCTGCTGCCTGTCCCTGGCACTCCCACAGTTAAACTGCATGTGCTACCTCTGCTTCTCTCTTCTTTCAGAAGTCCTTGCCTTATTCTGACATTCAGTGTTGCTGGCATATCTTCCCACAGCCAAGTTTTTTCTATTTCTCTTAGAGTGGTGGTGGTGTGCCCTCCTGTGTAATGCCTCTTCGATTGTTATCTCCAATCCTGGACTTTTTTTCTGATGGCTTCCATTGAATAGTGATAGTGCTCCCCTCTCTTGGGATTATTCTTCTATCTCTCTTCACTGTCACCTGCTGCCTCTTTGCCCCCATCCCACCTAGGATTCCTTCCCCTTTGAATGTTCCTGATTCCATCCTCTCTGTGTGCTGCTACGCTGCAACTCTGGGGTTCTTTCCAGAAGGCAAGAGTTGCCATACTGGGTTAGACCACTGGTCTATTTAGTTCAGTATCCTGTTTCTAGCAGTGGCCAGTGCAGGTCATAAGTGCCTGGCAAAATCCAAAAAAGCAGTATGATTCTATGCAGCTTTCCCCAGGTTTACCTTTCTTTCAGGAATTTGTGCAAACCTTTTTTAAAACTCAGTTTCACTAACTCTTTAACCATATCCTCTGGCAATATGTTTCAGACCTATGCATTGATAGAAAAAAATATTTTCTCCTATTTGTTTTAAATGTACTGTTTGGCAACCTTACCTTTGTCTTATTCCAGTTGCAGATGGGCTTCTGGAAAGAACATAAGAAGTCGGGATAATTCTTGCAATGGTAAGAAAACCTAAAAGGGTGTGGCAATATTTATGATTCTATCTCCCTTGCCCTTTGCCACCCAAAATGTTGCACTCTGTGCTAAAGAACGTGCCCTCCACATTGATGCTTTTATGAAGCTGGGCTATAGAAGCTGTGACCTGCAGAACAGTAGGGAATTACTTTGGAACATGATTTACCTAGCTGTCATGCAGTCAGTTTTCTCCATGCTGTCTTATTGAATGGGTATCCAAGAATGGGTTAGGACCATGTAATACAAAGTGCCTTTCTCTTTCTCTGGCTCATTTAGCTCCGATAAAATTTTAATGTATTTCTGATACCTTGGAAACTTGTCACTCCAACAACTCAAAACGCCTACTTCTCCTTCCCTCTACCTTTGTAATATATTTAATGCGTCAAAGTATTTTCTTACATTGCTAATTAACTCTTTAACCTCACTAGATTGTTAAATCAGTACAACCTTTCCACCTTATTTTTGTATTAACTTTTATTACCATGATCTAAAGATTAAAGAAACTTTTGCATGATAATTCATTCTGTTTCTCTTTACTTTGGCTTTTCTGCCCTTTGCTTTACTTGTCCTTTTTTCGTTCTGTCCTTCCGTCTTTCTTCTACTGTCATATTCAACGAACTTTATCAGAATCACAATTGTATATGTATCTTTTTAACTCTCCAGGTTTTTGTCTTGAGACTTCTGTAGTGTTCTACAGCAAGAGAACCTAAAAATCGCCACTCCCAGATTTCCAGTAATACCAGGGAAAAGGTAATCTAAGCATTGTGAATAAGCAAATAGGGAGACTATTTTAAGCTCAGTTCTATCCTAACCTGAATAAAACACTGGTAATTTCCTTGTATTGTAAGATGAAGTAATAGCAGAGCTGCCAGGAATTAAAATTTTATAATGGAAAATTTCAGGATTTAACTTTAGACAGCACCAAAATGTTTATATGGGAATTGGGAGGGAAATTCAAAAAGCTATTTACCTGTATAAATGGATATTTACATGGAAAAGGTTTTCCAAAAGTAGGCACATTGCAGACTAATGTACCTACTTTTAGAAAAGAGAGAGGCTGGGTGAGCCAATTACCTAGTTTTGTTTGGATCATCAAACTTTTCCATAGAAAATTTATCCAGAAAAACCCTCTGCAGGAACATTTTCTCTTGTTAGTTTTCAAAGGGAAAGTCTGCAGGGAAAAGAATTTATGAATCTATAGTTATAGTTGTACAAATTGCTTCATAACATGGGGGCAGCAACCCCATAAAACACAATTAACTTAAATCTGTGTAATCTTTTTATCCCAGAATATAGTGGCAGATTTTTTAAATATGTAGAACAAAGATACTATTTGTGGACTTTTTAAAAGACCCACAAAAATATCTCTCACTCTGGTTGTCTGCAGAACCAGCACGGCTACTAAAGCCGCTCACTACTGTGGTAAGCTGGAATTTCTTCACAACAGCAACATATTGTATGATTAGTGTGTAAACAGAAAAGCTGAATCCAGCATACAGCACATGGTACAGGTACAGAGAAAAGAACTAAGTAAGGTACTCTTCACCCCAACAGTTTGGGTTCTGTTTACAAAGTTGTCCTACTGTTTTTGGTGCACGTTAACCATATAGATGCCCACAATATTCCTATGGGTGTCTACACAGCACATGCTAAAAACACTAGAGCACCTTTGTAAACAGGGCCCTTTGTCTTGTAATGATATAGTTCAATAAAATATTTTAAAATTTCTTGCTTTTCTGTAGCTTCATCCTTTCTCTTGATTCCCTCTATTTCATATCTTTTTGTAATTTGTATTTTGATTTCCATTTTCCTACTTTGCATTTTATCAGAAGTTTCTGTCCTGTTGCCCCTTTCTTCTCCTGCTGATCTTTCCTTTGATTTTTTTTATTTTTTATCTTAACCTACTTCTTATTTAACCACTTTCTCCTTCCTAAACACATCACTCCCTGTCTCTCAATCTCACTTCCCATGTCTCTTACACATACACCTTCTTTCTCATACACTGTTCAGTTGTTCCTGTCTTACACATATATTCCTCTTGTCTATCCTCCACCCTTCCCTCCTTCAGTTCTCCCACTCCTTCTACCCATCTCATTCCTTCACCTCTCTCTCACCTCTTCTCCTTACTTCTCTTTTTTCCTCAGTCCTTCTTTCCTTTCTCATACAGCTTTTGTCTCCCTGCTTTTCTTTTGTCTTTCTCGCCTTTCTTTTTCTCCATTTCCCTCCCACAATCATTTTCTAGCTTCTCTTCCCTTATCATGCTCTCTCCTGTCCTAGCTGAGCTACAGAAACTTAGCAATTAGCATATGCAGTGCTGCCTGTCCTTATGAAGTTCCTCCTCCTCCCTTCTCACTCAGGTGTTTGCTTTTTTTTGGGGGGGAGGGGTGCTATTGGGACCTGTAGCAGTGCACTCATTCAGCATCTCTGCAGCTTGTGCTGCTGCAGCTTCTGATATGAGAGAAGGCAGTATCTACCACCCACGTTGCCCTCATTTTGTATATGTCTTCTGTGCAGGAGAGGCTCTCACCAAATATGGGTGACTTGGCAAGTCGGTGAGTGTCTTTTTTTTTTTTTTTCAGCCGTGCTAGTGGTCTAGTTGCTTTTCATTGATACTTCTATCCTTTACCACTGTGACTGGCTTAGTTTTCTAGCACATATCTTCTCTAGGGCTGTGGTAGTCAACATTCAAGTCTGCTGCAGTGTTAACTCTCAGTTGTGTAATTGCTCTATCTACTGGTAAGAAATGATACTACAGAGAAGGGATGATAAAATCCTTTCTACTTCTGGTAAATCAAAATTTGCAAGATTGATGCCATGCTCATTCACCCCTGGGAATATTTTTTTCTCACAAATGCTATGCCTTTGTTAAGTTGTCTTAGAATTTTGTAATTGGTTGGATATTACTTATAGAAAAAAGGTGGCTGATAATCTGTCCTGTCTGATCTGTTACCCATTTGTATTTCAGAAACTGACAGAACAAGGCATTCTGTTAAGAAGATTGTCAAGTGATGAGTCAATGATTTCCTAGTTTATCACCTGTAATTCTTCTTGCCACAGAAAAGTACAGTAGCCCTGAAGTTAATTTATTCAAGAGGGCTTGAAGTGAGTATCACACTGTCTCCTGTTGCCTCAGTTACCCAGTCTGACCATGAACTGTTTGGGGAAGGCATTTATCAACCCAACCTAAAATTGGAAAAGCAAATACAGTTAATAGATGTTGCTAGATTGATGCCAATTGACAAAGTACATGCTTGATTATGTGTAATTATTAGAATGGTGGTGTATATGCACATATGGGGCTTATTTTCAAAGCACTTAGACAGTTCCATAGTTTCACGGAACTTTATTCCAATTATTGACAATTAGTGTTGATAATAGGTCATAGACTAATTAACAACACTAATAGACTCTTTAACTAATTGTGTAGCGCACATAAATTAGCCGCATGCACAATTTAATGCCCACTATGGCATGCCATATATAGAATCTGGAGGAATGGTGGTGGAACTACTATATACTAATCCCTGGATTCTATATATGACACCAAAATGTAGACATGGTAGCAAGATGCGTGAGCAGCTACATTGCTAAATAAGCTATCAATTAGTTTGATGGACTTTCGGTTTGTCCTAGTGTGGTGATGCTTATGAGTTGGGGGTGGCATTTACACCAGGTTTCAGTAGATGTAAATTCTGGTGTTCCACTTTAGGCATGGGAATTGGCTCTAAGCATTCTATAAAGCTCATCTCAGAGTACCCATTATAGAATAGTGCTTACCGCTCTTTTTTTCCCATTTATAAAATTCCCTCCAAGTAACCTGCATATCTCCAGTACTCAGAAATACACACTTACACCAGCTCTGTGGCAGGCATAAATGTTCTCACCTAACTTATTGGCACCTATATTTACTTATTTATTTATTTAGATTTTGCTCACACCTTTTCCAGTAGTAGCTCAAGGTGAGTTAGGTACTCTGGATATTTCTCTGTCTCAGGAGGGCTCACAATCTAAGTTTGTACCTGAGGCAATGGAGGGTTGCAATCCAGAAGTGGCCAGTTCAAATCCTGCTGCTGCTCCTTGTGATCTTGGGCAAGTCATTTAACCCTCCATTGCCTCAGGTACAAACTTAGATTGTGAGCCCTCCTGGGACGGAAATATCCAGTGTACCTGAATGTAACTCACCTTGAGCTACTACTGAAAAAGGTGTGAGCAAAATCTAAATAAATTAGTGACTTGCCCAAGATCACAAGGAGCAGCAGTGGGATTTGAACCAGCCACCTCTGGATTGCAAGACTAGAGCTCTAACCACTAGGCCACTCCTCTCTAGAAAGTATACACCTATATTCATAAAATAGGTTCCCACCAGGTGCCCTCTGGGTACCTTCTTATGGGCACCCAGTCCTACAGCCTTCTTTGGTGGTAATTTTATAGCCCAGGGCCTGTGTAAATAGTATGCATATATGTTTTCTCTGTGGGAGCCTGTGCATGCTTTTGCTTAGAAAATTACCTCAGAATTTATGTGCTTACACTTAGACCTGCTCATTGGCATTTTCAGAGTTTATTGGTGTACATACACCTACTTTCAAAAGTGTGTACATAAATACAAACCCCAGTCCCACCTATGAAAGCAATATTGTATGATGCTTTCAACTCTCCAAATGTAACATGTGAATAACAAGATGCTTTGCTTACTAGTAAGTGTTAACAGCTAATAACACAGGGTTTTGCCTTTTCTCAAAAGTGGCAAATCATGCTTTATTTTCTTAATGACCTAGCATTCCAAGTTTCCCTGAAGATCTAGATAGAAGTCAAAAGCAAACACTTAAATCACAGGACACTGGGGAAGGGGGTAGAACTACAAAATCTGATAGAACAGCAGGCAGGAAGGAACAAGGGGGGTACTCCAAGGGAGCTCAAAACAGTCCCATGGCAGAAAGCCAGAGAAAAGAGAAATTAGCAGTGTCTTGAAATTGGAAAGTCCAAAATCTATACCCAAGATCACAAGCCACATCAGTGGGATTTGAGCCCTGAGTTCTTTGGGTCTTTGCTAGGCTATTCTTTCACCCTGTCCTTTATTTTTAACCTCCTCCCCCCCCCCCTCCCAGTCTAAAAAAGTGATTTTGTCATGGATTTCAGCACAAAGGTTACCTTTTTCTCCTCTCAAGAAGTCTCAAGGCCAGAACATGAAACCTCTGGCTAAGAGTAGCCCAGACATGCAGCACTTCCTGTCTTTATCTTCAGCGAGAAAGTGCTGTATTGTTTGGGCATCTTTTGGCCAGTCTTTCTCCAGATACCTTGAGGTGGCAAGTATGGAGATCATCAGGCAGACAAGGAGGAAGAGTAGCTGATAACAAAAGCATTTATTACTGGTTCATTCCCTCTTGCTATCTTCCTCTGAATACATATTTCTTGATTTTTTTTTTAAGGGTAATCAAGAGAAATAGAATAAAATAAAACAGAAAGTAAGATACCTTTTTTATCGGACTAACTTAATACATTTTAGCTTTTCAAGGTAGCCCTTCTTCTTCAGATCTGACGAAGGGCTACCTTTGAAAGCTAATCAAAAATGTATTTAGTCCAATAAAAAAGGTATCATCTCATTTTCTTTTCTATGTTTTACTTTATTCTATTTCTATTTTTTAATTCTATACATAACAGAAATATTTAATGGAAAGGGCCAAATGTGGCTTCTGCAGATATCACTTTTCAGTTATACTATTTCTTGTGCTTTGCCTTATGGATTTATTTCTGTCTAGGATCATCTCGTGCTGTTTCTAGCTCACTGGCTGGCTCTCAGAAATTGCCCTTGCCCTATGTTTTTTTGAACCAGGCTTATCTTACAGGACAACCCTGATCTGGTATACCAGCCTCTCTGGCTACCCGTTACCTAGACTAGGGCACTCTCTTGGGTACATATTCTGAAGAAGTGCTATCTAGTTTAGGTGTTGAGTAGACCAGGCTAGCTCTGGAAGAGACTTCTGCCATTATTTCACAGCTTCCTGAGAGTTATCCTGAGTGGATGATAAAAAGCTGTTTTTCAGGGCTGAGGCAATTATTTACCTAGTGGAGAAACAACCAGATGGGGCATGCACTTTACTATAGCCTGTTTCAGCAGATCTAATACAAGAAGTACTTTGCCAGCTTCTGGTATTGTTCACTGTATCTCCACTGGAGTGGCCAAGCTACTGTGCTCTATGTCCAGATCAGGCTTTCTCTGAAAAATTAAAATATCTATGCTGGGAGAATGTGTATTTAAAAAGAATCTATAAAATGACAATTCCAGGAGAAATGTAATAATGGTCAGCTCCCCATCAGACAGATTAGAGTTTTATTACAGATGATACTCAATACTTTATTCCCACTGTTGTCCTGTGCAGTATCTTTCTGGCTGCATATCACCTAGACCTAGGCACTCCCTTGGTTAGAAATGGTCCAGGAAGTGCTTTCAAGTTTAGGTGTTGTGTGGATCAGGATATCTTCAAATGGACCACAACTACAAGAACAGAAGGCTCCTGGATGGTCTCAAGACCAGGATCTAGTCTCCTGGATTGGCCACTGGATACTGGACTATTTTAAGATGGACCATTGGTCTGACTAAGTATGGCTATTCTTATGTTCTTATGTTATTCTGTCTTTTCTCCAGTCTTGCCTATGGCATGCTAGGTGCCTATGCCTTGCTAGTAGGTCTTCCAGAAATGTTCAGTATACACTTTATTTAGAGCTGCTCATTTTGTTAGGCCTCTGGTCAAGGGAGACTCAGACAGGGGCACTATCTTTGGCCATACATTTCAAGAAAGTGCTGTCCTGTTTGGGTATTCTTTGTGCCAGCCTCTCTGCAAGATGGATGCCTGGATTTTCTGCCAAGGTTCATACATTCAGATTGCTGAGCCTCCTTTGCAATGCGATTCTGCTCTTACATTCATGCCTCAATGCTAAAAACAATGAGGGATCAACAAATAGACGACCAAGGATGTTGAGCTTTCAAAGAACCACACTAACCACTGAAGCAAATTGTAGGGAGGCAAATTTTGCAGTGCTATATCCCACATTCAATTTTGGGGCTCTGTTGATGGGCAACTTGGGTATTAGGAGTGAAATACTAAAGGTAAGGGTGGAAAGGTCAAAGATCAGGAGGGCAAAGGAGTGTATTTGACATTGATCTGCTTCTTTGATTACCTGATGGCAATTAGACAAATGGAGGGGCAGGGTAGGTCATATGTTGGTCAACTATGGATCAATCCTAGTGCAGTTGATGGCAATTAAAAAAAGGCTATAGGGACATTGTGTTAGATATGAAAGTGTACTGAATACATTCCTTCCACAAAGGAGTTGTATTCTGAGGCAGCATAATCTACCATTAATTGACTAAATTGTTCTCTTGTAGGTACAGCACCAGCAAGGAAGATGTGGACTCACCAGTTTCATCTTGAGAGCCAGCTGGTGAGCATGCAGCAGCAAGCAACCACACATGGGGTTAGCTCAAGAGGAAGAAGGGTGGCTTGGCATGGGATGAGCAGCATGGCAAGGATGGAGATACAACCAGAAATAGTGATCATTAATTTGGGAGGAAATGATTTCAGTAAGGTTAGCCATAGTGCCAATAAAGACCATAAAGAGGAACCTGACTTTCTTTTGGGCAACATAACATGCTGTGAGATTTATATGGTCAGATCATATAAAAGGCCTAGAAACAAATTATTTTTCAGAGAGTAAGAGATGTCATTCACCATCAGCTGACTGTGGACACCAAAGGTTTGTTCCACACTGATGGTTACATTGATAATACATGATAGCTCAGAATGCAATCCATAGGGTGGAATTAATATAAGTAAGGTTATTGTGGGGGCTTAGGGGAGGGGAACCACTTCTAGGCTGTATAAGATCCCTAAGCCAGTAAACATGACTCCAGAGGGGTGGTATGGCATCAGCTGGCTGGCCCCAGACAACAGGCTGAGAGGGCTGGAGTGTGAACCAAAGTTGAGAACCTTGAATGATTCAGGATATGTCTTTATGTCTAATAAAGCTGTAGCCTTTATGCCAGACCTGTGTATGTGTAGTTAATTGATGGGGGGGGGGGGGGGGGGGGGGGTGGAGACAGCTGCCAGAGTTACTGTACCATTTCACTGGCAGGTGAAATCCAGCAGTAACAGGAATTACTGTGAGCCTTTTCCCAAAAAGCTTTTGCCAATTAAGTAACAGTGTCTTTGTGTGTGATATTCTTTCTCTTGGCCTCTCTCAGGGACAGGAGGTAAAGAGCTGAGCAGGTGTCCCAAGCAAACACCCCCCCCCCCCCCCGAATTCTATAGAGGGTGCCAAAATAATTATTGGAGCTAACAAGCACTTAAATGACACTCATGATTTGGGTGCCAATCTGGCTAGGCACTATTCTGTAACAATGAGCACCTAAAATACACCCCTGCAACACAAAAGGAGGTGTGGCCATGGGAGGGGCACAGGTGTGTTAGGGGTAATCACAAAAGATGTGTAAAGTGTTGCCAGAATAGTGGAGAATCTATGCCCAATCTGTGCACCAGGATTTACAAAGTTTCAGTGGGTACAAGTCCTCTGCTATAAGTTCTCACACCCAAAGTTGAGTTCAACACTTCTATAAAGCATGCTCCTCCTGAAGCAGCCCCTATAGAAAAGCAAGGCGCAGTGCCCCAACGGGTGCACGGAGCCGCCATTAACATGGCGCCATGCCCTGACGGGATGCGCAATATCCCGAGCGGGGTGAGGCGGGCTCATTCCTGCCCCTCAGATGCACCCCGCTGGGAAGGGGTGGGGAAAGAGAAGGGGGTTTTAAAACCCCTAGGCTGAGCTCGGACGTCCTCTTTTGGCGTCCGGGCATCAGCATTGAGCTCAGGGTTGAATTTTTGGTGCCATTTCTAGAATCTGGCCCTTTGCAACTGCAAGGGGGTGGGGGGGGGGGGGGGCAGAGCATGGGAGTGTTGCCAAGTGATGTGCACAACTTTTGAAAAGCTTTCATGGAGTGTTCAGGTGTGCCCATTTTGCCTGCCAATTCATAATATAAGAACATAAGCATTGCCATACTGGGACAGACTGAAGGTCCATTGAGCCCAGCATCCTGTTTCTAACAGTGGCCAATTCAGGTCACATGTACCTGATAAGATCCCAAAAGAGCAAAACAAGATTTTGTTTACTCTAGAAATGAGCAGTGGGATTTTCCCAAGTTCCAGGAAAGTATCCAAACCTTTTTTAAACCCTACTAAGCTGACTGCTTTTACCACATGCTCTGGCAACAAATTTCTGGGTTTAATTATTCAGTGAAGAAATGTTTTCTGCAGTTTGTTTTAAATTTACTACTTTGTAGCTTCATTGCATGTCTCTAAGTCCTAGTGTTTTTGGAATCTAAACAAACTATTCAGGTCTACCCATTCTACTCTTTTTATTTTATAAACCTCTATCATATCTCCCCTCAGCCATCTTCAAGCTGAAGAGCCCTAGCCACTTTAGCCATTCCTCATAGGGAAGTCATCCCATCCTCTCCTTTTCTAATTCCGCTGTATATTTTTAAAGATGTGAATGGAAATGCACACAGCATTTGAAGTGTGTTTGCATCATGGAGCAATACAAAGGCATAACATTCTCATTGACCTATCATAAGTAGGCATGACCTTGAGCAGCAATGTGGCTTTGTGCTACTATTCTATAATGACTTAGATGCACCCTTAAGCTGTTATAGAATTGGTGATAAAAATGCCTCTTTAATGCATCTAAAATGAGCTGCCAATTTGTAGAATTGCTGCCATAGTTTGTACCTGAGGCAGTTGGTTAAGTGACTCACTAAAGATGACAAGCAGCAGCAGCAGTGGGATTTAAAGGAGGCATCCCTGGTTTTCAGTCCCATGCTCTAACTACTAGGATATTTCTCCACTTAGTGCTGCAGTTACTCTATTTTGAAGCATGCATTTGCAAGGGGGTTTACAAGTTACTCTATTTTGAAGCATGCATTTGCAAGGGGGTTTACACAGGGGTAGAGCTTGGGTGAGAGATAGGATGGGCTCTCCAATACATGCACAATTTGAAGTTACATATATTTATTTTGCACTTAGGTGTAGCTGGAATAAGTGCTGTTAGGCATATCAATACCTAGTTATGCCTAGGTTCTTTTATAGAATTGACTCCTATTGCCCCATATTGTTTGTCTTTCTATAGAATATTTCATGTTTTATTTTATTTCTGCATTTATACCTCACATTCTCCCACTTATGGTAGGTTCAATATGGCTTACAGTAAATGTGTTACAAGTATATAGGCTCAATGAGGTTTATAGTTCACTTAAGATAAGCAGGTTACAATAAAGCGAGGCGTAGTGCACTCAGGTGCACAGAGCCAACCATAACATGGTGCCCTGCCCCAATGGGCCTGCGCGAATGGGCCCCAGCAGGGGAGGGGTGAGCAAGGGGGGAAGGTTTCCCCCGCCTGCCCCTGGTATCCTGCTGGGATGGGGAGGGGAAGTACAAGGGGGTAGCGGCCTGCATCAATGCTGGCTTTCAAAAAAGAAGTTAATATAAAGCCACCCATACAGGCAGCATGGGCAAGGACCCAGGTGTGCCCCCCCCCCCCCCGGCACCCATACTGGGTGGACAGTCGGTGGGGGGGGGGCTGCGGCCATGTGGCTGCAGGGCCAGCTGTGCTTCCCTGCATGTGCAAGGGGGGCGGTCGCAGAATAAATAAATAAAATAAAAGAATACTGTATATAATAAAAGAAATAAATGAAGTTGTACCAGCCCATGCAGAATTACCGCTATATATTGTTTTAGTTTCTCCAGATACCTCCTGTCTCTCCATCTCCAGTTTTAACCCCCTGCAGAATAACATTTGCATTGCACACTGTTTCAAACCTGCTGGGCGTACCTGGGGCTGTTGTGATGTGGGATATCTCCACTCCAGGCTGCCCGTCATGTCTCTTGTTTCACCCGCACCTACTTGCAGTGTGGTTGGCACGGGGGGCGCCAGTGCTCTGGACGTCATTGGGTCCGGTTCTCTTCTCATAACAGCCAGTTTCGGGAAGGTGTAGCCGGGTTCCGGAATGGCCGGGGCCAATGTGTGCGCTGTGAACGATGGGGACGGGCACGCATCGGGTGTCTGACTGCCCCACTGCCGCTGATGGCTGCAGTTGGTATTGCGCAACCCCATACCCCAGCATGCTCCATAAATAAGGTGCCTGCGGTGGGTAAACCCAGCTCTGGCTGTATGGGGGCATTGGGGCGTAGTTAGGAGGTTGGTATTGCACCATCATGGCCCTGGAATATTCCGTGGCCCGTGCTACTATACCGAGTCATTGGTGGAGGCATTATCCATCTTGGACCGCAGGTCCCGATGACCGCAGATCCTGAGAGCGAAGATCGGCGCACGAGAGCGGTGCAGAGATGCACAGCCCATAATATCAAAACAGAAGGAAGTCATAGCTGGCAATACTGAGAGTTCAATGTGCAGTGCTCACGAGCCAGCGGGACCAGCTTACGCAGCAAACAAAAGAAAAGACCCCAAAAAGAAAGCGAAAGCGATGGCAGTAAAGTCTACCTTTCTCATCACTTGCGGAGGCAAGAACAGAGAAGAAGAGAGGGCATGGATAGAAACTGCAAGGCCAAAAGGTGAAGGGATCGAAGAACCCCGAGGACGTGGAGACGGCACCACAGAAACCAGCAACGGACAAGGGTTCAGCAGATTCCCCGAGTAGCCCAGGGACAGCTGTGTGGAGTCTACCACCGGTGCAGTGAGCAGACACGACTAGCCCCTGGCGGAACCCTCTGTCCTTTGCTGGATGGATAATGCCCCCACCAATGACTCAGTATAGTAGCACGGGCCACGGATATTCCAGGGCCAATGATGGTGCAATACCAACCTCCTAACTACGCCCCAATGCCCCCATACAGCCAGAGCTGGGTTTACCCACCGCAGGCACCTTATTATGGAGCATGGCTGGGGTATGGGGTTGTACAAATAACTAGACCAAATCCATAAACCAACCAATGGAGCAAGAAAAATATTAATTAGCAGTAGCGACAAGGCATTCTTCATTCCATGTAGTTTTTGACCACCTCCAAAATGAAATCACATTAAAATTGTGGTCTCATTATTTAAAATGGCAGAACAGCAGATTATAGATAGTAGTAGTAGTAAGGACTTTAATTCTACCAAATGCACTCATTTATTTATTTCTGATATTTATATCCCGATTGTCCCAAACAAGTTGAGTTCAATGTGGCTTACAATAAACAGTATAGAATATATAACGAAGAATAATGCATAAGAAAGTAATATTAAATAAGAACCCAATTATATAATACAATATCATAGACTTACTGGGCTAGCTATGGGTGTTTAACATTTAGAAAATCTATTATGAATGAAAAATTATACATGAGGCAAGAGAAGGTTAATGGTAAGTAGAGTAATAACTAATTCAATCAATAATTACTTGCTTGAGATGTTTGTTTGAATAGGTTTTGCAGAATCTAGTATATTCCTGTATATATTTTTTTATTTTGGGTGGTAAAGAGTTCCACCATTTGGTTCCTAGGTAAGTGAAGCCTGCAGAGTGGAACCAAATGGTGGAACTCCCTTATCAAAGTGAAGCCTGCACAGTGGACAGTTTTGTAGATCACGTTTTTGCAATTTGGGAAATGTAGTCTTGCCTCGTATTTAAGCCGTTTCTTTGAGGTAAGTTTTTTAATGGTACCATATAGGTCTGGGCTGCCATTTGGTAGTTGAAAGAAAAAGTACATAAATTGAAGGTGATTCTCGCTTTGATGGGGAGCCAGTGTAATTTGATTAAGAAAGGGGAGGCACTTTCAAAACGAGAGATTTTGTAGATGAACCTGGCTGCAGTGTTTTGAGCTGTTTGGAAGTTTTTTCAACAGGTACTCCTTACAACCAACATATATGGTATTACAATAATCGAATTGGGAATAATGTTAATGATTGTACCAATAGTCTGAATGTTTCTGATGAGAAATAGGGTCTGATCCTTTTTAGTTTCCAAAGAGACCTGAAAGATTTTGTGATTACTGAGGAAACTTGAGTATCAAATGTTAAATGTTAGTCTATAAATGTTACTAGAATTTACAGATTATTGTCAATGGGGAAGGAAGTATTGTCAATTGTGAAACTTGCAATTCATTTTGGTCTTAGAGATTGGTAATGGCCATGCATTTAGTTTTTTTTTTTCTTTATTTAGTGCCTGATGTGGCCACGTTTCACGAGATACTTTTGAGGAGTTGCTGCAAGACTTCACCTAGACTGTTTCTCTAGAGAGATGTGTGCTTTTGACTCCCCTCTCTAGTTTTTGCCTCTGACGCAGGCCTTTGGCGAAACATGGCCATGTCAGGCCATAAGTGTATTTGTAGAATTAAGGTTCCTTATTACTACCATCTAAGTGCGTTGGCCTGCTGTTCTGCTGTGCTAGCATCACAGATCTTCTACCTCTCTTATTTTTTCTGGTTTTATAAAATGGGACAATTTACATAGACATGTTGGTACTCATACATGCAAGTTATTAAATAGCACTTCCAAGTGTAAACGTATTGACATCTCCACATGGAAGCTAATGAATCTGTACAATTCTTTTTTGCTTTTATCAACGCTGCTCCCACTGTACATGTCAGTAAATACACATGCACTTCCGGACTTTCTTGTAGGAAAGGCTCTATCTACATTGGCAAATCCTTTTCTAAAATACCATCAGATTTGGATATCTCAATTCTGATCTTTATGTTCTGTATAAAACAGGGCATCACGTGTTGTATAAAGAGATAGGAAACAAAGTAAGTTGATATTTGAAAGAGTTTAGTTTGTTTATTGCATTTGTCTTGGTTACCCTGTGGCCCAACACTAATTTCCCCATAGATTAGTCCCACGTGAGATTCTTCTGGAGACGTGTAAATTCTCATCTCTTTTGTTTTATATATTTGAAAAAGGCTGCTGAATTCCGCAAACATGGGCCATGGTATACGGGATTTTGTGAGTTCCAACACCTGCCTCTGCAATCGGCATAGATGTGGTAAGATCTAGAGATAAGACATTATTCTATATATTTAGAATCTGAAGATGTGCTTCTGTCAGCAAAAGCAGATGAGTAATTTCCACTTTCTATTATCTACCAATCTTTATTTTTCCCCTAAATTATTTCTTCTTTAATTCTTATTCTTATTAATACAAATTTCCAGTTCATTCTGCAGCTTTTCCAAATGATTCACTATTATAATTATACCCTAAAGGCAAATATTTCTTTCAGTTGCAATCCAATTGCACTCCCCCCCCCCCCCCCCCCCCCCAGTTGTCAGAGTATTTGTGCGTGCAAGCAAACAGGAAATTGAAATCAGTAAGGAAAGCTAGGAATTTTATCCTACATGTAATGTCATGCAGGAAGACTTGTATACCAGGCGAAATAAAATAATCCTTAACATAAGAAAGCAGTAATTTTGTTTTTAACATACTATGTAATTCATGTATTGGTCATTATAGGGAGCAGGTGTTTTATCCTTAATCTAAAGCTGTGCAGTGTAGCTGGATTATTGGGGCAAGTAAAAATAGCAAGTGTCTAATTCAGTGTAACTTCTGTATTGCAAACATTTTATCCTTAGTGTAACATTATGAGGTGTATTTTCAAAGCATGATTTACAGCGTTTCCTAGGTTAATATGTAACTTTGTAAGTCTAAGTGCTTTGAAAATGAGCCCCTGTAACTCATTTGCACTGGTGGCAATGACAACAGACTTGCACATTCTTAATTACATGTTTCACTTGTGGAGTGTTGATGTGAGGAGGGGAGGGGAGCAGGCTTTTTGCAATTGTTACAAAATACATCAACATTTTTAGAATGGGAAAATTTCATGAAACCACTCTGTTAGTGAATGAGCTACATTGGCTTAAATAGAATTTCAGATTTGCTTTAAGATAGCCTGTTTGGTTTTTAAATGTTTTTATGGATTAGGTTCTGAAAATTTAGTACAAATTGTTAATATTTCCCTGTTAATAGATTGCACTTGAGAAGTGCTCAGAGATTAACTTTAGATTTCCCCTCAATGAAAAATGTAAAGTTTAGATCTATCTGGGAATGTTCCGCTCTGTAATCAGAATGCTAAAAATATGGAAAGGAATCCCTGTTCCAGATTCATCAAATGCATCATACATTCTTTTTCGTAAGACACTTAAAATATATATTTTTAAAGACAATTGCAAACCATCTTGGTTGTATATTTGGAGATATAAATTGTTTTATTTATTGTAATTTGTGGAATGATTATTGTACATTTCTTCTAATGTGAAGTTGCTTTTATATGTAATCTGCTTTGCATCCTTACGGATAAAGTGGAATATAGGTTACGTAAAACAATATAATACAATTATTATGTGTAACTTGTATATCACAGACTTTAGGAGGAGTTGGCAACATAGGATAAATAGATTTATGAAACACAACTGGATAGAAGATGGAAGAAAAATATGTGGAGAAGCCTAAAAAAAAGCAAAATAGACTAGGTTTAGAAAGGATAGGGGAGAAGAGGTTGGAGGAAAGGTGGAAGACTGGAGGATGAACAGATGGATCATTAAAATCAGTTCCTGTATAAAGGACAAAATATGTGCTGGTTATGCCATGAGTGGAGTTAAGGGCTTTAGTTCACAGTGTGAAGGACCCAATGAATTGAAAATCTTGTCTACCCTCTTTAGCTACCAGATTTCTGGTTAGATGCATGGGTGAGTTCTGTTTCTGAAAGTCTTTGATGCTTAGTCTTGGGTGGTTATACTGTGTAAGATAAATTATTGAGAATTTTTGTGATTGGCTTGTTCTCCTTAGTTTGTGGAGCTTATGAGTGGAGTTTGGGCGGAGTGTGGGTGGAGTTCACAAGTACACAATGAACATAAGAACATAAGCATTAGCCATACTGGGACAGATGGAAGGTCCATCAAGCCCAGTATCTCGTTTCCAACAGTGATCAATCCAGGTCACAAATACTTGGCAATGATCCCAAAAGAGTAAAACAGTTTTATATGCTGCTTATCCTTGAAATAATCAGTGGATTTTTCCAAGTCCATCTTAATAATACCTTATGGACTTTTAAGAAATTAGCCATACCTTTTTAAACCCTGCTAAGCTAACGCTTTTACCACATTCTCTGGCAACAAATTCCAGAGTTAATTACATGTTGACTGAATAAATATTTTCTCTGGTTTTGTTTTAAATGTTCTGCTTAGTAGCTACATTGCATGTCCCCTAGTCCTAGTATTTTTGGAAAGAGTAAACAAGTGATTCACGTCCGTCTGTTCCACTTCACTCAGTATTTTATAGAGATCTACCTTCAATTTACACATGTGAATGTGTAATGTACACACCTTCTTTTAAAACTGATCCTGAGCAGATTTAAGTGTGCATTCTCTTTTGGATATGCCAGTATTTTATAAACACAAATAAGGTGCCTACTTGTTTTTACAAAATAGCACCTAGATTGACACCCTATCAAGGAAATGTTTCTGAATATTATTTGTTAGCTGTAGAAAATGTCCCAGAAAACTCTAGTCCTAAACTATCTCCTGATTCTCATGTCTGTATTTTCCAGATTTGACAGAAGTGCACTTTGCCTGAAGACACAGAGGGCAGAAGGTTCCCAGGATAGAAAGACAGAGAATGAAAATGTAATTTCCAGCATGATTTAAAAACAACCATCTGTGACAGTCAGGTAGGGTACACAGGACAGGCTGCTGAATAGCTTCCAGTGCCTATGATCCCAGTGCAAAACACCTAGTATTTTGCAGTAACTGAAGAAAAATGTCACAGTAATGGGGTCACAAGGCAATTTTTGTTGAGGGGAGAGGAACACACTGCTTTGACAGGATTAAGCTAGTGCAGAGGGGATGAATATGCCGGAGAGAGAAATTGGAAAGCCATTATGGATGGAACGCTAAATATTATAAAATCTTAATCTTAAATCTGAAGGAAAGCAGTAACCAGTGTTGTACTATAAGGAGGGGAATTGCATGATAAATTTAATTTTTGTCCCCATAGAAAAGTTTTATTGTGGTATTTTGGACTACCTGAAGAAACTAAATATTAGAGATATTTTTTGAGGCCAGTGCGCAAAGAGTCGCAATAGTCAAGTTGATTTATGACTAGGGTATGAATGAGTGTGCAAAGCTGCTTAGTTGTCAGAAATGACTTAATAGTCTAAAGTGGAGGAGTGGCCTAGTGGTTTGAGTGGTGGACTTTGGTCCTGGGGAACTGGGTTGAGTTCCCACTGCAGGCACAGGCAGCTCCTTGTGACTCTGGGCAAGTCATTTAACCCGCCATTGCCTCAGGTACAAATAAGTACCTAAGCTGCATTGAGCCTGCCATGAGTGGAAAAGCACAGGGTACAAATTAAAAAAAAAAAATCTTTCTAAGGATCATGAATGATTTTTTTTCATTAAGTCAATGATTAAGTGGGCATCAAGATGAAAGCCAATTGTGGAAACTTAGGGGTCCTTTTATGAAGCTGCAGCTGGCATCAGGGTGTGTTTTTGATGTGCGCCAAAGCCCCCATTTACCGCAGTGGGTTTCCCTTTTCTTACCAAAATGGCCATGAGGCAAGTGAACCACTTGCCACATGGCCATTTCGATGGGCACTTATGCCACCATGGCACTGCTCGATTACCACCGGGTACACACCAGCGTTACAAAAATTGAAATATTTTTACAGTGCTGGAAAGGGCGTATGCTGGGGGTGGGAATTACCGCTGGGCTGCTGAGGTAGCCTGGCAGTACTTCCCTTTTAGCGAGCGATAAGCCTGTTTTGGGCTTACTGTTGCTTCTTAAAAGGGCCCCTTACCTCTTTATAGATACTGGTATGAATTTTGCTTGGTGAATTAGATTGCCTCTGATTTTTCATGGCTAAGCTTAAGTTTGTGAGATAATAGCCAATTTGCTACTACATCAACACAGTTTTGGGGTTTACTGACTGACTGTGATTCATCTGCATTATTGGAGGTCATCGGTTGAATCAGCTGGTCCCCAGCAGCCGA
This sequence comes from Microcaecilia unicolor, assembly GCF_901765095.1. Lineage (NCBI taxonomy): Eukaryota > Metazoa > Chordata > Amphibia > Gymnophiona > Siphonopidae > Microcaecilia > Microcaecilia unicolor. The sequence continues at coordinate 318,966,765 of NC_044033.1, forward strand.
ATCATATCATCTATGTGTTCTTATGCTGACACAATAAGAGGCACCATGACCTGCATAAAATTCTGCTTTCTAAGTGCCCCTTTTACTAAGCTGCAGTAAAAGGGGTCTTGTGCTAGCGGCAATGCAAATTTGTGCCACGCGGATTCACCTTTTACCGCAGTGGGTAAAAAGGTGGGAAAAAGAAATGGCCATGAGGTAAGTTCGTACTTGCCACGTGGCCATTTCAGAGGGAGCATGTACCGCCACCCGTTGAGGTGGTGATAAGGCCTCCCTCGCTAACCCAGCGGTAACCCCCCTCCCCCCACAGTGATAATTTTTGAAAAATGTCAGCTGTGCCAGAAATGCCGTGTGCTGGGGTGGAACTACCACTGGCACCCATGTTGGGCCGGCAGTAATTCTGGGTTTGCCATGTGGCAGCCCTTTAGTAAAAGGGCCCCCCTGAAGGACTAAAGCATTATGCAGTGCAATAAAGAGAGAGCAAAGGAAGTCCTGATCTCTCAGGTTGATGGAGTACTTTAATCTTTGTGAAACAGAAGTGTGTGAACTGATCATGAGAGATAAAGGGGAGTTTACCTGTTCTGAGTGGAAGGAGGTGGAGCTACAGAGAAACTCAGCAGGTGAGAAGACACTGAAGTGATAGGAGAGCGGAGAAAACAACTATTATTATTATTATTTGTTCTTATATTTATTTATTTGCATGTGTATGTTGCTGTGGATCAGATGGTATGGGGAGGAGAAGGGAGAATTCTATATAACTGCTATTCTCATTTATTATTTTATTTTTTCAGTGAATAAGAAAAGGTGCAAATTTTCAGCTTTGTGGTTTTCCACATTTTATACCAACATCTGAATATGAACAGTTAATCATCAAAAATGATACTCTTCACTACTTAACATAATGGAGGAAAAGGCCTCAGACCACTGAGGTATGTATGAGTTTCTCAATTTTAGCAACTAGCAGGCAAAAAGTAATCATTAGCCCTAAACCACCAAACACCTCAGTGGATTTGTGCAACCCTGTGCATCAGTGTGTGCAGCAGTGGCGTACCAAGGGGGGGTGGTCCGCCCCGGGTGCACGCCGCTGGGGGGGTGGTGCGGCGCGCGTCTGTCGGCTCCGAGTTTGCTAACTTCGCTCGTTCGCTGCAGCTCCCTCTGCCCCGGTTACTTCCTGTTCCGGGGCAGAGGGAGCTGCAGCGAACAAGCGAAGTTAGCGAACTTGGAGCTGACAGGCGCGCGCTGCGCCACCCCCCCCCCCAGCGGCGTGCACCTGGGGGGTGTCATTTCGCCTGGGGGAAGGTGTCATTTCACAGGGGGAGCGCATCGGCGATCCGCCCCGGGTGTCATCCAGGCTAGGAACGCCACTGGTGTGCTGTCTGCCACATTGCTCAAAACAAAATCAAACACAAATTTTCAAATGTCTATGGAGCCAAAGAAAAATACACTTATTATTATTATTATTTGTTACATTTGTATCCCACATTTCCCCACCTTTTGCAAGCTCAATGTGGCTTACATATAATCGTTAACGGTGTTAGCCGATTACGATTTGAACAAATACATAGTAAGAATGAATACAAAGTGATATTGAGGTATAATGAGGTATATGTATGGTAGGAAACAGTTGGTGGGAACTTAGAGAGGGAAAGGGGGGGGGAAGAGTCAGGTAATGTCCGTTGCAGTCTTTGGTTATGTTGTGTCGCAAGTGACCGGTATTTTTATCTTCTTATCTTATCTTCTCAGTCCAGTCTCAACTGGGACCTGTTTGACCCAAAGCTTCGTTTCTACATTTTCTGACATTTTGACACATTTCCCACTAATTATATAGACTTGCTGATTGCGTGAAAACAAAATGCCCCACTTTGCAGTGCACAGATGTTAGTGCCACTCAAGACTGTTTAAGACCTCTGATATGTTGTGGCACTGCTCTACCTATTTTCTTGAGAAAAAGGCTTCTTCATGTTACTTCTCTTATGCACATTCTCCATACTGTAAAATTTTCAATGTCTGTGGTGATGGAATAGAAATGGAAGAGGGGAACTGGACAACAGTGACAGAATTTCTTCTCCTGAGCCTCTCAGATCACATTCAAATAAGAAATCTTCTCTTTCTGATGTTCCTCATGATGTATTTGATTAATTTGCTGTGCAATGGGATCATGATCTGTTTGATCGGTAGCAGCCCCCACCTGCACACCCCCATGTACTTCTTCCTTGCAAACTTGTCCTTTATGGATATGTGTTTCAGTTCAGTCACAGTTCCCAAAATGCTGAACACTCTTTTGTCTGAGAAGAAAACCATCTCTTTCAGAGGCTGCATCACCCAGCTGTTTTTCTTCATTGTGTTTCTGGGGGCGGAGTGCATGCTTCTTTCCATCATGGCATATGATCGTTTCATTGCTATTTGTGATCCGCTGCATTATATCACCATAATGAATAGGTGGGTATGTGTTGGGATGACAGCTGCTTCTTGGATCATAAGTTCTCTAAACGCCATATTACATACGCTGTTGATATCGCATCTCACTTTCTGCCACTCAAACAATATCCACCATTTTTTTTGTGATCTCTCTCCACTGCTGAAACCCCCCTGCACGGACACCTCCATCAATGAAGTGATGATCTTCACAGAAGGCTTTTTGCTAGTTATGGTGCCCTTCCTGATTATCTTGATCTCCTATGTCCGGATTATTTCTACCATCCTGAAGATCCAGTCCACAGATGGGAGGCACAAAGCTTTTTCCACTTGCTCTTCTCATCTCACTGTGGTGACACTCTTCTACGGGACACTGATGTTCATGTACTTGAGGCCTCCTTCCAGCTATTCCTTAGAAAAGGACAGGATTGCCACTGTTGTGTATAATGTGCTATCACCCATGCTTAACCCATTCATCTACAGTCTGAGGAACAACGATGTGAAGAGAGCACTGAGGAAAGCCATGAGAAGGAAAGTTCTTGTTTTCAGAAGATAAAATACAATCAAGGCACAGTACAATGGTAATACAGGGAGAGAAGTGGATTATGCTAGGTGTTTATTTTATAAATTTGTAAATGTAGGTGTTTATTTTCAGATAATTAGGGGTACTTTCAGAAGGCTAAAACTCAATGGGCCCAATATTCAAAGGAATTATGCTCCTCACTTAGATTTATGCTCATAAACTGGCCTCTTTGAGGGACCCTTTCACCAAGCAGCAGTAAGCCCACCGTGGGCTTGCCACATGGCAATCTGGAACTACTGCCAGTCCAACGCAGGCGCAGGCGGTGGTTCCATCTCCAGCATGTGGCATTTCCAGTGCTAGCGGAAATATTTGAAAAATGTTTCCAGAGGGGGGTTAACTGCCCGGTTACCACCATGGGAGCCCTTACCGCTACCTCAGTGGGTGACAGTAAGTGCTCCCCCCCCCTCCCAAATAGCTGCGTGGCAAGTGCAAACTTACTGCATGTCCATTTCCTGCTGTGGTAAAAGGGACACTAGTGCTTGGCAAAAAATGGCCACCGCCGCTATCACAGGGACCCTTTTACCACAGCTTAGTAAAAGGACGCCTGAATATTTACTAGGCCTGAGTGCATAAATTTCTGCTCAAAATCTCACTAAACTCTTCAATTTAGGAGCATAAAAAGTGGGTGGTAACAGGTGGATTTAGGGTGGGGAAAAGAAGTTAAGCGCTTAGCACTGATTTTCAGCACTAGGCTCATCAATTAGGCTTATAAATGAACGGCAGGCCTAAATTTATGAGCATAATTTTTAAGCTCCTAAATTAAGATACATTTTCAGCTGAAACGTTATGCTCCTAAGTTTGGCTGAAGATAGGGAACAAATATAGGAGCATAACTTTGGGCTCCTTTTACAAAGCCACGCTAGCAATTCCAGCAGCAAATGTGATGAAGCCCATTCAATTCCTATGGGCTTTGTTACAGTTGCCATGCCATAATCGCTAGTGCAGCTTTGTAAAAGGAAACCTAGGAGCACTGATTTGGGAGCTCAGCTTTTTTTTTTTTTTTTTTTTATATTGGGCCCAGTGTGTTCATGGTGTGGGAATCTGTGCAAGTTTTGAGTTCATTCAAATACTTGGCTTGTACTAGCGTACTATGCAACATTTTCTATAATGTGATCTACTCTTATATAATATATTAATCCAATTGTTAAAAAAGTATAGTTACATGATAGCTTTGATTTATGCATCTCAACACAATGGCCAGTTCCATACCTACAGTCCAGCAAGTGGAAAGAACTGGGAGGAGGGGGAACATGTTTTTCTGTTTAAAAGCCCTTTTTTATAGAATTGACTCCTTTGTATAAAGGGGGTGCACTTTTCTTAAAGTGTGCACAAGATGTGAAAGAGGGAGCATTACTTTCCGAATAATTTGCACATGCGTAAATCATTATGCATGCATGCACTAGCCTGAAAGAGTGCACACTTCCATCAGTGAATGGTATTTCATCACAAAGAACACCCACCCTAGAAATTATTGTGGTGGAGCTGGAGGAGGGGCTGCGAGAGAGAGATCACTGGGGGGATGAAAGGAAACTTTTCTGGGGTAAGGAAGTGCTGGGGTAGATAAAGGGGGATCATTTTGAAAAATTAGGAGGGATTGAGAGGGCGATTTTTTGGGGGGAGGGGGTGAGGAGATGGGTTATGATGTGTTTGTGTGCGAGGGGGGAATAGGGGAGGAGGGAAGTCAGCATTTGTGTATATGAGAGGAAAGAAATCAGCACCAGGTGCATATTTATGAAAGTCAAATTAGGTGGGAGGACAGAGAGGAGAGAGACATAAGGGGGAGAAGGATCAAAGTAAGTTAAGGATAACTCTTCCATAAAAAGATATAGATCCTCCCTGTCTTCATCATGAACTCTATTCCCCACTTCCTGGAATCTTCCTTTTCCTGTTATTTATCTCTTCTTCTCAGATCCTAGAAACCATCTGCAACGCCTGAACCCAAATCCTCCCTCTTCAGATCTCCCTTCTCCTTTTCCTCTGTCTTTTAAACTCTCTCCCTTTCCTCCCTCTTCCCCATAGCAGATTTATGATCCTTTCCTTCTTATCTTTCTCCCTTATTCTGATCTCTCATCCTCCTCATTCTGTCCTCTCTCCTTCTCTCTACCATTCCCAATTCTCTCCTCAAGCCCCTCCCTTATCCTCAGTTCTCTTACCTTCTCCCCCTATTCCTGGTCCTCCTCCCTCTTCTCTCCAGATCACTGATCCTCAGCCTTATCCACTTCCTCCTTCTGTCCTTATTCCCAAGATCTCCTCACTATGCTGATCCTTAAGATCGCTTTTCCTTACACAATAAAAAGAAAACAAATTATACACAAGCAAGATTGTAATATAAAAGATAGAAATGTTTGCCAGTGTGGGACAGAATTTCTAATTCTTGTTGCCGCAAAATCAACCCCTGAATTGCCACTGGAAACCATGGAGCTGTGCCTTAGACCTTTTCCTCCCTGCTTTCTGATCTTTTGGAAGAGGGGGTGTTGACAGTACCTAGAGCAGAAACAGAAGCCCTTCTTATCTGTTCCTTCAGCTTTATATTATACTGAATATATGCAAATTTGATAACACAAAAAGTAGAATTTAGAGGAAAAACTTGAAGGAAATGTCTGCTCAGGGCTCTGATCAGACTTTTTTTTGTGACACCTGACGCATGTGATTACACCAAAACATGGCACACTGTTGAGTCTGTCTTTGGAACATTTGCTTACAAGCTTTTTTTTGTATATTGTACTTGATTGGAACCTACATTTAACCCCATTTACCCTTTTGCTATTTGAGGTTAATAAATCTTATCTTTTGTATACATCTTTGTTGAATCTTTGTTGTATATGTCTAATGGCCCACTCCTCTTTTTTTTGTTGTTTTTCATGCTGTAGGGGAACCCTTCTCCTTTCTTTTTTGATATGGAAAGTTAGCCAGATCCTCTAATCACCTTCTTCTAATTTTCTTAGATATACTACAATTTAATTCTTCTTCTCCTCATACCACATACAGGTAATTTTATAAAGTAGGCGCTGAGATTTATGCATCACTTACGAGTGTAAATGTTTAGAATGCTGGTATATTTGAGCGTATGTATGTACATGCTGGATATGGACCTAATCTCTTCTTTGTAAATACGCATATATCTGCAATAGTGTATATTTTACAGATGGGTGTGCATACCCCCAGATTCGACATATGGCGTGCAAACTTCCTGAGATGCGCACACAACTAAGGGGTCCTTTTACTAACCTGTGGGGAAAAAGGGCCCTGCGCTGGTGGCGGGGGCTTTTTTTCCTGCATGCCAGGGCCCTTTTTTCCCCCCAGCCAGTAAAACTCAGAATACAATTGGCCACATGGTGAGATAACTCTCATCATGTGGCCATAGGGCAGGGAGCCCTTACCGCCACCCATTAAGGTGGCGATAAGGGCTCCGGTAGTAACCATGCAGCGTGCGACGATGCCTGAAAACCGCCAGGTTACTGTCATGCTAGCCATTTCAGGGGGTTTTCTTTTTCCCTCGGAAATGGCGCGCACTCGAGGAAGGACTACCGCTGGCAGCTGCGTAGTGCCAGTGGTAGTCCTGAAAGAGCGAGCTGTAAGCCCGCGTTGGGCTTACTGCCACTCTGCAAAATGGCCCCTCAATTGGCTGAGCCAATTAGCGCCAATAATTAGGTATTAACAATCAATTATTAGTGTTAATTGGCAACAATTTGGATTTGCACACGCACCTTGCTAAGCGCTATTCTATAAAGATATTCATGCAAATCTTAGACTGCTTGATATTCCGTGCTATTGAACTGGTCAGAATGGCTGCTGACTGGTTAAATAGTGCTTAACCAGCTATCCCCTGCTGAATATCCCTTGTTAGTGGCTAGCAGATAGCTGGTTATATCGCGTGATATAACTGGCTATCCGCTGATTTTTAGTGGCCATATTTGGCCTCATCAAGCCCTGGAATATCTTTGGCCAGTTTGAGGATAACCAGTTATATCAACTTAGCCGGTTATCTTCAAATCGGCCAAAAATAACCCGCTAGTTAATGCTGGTCACCGGAAATGGTCCAGCATTGAATATCCAGGCTTAGAGCTGACTATAGGAATTAACCAGTCTAACTCCTGTGGTCTGAATATCGGCCCCACAATGTGTAACTCAAAAGGGGGTGAGGCCATGGGAAGGGACATGGGTAGGTCAGGGGTGTTCACGAAAGATGTGAGCAGTATTTCTGAATACTGGGGATTTGCGCCTAACTTATGCCCCAGGAATTACATCAGGTTTCAGTTGGCATAAATCCTCATGCCCAAAGTTTGGCATGGAAATTGGCTCTAAGTGCTATTCTATAAACGGCGTACAACTCAAAGCACCATTTATAGAACAGCGCTCCATGAGGATTTTTTTTGGTGCTGTTTTTCAGCACCATTTACTGAATGTAGTCTGTAACTTATAGAATACTTTAAATTACACACACGTATCACCAAAATTTGGGTGCACACGAACACTAACTCTATACTACTACCACTACTAGATGTAAACAGCGCTGTACACTGAACATAAAGAGACAGTCCCTGCTCGAAAGAGCTTACTACCTAAGTAGGACAGACAAACAGGACAAAAAAGGGATAAGGGAATTACACAGGTGGGAATGACTGGCATAAATGCTTGCACCTAAGCGTATACATCAGTATGTACCTGGTTATTCTATACTCTGTAAAGAAAAATAGGTGCTTCCTTTCCTTTAAGGAATATGCACCTACATATAGGTCGAGTTATCCCTAAAGGGGCAATTCTGTAAACTAGGCACTCACATTTACCTGCCAGATTCTATATAGTTCGCCTAGCATTCCATGCTGAAATCAAAGCGTATTCCATAACAATGGGCATAACTTAATTGACTTAAGAAGCTAATCAATGTTAATAAGAGCAACTAACAAGCAATAATGAGCACTAATTGGCAATAATTAGAATTTACGCGCACAACTTGCTAAACATATTTTGCAAGAAACTGCACCTAAATTCTAATGTATGCAGTTCAAAAGGGGCATGGTAATAGTCGGGGAAATGGACCCCCGTTGTTACAGAATATGGCCTGGTGCACACAAATCTACACACTGAGATTTACACCATGTTTTCATTGGTGTAAACTGAGGTGCGTAGTTTTAGGTACTGGGATATCAACTAAGCGTATTCTATATACTGCACCTAAATCTAGGTGACTCTTATAGAATACACTTAGCTAGAAATGTTTACTGTGTAGTGGAAATCAAACCCAGTTCTCTAGGATCAAAGGCTGCTGCACTAACCACTAGGCTACTCTTCCACTCCAAATGGAGGTACCCTGTTATAGAATTGCTCCCTAAAAATGAATTCTATAAATTCACACCTATGGGTAGGCGCCAAATACCAGCGTACGTTGCAGAATACTAGCACATATGTGGGTAAAAGGCACCACTAATCAGCACTTACCTGCGAATATGATTGGCATTTATTTTGTAACACAAGAGGGCATTGCTGTGCCCGTATATATGTGAGGAGGCATACATGAGGGCAGAGCATGGGTGGGCAATAGGCAGATTAGTGTACATTACTCATGAAAGTGCTGCAAAATAGCTACAGACACTTATGCCTGCTCTTGGCATGGCATAAGTGATCATGGCTACATTATTGGTATATATATCCCCCCCCCCTGCTTTTTCCTGTATTCTATAATGGCATGTCCCCCCTACTTGCTGTTATAAAATACCACTTTGCACTATTGTTTCTAGTGCTCATTTCTTGTCTCAAGGTTCGGCGCCTTTTGTACAATTGCCTCCTAAGTGTTTAGGAATTTCTATCTGGAACCATAGGAGTAGTTTGGGGTAGCCATGGAGGGGTGCTGCCCCTCCCAAATTTTGAGACTGTTAATATTGATTTGGTTCCCCTTCCCCACCGAAAACATGACTCCCTTATCCTTTGCCTGTGCCTAGCCCCCTTCCACCCAAAAAGTAAGAAGGCAAACTATCCTGACGTCTGACACAGTAATACATGATAAAGTTTTGATATCAGTGGCCTATTTACAAAGCATTGATGTGCATTTGAATTCTTGCATTAATAATTAACATGCATTAATGACTGTAAATGTGCTCATATTGTCTCTGAGGATGATTCTACATTACTGCAGATTTTTGTTTCAAAATGTAAATAATTCTATTAGTAAATAAAATTATGATAAAAGATCTGTTTAATCTGCTATTTCTTGGGGTGGAGTTGAACTATATCAGATTGAAAGTGATTTAAAAAAGGTACTCAGGGGCTGATGCAGTAAACTGTGCATTGGAGCCTTGTGTCAATGGCTGAGCACATGGCTTCTAATGTGAATGCAATGCAAACGTTTTGCTCATTGATGAAGTAAACTAATAACGTGCAAACTACCGCACATTAAAAAGGGTGCATTGACAGGAAGCAAGACATTAAGGACCTAATTTTATTTATGACACCTAAAAAATCGGCACCAATTGAAAATACCCTTAAGCATAGTCTATAAACTGCACCTAAAGTTAGGCGTGGTTTACAGAATACACCTAAGCCCGTTCACATGACTAGAATTTAGGCACAGCAAATTATGCCAGTGAAAACCTAGTGTAAATGTCCACGCCTAACTTTAGGAATGGAGCGGGTTATTCTATAACACTGCACGTAAATTTTAGGAACACCCATGACCCACCCATGCTTCTCCCATAGCCATACCCCCTTTTGGATTCTGTGTGGTAGAATTTACACAGATTACATTACAGAATATGCTTAGCGAGTAGTGCACGTAAATTCTAATTAGTGACAATTAGTACCAATAATTGCTTGTTAGCATCAAACTATCATCACTGATTGGCTTGTTCACCAGTTGGGTTGCATGCACAAATCAGAATAAGCCTAGATTTGCACGCACAACTCTAGTCACACCATATAGAATCTGGAGGTAAAGGGGCAATTCTATAAGTGGGCACTATAATTTAGCATACTGAGCTACTAATTCTATAAAGACATTTGGGTGCCAAGATTGCTATCATAAATCAGAATCAACACACCAACAGTTAGGCATATCCACTTATGCCACGTCAATAGCAGGTATAAATGTGCTTGCCTACATGCAGCACTTTAGTGAGTAACTTACAGTATTCCGTAAATTATGTGCATAAATATTAGTCCCACCCATGCCTTGACATACCAAAGAACCATCAAATGGGAATAAGTGAACATAAGAACATAAGCTTTGCCATACTGGGATAGACTGAAGGTCCATCATGCCCAGCATCCTGTTTCCGACAGTGGCTAATCCAGGTTACGAGTACCTGGCAAGATCCCAAAACAGTACAAAACATTTTATGCTGCTTATCCTAGAAATAAGCAGTGGATTTTCCCCAAGTCCACCTTAATAATGGCTTATGGACTTTTCTTTTAGGAAGTTAGCCAAACCTTTTTTAAACCCCGCTAAGCTAACTACTTTTACCACATTCTCTGGCAACGAATTCCAGAGTTTAATTACACGTTGAGTAAAGAAATATTTTCTCAGATTCATTTTAAAATTTTCTACTTTGTAGCTTCATTGCGTGCCCCCTTGTCCTAGTATTTTTGGAAAGAGTAACCAAGAATATAATCAAGAGTAACCTGACTTTTACAGGGACTCAGTCGGATGATGTCAATGGTTGAAACCTACAACAGGTCAAGCAGCACCTAGTATAAGTTGTCACATCCTATTGCATGTGGGGTCAAGTAGGCTACCTTTTTCAAGGTCTCATAGGTAACATGGAGGGCCATAATTGAACAGAGCCAGCCATCTATAAAGGCGGCCATCTCTAATGCCGGCCCAGTCAAGCGGCGTACCCGACTGTATTATCGAAACAAGATGGCTGGCCATCTTTCATTTCGATAATATGGTCGGGGCCGGCCAAATCTCAACATTTGGCCTGCCCTTAGAGATCGCCGGCGTTAGAGATGGCCGCCATAGGTTTTCGCCAATAATGGAAACTAATGGCGGCCATCTCAAACCCAGCCAAATCCAAGGCATTTGGTCATGGGAGGAGCCAGCATTTGTAGTGCACTAGTCCCCCTGACATGCCAAGACACCAACCGGGCACCCTAGGGGGCACTGCAGTGGACTTCACAAATTGATCCCAAGTACATAGCTCCCTTTCCTTGTGTGCTGAGCCCCCCAAATCCCCCCCAAAACCCACTCCCCACAACTGTGCACCACTACCATAGCCCTTAGGGATGAAGGGGGGCACCCACATGTGGGTACAGTAGATTTTGGGGGGGTTTTGGAGGGCTCACATTTACCACCACAAGTGTAACAGGTGGGGGGGGGATGGGCCTGGGTCCACCTGCCTGAAGTGCACTGCACCCACTAAAACTGCTCCAGGTACCTGCATACTGCTGTTATGGAGCTGGGTATGACATTTGAGGCTGGCAAAAAAAAAATTATATTTTTTTTTTGGGTGGGAGGAGGTTGGTGACCACTGGGGAGTAAGGGGAGGTAATCCCCCATTCCCTCTGGTGGTCATCTGGTCAGTTGGGTCACCTTTTTGAGGCTTGGTCGTGAACAAAAAGAGACCAAGTAAAGTTGGCCAAATGCTTGTCAGGGCCAGCTTTTTTTTTTTCCATTATCGGCCGAAGCCGGCCATCTCTTAACTACGTCCCCGTCCCGCCTTTGGTATACTGCCAACACGCCCCCTTGAACTTTCGCCGGCTCTGCGACGGAAAGCAGTTGAAGCCGGGCCAAAATCAGCTTTCGATTATACTGATTTGGCCGGCTTTAGGAGAAGGCCGGCCATCTCCCGATTTGTGTCGGAAGATGGCTGGCCTTCTCGTTCGAAAATAAGCAGGATGGTTACCTCAATGTCCAGCGCAAGGTTTGTCATGTGCATACTGTAACATAAGACCACAATAGGACCAAGGCACAACCCATTGGTGAATTCCATCACCTCTCATCTCTATGAGGAGTTCTTTATTGATCTGAAACATCACTTTCTGGGTAAGTAATACTTGGGCATTATACCCATAACCCATACTTTTAACTCCTCGTCATCCTAGCAGTCAGCCTGGGTTATAGGGTTTTTCTTGGTAACTGCAGTATAGGATTAGAATTTTCCAATAGTTGGATCCTCCTGTGTGATCACCAGATGGAATGAGGGTTCAACTGCAGCACAGGGTTATCAGCAAACTGGTGGGCTTAATGTCTTGTGACCCTCTTATCATGCAAGGGCCCTAGCTCCTCACATTGCCATTGATCACCTGAAATAACTTTGGCCAGCTGGTCTGTGAGGTAATTTCTTACCCAATCTAGATGATTAATTTTGGCATGCTCCTTTCTTCCAATAGGTGGTCATGTCATTATCCTGGACCAGATGATCCAGGACAATATAAGATCCCCATGCATGACAAGTTTCTCCTTCAAATTTAGCATCCCATTGGCTTTCCATGTGAGAAGATGTGTCATGAAACCTTGTTGGATATAGTCAGAATCAGTGCAAATAATCATGATCTTAATTCCTTTCTTGATAACAGATTGAACCGCAGCCACAGCAGTGGCCATTTCTGCATATTGGTTCGTCTTAGACCCCACACCAATCCCCGAGATTACTTCATGACTGGCTTCCTTCTGATAAGCACATCCATCCACATATACCAGAGGATAACACTCACAAAGCCTGTGATGGTGAGGTTCGGTGGGTTCCATAGAGGAGTTTATGTCTTGGTGTTTATCTTCAGTCACAGAATCACCTACTGTGCAATCATGTAATTCCACTAGGACTTAGGCTACTGCATTCTTGTATTTCTGAGCATACCTCACCTCCATGGTCCAATCCTGCAGGGCTAATGTTCAGGAGATGATCCAGCTGTTCATAACCTGGTCTGTCTTAATGCAATCACTTCCAAGGAAGCTTAAGGACTGACGGCCAGTTTCCACAATCAACTTTTCTCCTTGGATGTAACTGTGGAAATGTTGTGAGACCTATACTGTTGCCCATAGAGCTTTCTCACAATCAGAATATTTCCTTTCTACCTCTGATAAGGCTTTGCTGGCATAGGCCATGACCCAACAATGCTTATCACACTTTTGATACAGTACCGCACTCATGCAATCTTGAGTGAATCCATGCTCTAAGAAAAAGTCCTAACCTTTTTCAGGATAGGCAAAGCAGGGACAGCAATGTATCTGTCAACTCCTGCATAGCTGCGTCCCGCTGGTTAAAAGATTGTGAGCCATACAGTTTCCCTACTCCTTCTTAGGCACTACAACAGTGGTGTTCCTATGTCGGCTACCACCAGGAGCGGATCGCTGTTGCCCCCCACTGCCCAGTCCTTGGTACACCTCTGGGCCACAGTGAAGGAAGAGCACACCCATCCAGGATAGAAACAGTCTGAGAACGCCCTTTCATGTTGCAAATTGTACGAGGACAGACTTGCTGACCTGAACATGTATACTTGGATATTGTTACCATATGGCTCCAGAAAAAGGAGGACAGATTGAGCCAGTCTGGGTTTTACTTCCATTGCTTTCAAAGGAAGCAAAACCTGGACTGGATCAATGTGTCCTCCTTTTTCTGGAGCCTTATGGTAACCCTATACTTGGAGGAAAGGCGAAACGGGTGACATGATACAGACGTTCAAATATTTGAAAGGTACTAATCTGCAAACAAACCTTTTCTGGAGATTGGAAGGCAGTAGAACTAGAGGACATGAATTGAGTTTGAAGAGGGGCAGACTCAGGAGTAATGTCAGGAAGCATTTTTTCACGGAAATGGTGGTGGATACATGGAATGCCTTCCCGCTGGAGGTGGTGGAGAAGAAAACGGTAATTGAATTCAAACATGCATGGGATAAAGATAAAGGAATCCTGTTTAGAAGGAATGGATCCACAGAAGCTTAGCGGAGATTGGGTGGCAATGTCAGTAATTGGGAAGCAAAACCAGTGCTGGGCAGACTTCTACGGTCTACGTTCTGATCATGATTGAATAGATATGGATGGGCTGGAGTGTAAATTTTAAGGGGCTTCAACGTTATCTTCAGAACTTTTAGTACAAGAACAGTGGGGCAGACTTCTACAGTCTATGCTCTGAGAATGGCAAGGACAAATCAAACTCGGGTATACATATAAAGTATAACAAACCATGTAAAATGTATCTTGTTGGGCAGACTGGATGGACCATGCAGGTCTTTATCTGCCGTCATTTACTACTACTACTACTATTACTCAGTGGCGTAGGAACGGGGGGCGGTGGGGCGGTCCGTCCCGGGTGCACACGCTGGGGGGGTGTCGGCTCGCTGGTTCCCTGCGCTTTCTGCCCCGGAACAGGTTACTTCCTGTTCCGGGGCAGAGAAAGCAGGGAAGCAGCAGAGCCGACGCAGCTCCCAGTGACATGCATTGGGGGCGGATCGGCCCTTCTGCCTGCCCCCCGCTGAAAGGTAGGGTGCGTTTCGGGGGTGGGGGGTGCACTCCGGAGGGGGGGGGGGGGTGCCGTGCCCTGTACCCGGGGGGGTGCACAGCGGCGACCCGCCCCAGGTGTCAGGCACCCTCGCTACGGCACTGCTATTACTATGGTGTATGAGCTGCCTGGGTGATAGGGCTGAATGTCGAGAATCTCCTTTCTCCTTCCCAAATGAGACTATACTGGGTGAGAAGGGCACCTCCTCACTATAGCAAACCAGCACCAGGTATCGGATCTGTCACTTGCCCCAGTCTCTGAATCCTTTTTCTTGCAAGTGCTGCCAACGTCTAACTGGTTGTGTATAGACTAGAGAGCTGCACAGGAACAGGGATAGCAGGATTCCCAGGATTCCTCCAGGACCGTGGGGGATGAACCAAGGCCCACGGGGATCCTGCGGGGATGGACCCTGATCCCGTGGGGTTTCTGCAGAACAAAAACTAACCTTTGCTTTCCCTCCCCATACCTTGCATCATCCTGGTGGTCTAGTGGTTTGCTTTGGGGCAGGAAAGGTCCCCACACTTTCTTGCCCGCTGCAGCTGATCCTTTTGCCGCTGCTGCTTGTTTAAAATGGCCACCGAGACTTCGAGTCCAATTTACAGAAAGAAACCTCCCCCGTCACCGGGACGTAGACAAAAACTCAGCAGCACTCAACTGGTGTGATTTTTTTCCCACTGTGAGAAAGGAGGAAGGAGACAGAAAAGGAGAGTGGACCTGGGTGGGGTACAGGCCTGCTTTTCGACACAACTGTTGTGTTTCGGCCTTTTCATCAAATAAAGAAGCTTTTAGAGTCTTTTCATCAATAAAGAAGTTTTTAAGATATTGTCTCCAGGATTTGTATTTCCGTGGTCAAACATCCCAGTGTTCTCTATCTCCACCTGTTGGTAGATGGTCACAATCCACTAGTCTCCGGATTATCTGTTGCTGCTGCTAAGGAATGGCCTAATTTATATGTAGAAACAGCTATGAATTACAAAAACAAGAAAAGAATTTATACAGTTGGTGCTCCTGCAAACTGCTTTTAAAGATCAGGGAAATGTCCAATTTGATGAGTCACAATGGGCAGGGGTCTAGCACAGAGTTAGTTGTATTGAAGTGTAGGAGGAAATTCATCACTTCTTTAGCACCCAACAATAAGCAAGAGCTCTCTATACAGTGGTGGAAATAAGTATTTGATCCCTTGCTGATTTTGTAAGTTTGCCCACTGACAAAGACATGAGCAGCCCATAATTGAAGGGTAGGTTATTGGTAACAGTGAGAGATAGCACATCACAAATTAAATCCAGAAAATCACATTGTGGAAAGTATATGAATTTATTTGCATTCTGCAGAGGGAAATAAGTATTTGATCCCCCACCAACCAGTAAGAGATCTGGCCCCTACAGACCAGGTAGATGCTCCAAATCAACTCGTTACCTGCATGACAGACAGCTGTCGGCAATGGTCACCTGTATGAAAGACACCTGTCCACAGACTCAGTGAATCAGTCAGACTCTAACCTCTACAAAATGGCCAAGAGCAAGGAGCTGTCTAAGGATGTCAGGGACAAGATCATACACCTGCACAAGGCTGGAATGGGCTACAAAACCATCAGTAAGACGCTGGGCGAGAAGGAGACAACTGTTGGTGCCATAGTAAGAAAATGGAAGAAGTACAAAATGACTGTCAATTGACAAAGATCTGGGGCTCCACGCAAAATCTCACCTCGTGGGGTATCCTTGATCATGAGGAAGGTTAGAAATCAGCCTACAACTACAAGGGGGGAACTTGTCAATGATCTCAAGGCAGCTGGGACCACTGTCACCACGAAAACCATTGGTAACACATTACGACATAACGGATTGCAATCCTGCAGTGCCCGCAAGGTCCCCCTGCTCCGGAAGGCACATGTGACGGCCCGTCTGAAGTTTGCCAGTGAACACCTGGATGATGCCGAGAGTGATTGGGAGAAGGTGCTGTGGTCAGATGAGACAAAAATTGAGCTCTTTGGCATGAACTCAACTCGCCGTGTTTGGAGGAAGAGAAATGCTGCCTATGACCCAAAGAACACCGTCCCCACAGTCAAGCATGGAGGTGGAAATGTTATGTTTTGGGGGTGTTTCTCTGCTAAGGGCACAGGACTACTTCACCGCATCAATGGGAGAATGGATGGGGCCATGTACCATACAATTCTGAGTGACAACCTCCTTCCCTCCGCCAGGGCCTTAAAAATGGGTCGTGGCTGGGTCTTCCAGCACGACAATGACCCAAAACATACAGCCAAGGCAACAAAGGAGTGGCTCAGGAAGAAGCACATTAGGGTCATGGAGTGGCCTAGCCAGTCACCAGACCTTAATCCCATTGAAAACTTATGGAGGGAGCTGAAGCTGCGAGTTGCCAAGCGACAGCCCAGAACTCTTAATGATTTAGAGATGATCTGCAAAGAGGAGTGGACCAAAATTCCTCCTGACATGTGTGCAAACCTCATCATCAACTACAGAAGACGTCTGACCGCTGTGCTTGCCAACAAGGGTTTTGCCACCAAGTATTAGGTCTTGTTTGCCAGAGGGATTAAATACTTATTTCCCTCTGCAGAATGCAAATAAATTCATATACTTTCCACAATGTGATTTTCCGGATTTAATTTGTGATGTGCTATCTCTCACTGTTACCAATAACCTACCCTTCAATTATGGGCTGCTCATGTCTTTGTCAGTGGGCAAACTTACAAAATCAGCAAGGGATCAAATACTTATTTCCACCACTGTATATGACCTACCTCCTGGTGTTCATCTATGTGCATTTGATCATCTAAGGTACCAGCATATTCTCTGTGTCTATTAAGTATTTTTTCTGTAAAATGATGTATCGATAGATTGCAATGTATGGTATTAGAGGCAGTGGATCAAGCTGTGCAGAAACTTGTCTTAAGTGTTTGATTAAGGAGACTTATTCCTTGGGAATTTTTTTTTTTTGAGTTTGCATAGCGTTTAAGCAGGCTTTGAAGAGCAAATCTGTCTTGCTTTTAGTGCTAGAGAAATGAAAGGTAGCAGTAAGAGTAATAGCAGCTGTTGACAGATTTATGAACCTAATTTTCAAATATAAGCAATAAGTGAGGAAAAAAGGAATCCAAAGGAGACGTCTCTTAAAAGTCCATGGTATTTATTAAAATCCAGTATGCATACAGTTAGCCTGGAGGCAGGGCCGCCGAGAGACCGAGCCGGGCCCGGGCCGCCACCGCTGGGCCCGCTTCCCCCAGATCGCCACCACCCCGGGGCCACCCCCCAGATCGCTACCGGGTCCGCCCTCTGGATTGCAGCTGGGCCCACCCCAGGATCAATGTCGCCACCACTCCCCTGGATTGCTGCTGTCACCCCCCCCCCCCCCCAGGATTGCTGCTGCCCGGCGCAACTGCAAATACCTTGGCTGGCAGGGATCCCAAGGCCGTGCCAGCTGAAGAGTTTTCTCCTCCACTCCAGCGCTGCTCTTCTTCACTGTTTTGGCGCGTTGCCCTGAGGCTGGCCAAGCGGTTTCAAAACCGAGCATGCGCGCCTGAGGGGAAAAGCAGCTGCTTGGAAGGTAATGTGACAGTTGACTGTGAGAAGATCTCTTCTGCTGGCAGGGGCCTCCCGCCAGCCTGCTATATCTGCTGCTCCTTCGGGTCCTCTGCAGCCTCTAAGGGGTGCCTGATGTTGGAGTTTTCTGTCTCCTGCTCCGGCATGCGATCAGTGGCGTAGGAAGGGGGGGGGGGGCGGTGGGGCGGTCCGCCCCGGGTGCACGCGCTGGGGGGGTGTCGGCACCGCTAGTTACCTGCTTTCTTTGCCCTGGAACAGGTTACTTCCTGTTCCAGGGCAGAGAAAGCAGGGAACCAACGGAGCCGACGCAGCTCCCAGAGATGATGTGCACTTGGCGGGGCGGAGCGCCAGCAGTAAAGATGCACTCTGGGAGGGGGGTTGTGCACGCCGAGAAGGGGCGCGCGCATGCCTAGGGGGGGTGCCGTACTGCACCCAGGGGGGGTGCGCAGCGGCGACCCGCCCCGGGTGTCAGCCAGCCTTGCTACGCCGCTGCATGCGATCACTTGGTCCCGTCAGGAGCAGCAGAAAGACCCCTTTGGAGGCCTGGGCCCGGGGACTTTTGCCCCCCCTTCTTGGCGGCCCTGCCTGGAGGCATGACTCAACAAGGCCAATCCACTGTTTAATTGTAGAACACAGTTACAATAAGAACTTGAGATGCACAAAAGATAAATTGACAAAGCCAAATTAGGCCAACATATTTGTTAACCATATATAAACAAGTGCTGACTCTGCCCCGAAATACCCAGTTTTGAGTTAGGCATTATCTGGTCATTTTCAGCAGCACTAACCAGTTAAGTGCCACTGAAAATGAGTGGTTAGCCCCAAACAAGTGATTTAACAGGTTAGGAACCGTTTCTGGCTGGTTTAATTGCTTTGAATAATTGACCCCTACGTGCACAAAAAGTTTGTACCTACAGTATTAATATGCAATCTGGGACTTTTATAAATGACACCCAATGTTAGGAGCCAGGAACATCCATGCTAAACTGTCATCCGGCACAGGGTGCATAAGTGTTGCCATATGAGGACAGACCGAATGTCCATCAAGCCCTGCATCCTGTTTCCAACAGTGACCAATCCAGGTCACAAGTTCCTGGCAAGATCCCAGAACAGCAAAACAGATTTTATGCTGCTTATCGTAGAATATGCTATGGATTTTCCCAAGTCCAGCTTAATAATGGCTCATGGACTTGTCTTTTAGGAAGCTAGCCAAACCTTTTTTAAACACCACTAAGCTAACTGCTTTTACCACATTCTCCAGCAACAAATTGCAGAGTTTAATTACACATTGAGTGAAGAAATATTTTCTCCAATTTGTTTTAAATTTACTACTTTATAGCTTCATTGCATGCCCCCTAGTCCTAGTATTTTTGAGAGTAAACAAGCGATTCACATCTATCCGTTCCACTCCACTCATTATTTTATAAACCACTATAGACTCGGCCATCTTTTCACCAAGCTGAAGAGCCCTTGCCTCTTTAGCCTTTCCTCATAGGGAAGTTGTCCCATTCCCTTTATCATTTTCATTGCCATTCTCTGGACCTTTGAGAATACTGACCATTTAACCTTACTCTCTGTTTCTATCTTTTAACCAGTTTTTAATCCACAATAGAACACTACCTCCTATCCCATGATGTTTTCATGAGGTACTTTGTCAAATGCCTTTTGAAAATCCAGATACACAATATTAACCGACTCACCTTTATCCACGTTTGTTAGTAGATTGGTGAAGCAAGATTTCCCGCCACTAAATCCATGTTGGCTTTGTCTGATTAAGCCATACTTTTGAATATGCTCTGTAATTTTGTCCGTTATAATAGTCTCTGCCATTTTGGGCACCCAATATTAGGGTATATTTAGGTGCCCCGTATACCTCCGCAATAGATGTGGTGTAAATGGGGTGCCTAACTGTAGCAGGCACATAGGCAACTTACAGTATTCTGCAAATTGCCCTAAATGCCTGCCCTGCCTCTGGCCTATCCATGCTCCAATCATGTGCTATGCCAATTTAATGCGTATTTGTAGAACAACACTTAGGTGCCCAAATGACATTTTAGTGGGCAAGTGTACATTTAGGGGCTCATTTTAGAAAGAGAAACACTTCTAAAACATGGCAAAAAGCAGCATTCGGACGTTTTTCTCACAAAAACGTCCAAATCTGTATTTTACAAAACCTACTTTTAGATGTTTTCCTATGCTGTTCATCTTGCAGTGCATCCAAATCTCAAGGGGGCATGTTAAGGGGAGGATTTGGTCTTTCCTAAGATTTGAACGTTTTTCAGCCATAATGGAAGAAAACAAAAACATACAGGGCATTTTTTGCTAGACCTCTTTCTATAACAAATGGGGCACAAAAAGGTGCCCTAAATGACCAGATGACCACTGTTGGAATAAAGGAATGCCCCCCCTTTATTCCTTCATTGATCACTAACCCCTTTCCACCTCCAAAAAAATGTACAATAAACAGTACATATCAGCTTCTATGACAGCCTCAGATTTTATAGCCAGTCCTACTAGAGCAGCAAGCAGGTGCCTGGAGTAGCCTAGTGGTTGGTGCAATGCACTGTAAAGAGGACCCAGGCCCGTAATCCACCCTGTTACACTTGTGGTGGAAAGTGTTAGCCCTCCAAAACCCACCAAAAACCTACTGTACCCATATATAGGTGACAACTGTAGCAATAAGGGTTATTGTAGTGGTGTACAGTTGAGTACAGTAGGTTTTTGGTGGGTTTTAGAGGGCTCACTATATAATATAAGGGGACAATGGTGAGATGTGTACCTGGGAGCTTTTATGTGAAGTGCACTGCAATGCCCCCTAAAGTGTCCCACTCTCTCCTGGGATGTCTGTGTGGCCAATCGACTAAGAATGCTGGCTCCTCCTATATCCTAATGACTTAATTTTGTGCATTTTGCACTTGGATATTTTTTTTTTTTTTGTAATGGACCAAAAAGATAAATGCACAGAGTACAAAAACATCTAGCAAACAGCCAGTTTTTTTTTTTTTTAAGATATACGTTTTTCTGTTTTGAAAATGGCTATATTCCTCACTGGAATTTTGGATGTTTTGAGCAAAACGTCCAAAGTTGGACTTAGACATCATATTGAAAATGCCCCTCTTAGGTTCCTAAATGTCTTTAGTTAGGGTCAGATTCAGTAAATAACACCCAAGGTTAGGTGCCGTTAAGATCTGTGCTAAGCACCAGTTCTATATAAGTCTCTTAGTGGTAAGCAATCTTAACGTGAGGACCTGCAGAGGCCTGATATAAATCCTTGTGCCCAACTAATGGCAGTTGGGTATGTAAAGCCAAGTATCCTATAACATGGTGCCTAATTTCTGGCAATGACCTTGATCTGCCCATGACCCTTTGAGATGTGCATAGGGCAGATGTGTGCATAGCTCCTAATTATTGCCAGTTAAGTGTCAATCAACTTCAAGTAACTCTGATAATTGATTGTTAGCACCTAACTGACTAAGGCCCAGATGCACTAAACGTTTTTCATCGTTAAATGAGCCCTTAAGGAAGAATTTCCGATCCTTTCCATGCACTAAAGCCTATTTTTCGACGGTAGTAGCAGCTAACGAAAACGGAATGGAGATGAGCAATTAGTGTGAAAACCCCATTGAAACGACATGCACTAACCTTTTCCGATTGCCTTTACGCAGGAAAAAGGCAGGAAAACTAACGAGAGGTCTGGACCTCTCGTTAGGACAGCTCTGTGCCAGGAAAAAGTGTTAAGTGAAAAAATAAACAAACTTTGAGCCAATCCCAGCGCATTAGCAGAGCTAAAAGCGCTGTGATTGGTCCAAAGGACCTCAGAAAACACATAAAAAAATAAAAATAAAAAAAGGATCGGGAGGGGGCAAGGGCGCTCATCAGGAGCGTCCTGTACGGACGGCCTTGCCCCCTCCCGCTGCTCCCCATTTTCCGCCGCTCCCCCCACCCCGAAAAAGCAAACTTCTAGAAGCCCCTGCCCCCCTCCCTTCCTCACTACTCTCTCACCTCAGCTCCGCCTCCCGACATCCTCCGTCCGAAGGCAGGCATCAGCTGATTCAGCTTTCTTCTTGCCCGTGCAGCGCCTTCGGACAGAGGAGAGAGGCGCTGCACGGGCCCGGTAAGAGGAAGGGGGGCCCGATGGAGGAGGGGAATGGCGGCGACGACCCCAAAAGGGGGCGATTTGACTGTGTTTTGAACGTTTCTGGCATGCGCAGAGCAGCCAGCATAACGCTTGGCTGCTTTGCGCATGCTTTACGAGCCGATTACCGACGGGGATTGGTGCATCGTTCTTTCCAATACCGCACCAAACGTTTTGGGGCTGTGTTTTTGGAGCATGCTTCGTTATTTGAAATTCGGTAAAGGTTTTAACGTTTCTGATTTTTTTACGTTTGCTTGATGCATCTACCCCTAATTCATTTACTGTGTGCATCTGGGATCCAAGCCCACATTTGGATGCTAAACTTTGGCTGACCTGTATAGAATCAGGGGATTAGTGTGTAAAATGTTTAAGGTGCAGCTGATCAAAAGTCCCACATTGTTCCAAACAGCGCTCTAAAATTAGCACTGGAACAGTGTGGAGCAATAATGCCCCTATAATCAAAGCTAATAACATGCAAATTCATGTGTGCTATTAGCTCTGTTCACTGCTGTGAGAGGACTGTGTCTGGGCATGCACCCAAGGCTCAATCCTCCCGCAGAACTTTGTCAAAAAAAAGCCTGGACCTGTCAAACATTCCAAGGAGCTGGAGGTCTGGTGGATCTCCAGACTGCTCCCCCAAAGAAAAGCCCGACACGACATGACCCTCTAATGCCCCTCCGACAGAACAGAGTGCTGGCCCTCCAGCTCTCCCATGGTGGTCTAACGACTCCCTCCCTGGTGGTCTAGCGACCCCCCTGAATACCCCTCCCGTATCTTCAATGGAGGAGGGAGTAGCACTCCCTCCTCTACTCCTAAATGCATAACACAGGATGCAATTAGCACATTAATTGGCATGTGCTGTCATGCTTATATGGTAACAGTTACCACGATCATCCACTGGACCTCCAGCTCCTTGTATGCGGTGTGTGCGCTGGTGGGTAGGGCTCTGTTTGCCAGGTCAGGCCTTTTTTTTTTGTTGACAGCCCAGATCTGTCAAACAACTTCTGTGGGAGGATTGTACCTTAGGCGCATGCCCAGGCTTAATCCTCCCACAGAAGTGCCCTGATGATCCACGCAAATAACATACATACATTTGCAAGCTATTAGCTTTGATCATCAGGGCTTTATTTCTCCGTTCTGTTCCGGCGCTAATTTTAAAGCGCTGTTCAGAACAGCACAGGGGAAACTGATCATCAGCTTGTCAGAGAAGACAGATTTCTAAATAATGGCTGTGCTTTCTTTATGGCATTTTTTTTATTTTATTTTAAATTAAAGCATTGTTATTTTGATTTTCAGTTAAACAAAACGTACAAATTTTTAAAAAATATCACAAAACTACAAAATTAAAAAACAAATACAAGATGTTTGAAAACAATTTGAGAAAGTATAAAACCTAAAAATACAAAAAATATTCTAATAAACCACAAACAAAACATAAATGAAACTTTTGTTTAGCTGCATATTCTTCTAACCTTCCCTTTAAAGCCTAAGCATGTAAATTACAATCATCCCTGGGGTATTGCTGTAGAAAAGAAATTATATACAGTCTGTCTGTATCTATCTATCTATACACACACACACACACACACACAAATAATGAGACTAATTCTATAAAATATATTAATACAATCCTGAGTAAAAGTTTTTATAAATCATTCCGGTATACCCAGGTTCAATGTAAGTATCAGAATATGTAAAATATAGTGTTCAGAAAACAAAATGTGACCTCAACCAATAAAGTGGTCACTGTTATCTATCATTGCACTAAAGCAGCATGGTCCATGGTTGAAATATATAAATGTCTCATCAAAATTCAACATTCACTTATCTCATCAATGTCCAAAGATCTCCATTTCAACTGCTGTAGTGCTGCCACAAAACACCTTGCAAACTGATAGAAACAGCCAGGGTTATCATATTTGCAGAGACAAAAAAAAGAGGACACAAAAAAATACAATTCCACCCCACTGCACCCCCTGATGCACAGTCACCTTGCCCCCCCCCCCCCCCCAAAAAAAAAGCCAGATTCTGTAAGCAGTGAAAACACTGGTAAAAATAACAGAAATGCATTTTCTTCTGTACTCTGCTAAACACAAAATTAGAAAATATGTACATTTCCAAAAAAGCAAACATCTAGGAGCAGCATGTCCTCCTCCCCTCCCCTCTCCATCCCCTTCTATCAATCAATGTGCTGCATTTTTTTATTACGTTCCAACAAGGTAAACACAAACAGCAAAAGAAACCAAACAGTAACTGGAAGGCACTGCAACAAAGTAACAAGTTACATACCCAAAATAACTCACCCTAACCCCAGTGGCGTTCTGAGGGGCGCTGACACCCGGGGCGGATCGCCGATGCACCCCGCCCCCCGGGTGCAGCGCCCCCCCACCGTGCAGCGTGACCCCCCCACCCCGGTGAAAGCCCCCCCCCGGGTGCACGCCACTGGGGGGGGGGGGGGGTGCCACACACCGGTCAGCGTCGTTCGTTTCCATGCTCCCTCTGCCCCGGAACAGGTTACTTCTTGTTCCGGGGCAGAGGGAGCATGGAAAAGAACGACGCTGACCGGCGCGTGGCACCCCCCCCAGCGGCGTGCACCCAGGGCGGACCGCCCCCCCTTGGTACTCCACTGCCTAACCCACCTGCACCCCCCACAACCCCAACTATGGGGGAGAGCTGCTCCTTCCAAAGAACTGGTGCAACTTAACAGTTCAACAGACGGCTGAACGCCACTGGCAGCAAAGTCATCAAGAAACTCTCCCTTGTTTCCTGAAATGTCCATCCAATAGAATCAGAAAAATGATGCACTTGCATGCATTCCATACACATTTGGTATAATAGCAAACTCTACCAGTGCTGTAGGGAAGACCCTATGGGAAGCAGCCAGAACAAAAGAATGGTCTTCAGCCTGAATAGGACTGCCTGATAAAAGAACCGCTTAAAACCCATAGGCACAGGATCACTCAAGGTGTAAAGTCCAAATAAGATAATAGGATCGTAGTGAACCGCACAGGTCCAGAGGTCCCAAGTGATAGCCATGATTCGCCGCCAAAAATGTGCGACCCTAGGGAAACTCCAGAGCATATGTCTCAGCATGGTATCCACTTACTACATTTAGGGCAGGTAGCACTGGGGGAAAACCCACTCAGCGGGCTCTGCTTGGAGACTCACTTGTACATGCCCACCACAAAGTCACTGAACTGAGCAGAAGAAAGCTGGCATTGTAGATCCTGAGATCACAGAGTAGCCAAAAGTGAAACAGGAGTAGTGTCCTTAAGATAAAGATGATGAAAAGTGAGAGGCACCGGTAGTAGAGAGCACAGTGTGTAAGTTTCAGCCAAAGAATCCTGAACATCCTGTTAAGTCCGTCCATAACAAAGAGGTAATATAATGGTGGAGCAGAACATAGGTGAATCCATGGGTGGAAGGGAGCGAAAATGCATACTGAAAGTTTGCAAAAGGTTTACGTTACCGCACCTCAGAAACTACATGCACAATATATTCGCCACCTTTGCGAGGCCACTGTGCAGAAATCCCAGGGCCCCAACCTGGAATAAAAGCAGGGTTATCACAGATAGACATAAAAGGATTAGTAGTGGCAGAAAATGAGGCCTATGATATAACTATTGCCAAACTGCCCTACTTGATTTCAATAATGGGAAAGTTTTAAAAATTCCTGCTGACAGACTGCTGAAGGAATGAAAAATATGACTGAAGTGCACCTGAGTAACCAACCTTATCTGCAGAGCAGTAGTCAAAAAATCATGAGTATCATGAAACCACTCAATTATGTGACACATCCTGCTAGCCTCTCTCAGATAGTTAATGTTTAAACCCATGCTCTCATGATCTCGGGGCATTTGTAATATTGCCATGGAAAGATGGGGGTTTTTCCCAAGCCATAAAAAATGTTGCAACATTTTATGGAGTGCTTGCTCCTTTTGACGATAGGAATAAAGGTAACAGCTGGAAGTATACAACAACGAGGAGCCTGGGGAGTTACCCAGGGTTCTCCATTGTTGCACGTTCTGTTTAACGTTTATATGATTAATCATTATTTTATTTTTATTTTTTTGTTACAGTGATATACTTTTACTCATATGCAGATATGATGTTGCTTTTGGTTCCGTAAGTGAGAACTGGTCTGATACTACATCGAAGGTTGCCTAAAGTACAGCTTGACTCATGGTTTTAAGCTAAATGCTGATAAAAACAAGTTACTCTATCTTGCCCGTAAAGGTACTTTTATCCCTGATTTTTTTCACGTGTCCAGTAAAAAAAAAAAAAAAGATCTTTCTTTAAAGATCCTTGAAATCACACTCGATACTTCTCTCTCATTTGAGCCACAGGTATACTATTTAATTTGAAGTATTTGTTTTTTAAATTATGTCAACTTCGTCATGTTCAACATTTTTTTTGATAAAGCTCACTTTTCTATTTTGGTACAATCTTGCATTTTGAGCCATGTAGACTATTGAAATGCTCTTTATTCATCTATTTCAGTGAAATTACATCTTAAATTACAATTATTATAGAATCCTGCTGCCAAACTTATTCTTGGTCTTAAAAAATCTGATAGTTCTACTTCTGACCTTGCTTCTTTGCACTGGCTTCCTATTAATCTTAGAGTTTTATTTAAGATGGCTTGTTTGCTTTTCAAAATGTTTGACGGCATATCTGCAGAATATTTTTTAAATTTGATTTCTTTTGCCCGTGATACTTCGAGATTAAGAGATCCATTCCATTTTTTTTTTTACTTCCTTCTTTTTCTGGTATTAAATATGAAAAGATTCTGGAATCGCCATTTTGCTATCAAGCACTTCATTGTTGGCTTTCACTTCCATAAGAATTGTGAAGATTTTCTAGTTAACTTCAATTTCGTAAGAATTTAAAGACTTCTCTGTTTAAATATTTATTTGTCTTGATAATTTTCATTTTCTAAGCTTCAGATTTTCTTTTTTCCACTCTCTTTTTTTTGTCAACTGCTTTGAACCACTGGTTAGTGGAAGTTAGTGGGATACAAGAAACATGTCACATCACATCACATCAATCATATTAAATAAATAGATTTGGCCCCACAAAGGTAACAGGTAAGATTTCCAAAGGTGCAATCTCAAGCGAGTCTCCTCCAGCAGTGAGCGTATGTTCTCATTATACAAAGTGGTCAAATCCAAAGGCAGCAAAACTGCAAGGTATTTTAAGGCCCTATTTCCCAGGTGATTGGAAAAGATCCCACCTAGGTAGCCCTTATGGCACGGGATACCAGAAGAGCCTCAGCAAAATTAAAAGCAAACCCAGAGAACATTCCAACGGTGGTGATCAGGCTTAACAAATTAGGCAAAGAGAACTGTGGGTCTGTAAGAAAAAACAAGTCATCAGCATACGCCAGGACTTTAATCTGATGTCCCAATAGAAACAACCCCTTTATCTGAGGCCCCCCGATTAATGATGTGGAGCAAAGGCTCCAATGACAGGATAAATAATAATAGAGACAGAAGACACCCCTGTCTCATACCCTTACAAATTGGGAAAGATGAGATGCGCTCCCCAGTAACCAAAAGTTGAGCCAAGGGGCAGGTATATAAAGTCTGTACTGCCTGTAAAAAAAAACAGCCCTGTTTTCCAAACCTGGAGAGGACATCAAACAAATTATCCCAGTTTAAAGAGTCATGGGAGAGGAGGCAATGTTCTGTTGTGGATTAGGAATTGGTTATTGAACAGAAAACAGAGGGTAGGGTTGAATGGCTATTTCACTTAGTGGAGGAGGGTGAATAGAGGAGTGCCACAGGGATCTGTACTGAGACTGGTGCTATTTAACATATTTATAAATGATCTGGAAATTGGGACAAGTGAGGTGATTAAGACCCCCTTTTACTAAGGCGCACTCATGTTTTTGCACACGCTAAAATTGTGGGAGTGCTAAACATTAGAGACGCCAATGCATTTCTATGGGCGTCTCTAATGTTTAGCGCGCCCATAATTTTAGCGCACGCCAAAAACGTGACCGCACCTTAGTAAAAGACCCTAAATTTGCAGATGACACAAAACTATTGAGGGTTGTTAAAGCATATGCAGCCTGTGAAAAATTGCAGGAAGATGTTAGGAAATTGGAAGACTACGATTCCAAATAGCAGATGAACTTTAATATGGACAAATGCAAAGTGATGCACAGAATCATAGCTACCTGACGCTAGAGTCGACCTTGGGGGTCAGCATCCAAGAAAAAGATCTAGGTGTTATTGTAGACAATAAACTGAAATCTTCTGCCCTGGCAACAAAAAAAGCAAACAGATGCTAGGAATTATTAGGAAAGGGATGGTATATAAGACCAAGAATACTATAATACCTCTGTATCGCTCCATGGTGTGACCTCATCTTGAGTACTGCAGGTATGAATTAGAAAACGTTCAAAGAAAAGCGATCAAAATGATAAAGGGGCTGGAACTCCTCCTATATAAACAGGTTAAGGCTCTTGGAAAAGAGATGTCTCAGGGTAGACATGATTGAGGTCTACAAAATCCTGAGTGGTGTAGAACAAGAAGTGCATCGACTTTTTACTCTTTCAAAAAGTACAAAGACTAGGGGACACTCAAGGAAATTACATGGAAATACTTTTAAAACAAATAGGAGGAAATATTTTTTCACTCAATGAATAGTTAAGCTCTGGAACTCTTTGTCAGAGGATGTAGTAAGAACAGTTAGCATATCTGGATTTTAAAAAGGTTTGGTCAAGTTCTTGGAGGAAAAGTCCATTGTTTATTACTGAGACAAACATGGGGAAGCCAATGTTTGCCCTTGGATTGGTAGCATGGAATGTTGGTACTACTTGGGTTTCTGCCAGGTACTTGTTACTGGGCTAGATGGACCATTGGTCTGACCCGGTATGGCTATTCTTTTGTTCTTTGTAAAAAAAAAAAAAAAATAATAATAAAAAATATATATACACACAAACATGGAACTATAGAGCCTTTGTTACAGACAATGTCTAGCCTTTGTAAGACATGAACCTGGTCATCAGTATAAGGCCTGAACCTGATCTTGGGTTGCTAAGTATCTGGTATGTCCTGGTTATTTGACCGCTGAAGTCTTCTCCGCATTTCGGTGCTTGTAGGCTGCGTGAGGAATAAATCAGGTGGTCTCAGGGTACCCTCCAAGAAGAGCTCATTAGTGTATAAGGTCCCAGAGCTTTGAATTCCTTTGGAGGAGGCTGGTGGTGAGATGATTTCATCATGTAGCTCTTGTTGTTTAACTAAAATCTTCTGACATAGATTCTCCAGATTATACAAAGCTCTACTCATATCTCTTAGAGAATCCATAATCTCCTGATGATGCTGACTATTCTCATGTCTCAAGTGGGATATTTCTTCAGATATTTTCCCATAAATTTTCTTTAAGTCTCCTTCCTTCATGTCTGTGGTCAAGGCATTCTGTGTGACTTGCACAGCCCCTCTAGTATCCATTTCTGAGGTCACTGAACTGGTAATGCTCTCTGAAATGCTGCTTGGGTTCTCCGGAGCTTCTGGGGTATTGCTTATACCACAGTCATCTGTGTGGTGCCTGTGTTCCACCATACCTTCATCTTTCCTGATCTTTGTTTCTGCTGCTAGTAAGTCCTCTGCCAGCTTTCTGTCCCTGATATCATCCTCTGTCCTTGAACTGGTGATGGAGGAGCTCCTGCTGCTTGCTGTGTTCTGTTCTGTGTTGTATACTTTGGGTTCTGACTCCATGCATTCACTGTCCAAGGAAGAGCTCCATTCACTGGTGGAACCTGAACCTGAAGATAAAATTGAAAATGAGAGCATCAGTTCTAATCCAGAGACAATTAGTGCCAAGTACATGGCATGCTGAACACTCTCAAATAATATGCAATAGATCCAAGAGAAGCAATAATAGAAAAAGGGGATCTGAGAAGAAACAAACTGAGGGTGAAAAGGGTATAAAAAAGGTCACCTATATATACAAGTATTTCAAAGAATGAGCATACCCACAAAAGATTTGCATGCAAATCTTTATAGAATAGTGCTTAGCAATACACGCTCACAAATGCATATTGTTGCCCATTAACACCAATGATTGATCGTTAGCACCCAATTATTGGCATTAATTGGCTCATTTACCAATTTAGTTGCCCTTACATTTCAGGATCTGTGTGTGGAAATCTGCGTGCCATTTATAGACTCTGGGGGCCAGATGCACTAAACTTAACGAGCCATTGACGAGCAAGTAGTAAACCCTGGCATGCACTAAAGGCCATTTTCCGATCACGGTAGCAGCTCATGAAAACGGAATGCAGATGATCCAAAGGCTATTGCAAGGCTATTATAATGAGATGCACTACGGTTTTCCGATCCCCTTACCGTGAAAAAACCTAACGGGAGGTCTACACCTCTTGTTGGGGCAAATTGGAAGAAAGAAATGTCGTCAGGGACGTCCTTTGTGGACGTCCTTCACCTGAAAAAAAAACCCCACTCCAAAGACATTCTTTTTGGACGTCCTTCACTTAATAAAAACCTGTGCCGCCCGAAAGGAAGACGCCGCGCCGCTTACCCCCTCCACGGCTTGCTGCAGGAAGGCTCCGATGCGGCTCGATCGTAGCAGGAGAGTGCAGTTGAGGACGTCCATCCAAAAAGATGTCCTTTTTGGACGTCCTCCCCGCCCCCCCCCCCCCCCCGCAATAATAAAAAAGGCCTTTTTGGACATCCTTCACTCAGCTGAGAGACCTGGAAGTCTCTGAGCCAATCACAGTGCGTTTAGCTGGGAGAGAGAGCAGGAATGGAAGGGGGTAAAGCCAGTGCAGGGATTTGATCAGCTCAGTTTCACAGAAAAAAACGGGGTCTTTCATGAAAAAAAATTGCTTTGTAGACAGTACAACCTGGAAGTCTCTGAGCCAATCACAGCGCGTTTAGCTCAGCCAAACGCGTTGTGATTGGCTCAGAGACTTCAAGGTCTCTCAGCTGAGTGAAGGACGTCCAAAAAGGCCGTTTTTATTATTGCGAAGGGAGGGGGGGGGGGACGTCCTCAACTGCACTCTCCTGCTACGATCGAGCTGCATCGGAGCCTTCCTGAAGCAGGCCGTGGAGGAGGTGAGCGGCGCGACGTCTTCCTTTCGGGTGGCACAGAGGCGTATTTGACATGCGCAGAGCATCCAGCATAACACTTGGTTGCTCTGCGCATGCTCGACCGGCCGACTGTTTACTGATGGAATAGAGAATGCAAGTGAGCTACAATGAGCAGCTCATTTGCATTCCTTTTCCTTGATGCATGCCGGTTCCTTACCAATTCGCTAAGGGAAGGGCTTTAAGGAGTCTTTAGTGCATCTTCCCCTGGGTGTAAATACATCAGCTTTGATGTCTGATATTCTTTACTGATGAAACAACAAGACAAAGAGTAGTACCTGTTCCTGCTGAGGAGAAGATACACTTCAGGGCCTTACTGATTCTTTAAGTAGGTGCCTTCATTTAGGTGCCTGAGGCAGCAAGGAAGGTACATATTAGGAATGGACAGCCAGAAATTTTTTGAATCTGGCCTCAGCCTGCCTAACTTGGGCACAAGTCTAGCGCCTAAAGTTAGGTGCAGAAATCTGTGCTGAGTGTGATTCTATCAAGGATGTGTGTCCTTTATAGAATCACGCTTAGCATTGGGGTTTTTTGGTGCTCAATTTTGAACACCATTTACTGAATCGAACCCATAGTGCACTGTTTCAGAGAGAGTGGGTCCTCTTTCAAAGTAGTGTACATGCAACAACTTTGCTCCCACGACGAAAAAATGGCCAAATGAATAAAACAAACATTCCTGAAAGCGAAATGGGAAGCAATATGGGAAACAAAAAGAGACTTTTTGGCTGGTCCTAGTTTTACACTTACACCCCAAAGCAGTGTAGTATTTTGTAGTCCATGATTCTATATATTGCAATCAGTGCTGCAGGTCCCATAATGATGAGGCTGGCAGAAATCCAGGACCAGCCAAAAAATCTATCTCCTGGAATAGGTAACTTGGCAGCTCTGCCAAAAGGTACCTTGTCTAAGAGGTGCCATTTCAGCAACAGAATCCCTCTACTGTTCAGGGCTAGGCTGCGAGAAGGGAAACTATTCCATCTCCTCCTCAGCACTGAGGTCTTGCTTTATGGAAGGCTCGGGGGGGGGGGGGGGGGGGGGGGGGAGGGGGGTAACTTCCAGGAGCTCCCCAGACACAGTCAGATATTTTGGTCTTAGCACCCTGTTTGAGTGGTTATTTGGCTGGCAAATACAGTGTTTGTAAACCCTAGGAGGGAGAGTGCTGTGTTTCCATTGGTACCTGTTATATTGGACCTAAACAGCAGCCTGTATTGTGGGAACTAGAGTTAGCAATAATATTGACCTAAATAAGAAAAGAGCTGAGGTTGTTTGCTGCCAGAAGTTTGGACAGCTTTCCTCCAGTAAGCCTGGCTAAGTTTCAAAACCTAGGACTTCTGTGATTTGTTTCAGAGCTTTTGCCCTGGAAATTGAGGGGGAGAGAGATAGCCAAATGTTGATTTTGGTTTGTTTTGAGTCTTTGTGGAAGAAATGCTGGCATCCTGGAGCTACATTGTAGTGGCAGTCTTACAGGATCCACTGAATTGTGATTAGAATGGGGAAGTACTGATTAGGCCACTGCAGAGCTAACCCAGCTGTTAATGAGGTGACTGTGGCCCAGTGGCATAGCCAGACAACCAATTTTGGGTGGGCCTGAGCACAAAGTGGGTGGGCACAAAAATTTTCTCTCTCCCCCAAGCACTTCCCAACTCAAAATATAAATACTTTAGCTGATGAGGATCCCCAATCTCCGTCAGCTGGGGACCTCCACCAGAGATGACCAGAACTCCTCCCCGCCAAGCCCAGCAGGCAGTACATAAGTAGTGCCATACTGGGAAAGACCAAAGGTCCATCTAGCCCAGCATCCTGTCACCGACAGTGGCCAATCCAGGTCAAGGGCACCTGGCACGCTCCCTAAACGTAAAAACATTCCAGACAAGTTATACCTAAAAATGCGGAATTTTTCCAAGTCCATTTAATAGCGGTCTATGGATTTGTCCTTTAGGAATCTATCTAACCCCTTTTTAAACTCCGTCAAGCTAACCGCCCGTACCACGTTCTCCGGCAACGAATTCCAGAGTCTAATTACACGTTGGGTGAAGAAAAATTTTCTCCGATTCGTTTTAAATTTACCACACTGTAGCTTCAACTCATGCCCTCTAGTCCTAGTATTTTTGGATAGCGTGAACAGTCGCTTCACATCCACCCGATCCATTCCACTCATTATTTTATACACTTCTATCATATCTCCCCTCAGCCGTCTCTTCTCCAAGCTGAAAAGCCCTAGCCTTCTCAGCCTCTCTTCATAGGAAAGTCGTCCCATCCCCACTATCATTTTCGTCGCCCTTCGCTGTACCTTTTCCAATTCTACTATATCTTTTTTGAGATACGGAGACCAGTACTGAACACAATACTCCAGGTGCGGTCGCACCATGGAGCGATACAACGGCATTATAACATCCGCACACCTGGACTCCATACCCTTCCTAATAACACCCAACATTCTATTCGCTTTCCTAGCCGCAGCAGCACACTGAGCAGAAGGTTTCAGCGTATCATCGACGACGACACCCAGATCCCTTTCTTGATCCGTAACTCCTAACGCGGAACCTTGCAAGACGTAGCTATAATTCGGGTTCCTCTTACCCACATGCATCACTTTGCACTTGTCAACATTGAACTTCATCTGCCACTTGCACGCCCATTCTCCCAGTCTCGCAAGGTCCTCCTGTAATCGTTCACATTCCTCCTGCGACTTGACGACCCTGAATAATTTTGTGTCATCGGCGAATTTAATTACCTCACTAGTTATTCCCATCTCTAGGTCATTTATAAATACATTAAAAAGCAACGGACCCAGCACAGACCCCTGCGGGACCCCACTAACTACCCTCCTCCACTGAGAATACTGGCCACGCAATCCTACTCTCTGCTTCCTATCTTTTAACCAGTTCTTAATCCATAATAGTACCCTACCTCCGATTCCATGACTCTGCAATTTCTTCAGGAGTCTTTCGTGCGGCACTTTGTCAAACGCCTTCTGAAAATCCAGATATACAATATCAACCGGCTCCCCATTGTCCACATGTTTGCTTACCCCCTCAAAAAAATGCATTAGATTGGTGAGGCAAGACTTCCCTTCACTAAATCCGTGCTGACTTTGTCTCATCAGTCCATGTTTTTGTATATGCTCTGCAATTTTATTCTTAATAATAGCCTCCACCATCTTGCCCGGCACCGACGTCAGACTCACCGGTCAACTACTCGAGCCACTGATGCCAGCACCCAATACGTGCTTAGTTGTCAGTGGCTCCAGGATGCTGCCCCCATCTGCCAAGCTCGGCGGAAGGCAGCTTCGGCCAGCCCCGGAAGAGATCCCCAGCTGGCAGGGCTTGGGGATCCCCACTAGCCACAGCAAGGTTCAGGGCTGCTGTTAACCATGCTGGTGACCAGGGCAGAAAATAAAGAAACCCCTCCCCCAATTCCCTCTCCTCTCCAATCTCTTCATCTGCCGTTACAGTCACACTGACAGACCATCACAAATTACAGAACAAGGGATCACAAATTAGAAATAAAAATATGTAGACAAAATTGAACTGGGAACCTCAGCATGCACTGCAACACTGGAGAAAAAACAAAACAAAAGCGCATTTCCTTTTCTACTTAACACAATAAAAAGACACCCACTATGCACATTTCCCAGCGCTAACATATTCCACTTAAAACATTCAAAATAAAAGATTTTTCTACCTTTATTGTCTGGACATTTTATTTTTCCATCATGTTGGTTCCAATTTCTCTTTCCCGCTTTCCTGTCTGTCTGCTGCTAATTCTTCAAGCGGCTGTCCATTTGTCTTTTTTCTCCTGTCATTTCATTTCCTCACTACACCTGCCTCAGAAATATTGATCTTTCCATTTTAGCTCTTTCCTTTCTTTCTTTTTTCTTTTCTGCCTCTGTACACTGAAATGTCATCCTCTTTCTAAATCTTTTCCTTCTTTTTACTTTTCAGATATCTATCACATTTCCATTTCCTTTCACCCACTAGCTCTCCCATTCCCCATCTCTCTCCTTCCCAGCCTCAATCTACGCACCATTACCATATTTCTACCCCTGTAATCACTGTTCTCTCATTTATTTCCTTATCTTCCCTCTTTCTCCCCTCCCCTCCCCCCCCTTGTGCATCTCTCCTTTCCTCTCCGCCACCTTCATGTCCAACTTTTCTCCCTCTCCCTGCCTTGAGCCCCTGGTCTAACATCTCACTCTCCCCTCCCCTCCCCCCCCCCCCCCCCCCCGCCACACAGCATCTCTCCATTCTTCCTTCCCCTCACCTCAATGTCATGTTTAACATTTCCCCTCTCATCTCTCCCTCCTTTCCTTCCATTTCCAAGTCCAACACTTTTTTTTCCTCTCTGGTCCTTTACCACTCCTATGCAGCCTTTTCCTCCCTCTCCCTCTCCCCATCCCATCCCACCCATATCCAACAATTCTCCCTCTCTTTCCCCTTGCAGCATCTCTCCATCCCTCTCACTTCCTCATCCCAACAGTGCTCCTGTCTCTCCTCTCCCTGACCCCTCAAGCACCTGCCAGCATGCTGTAGGTTTTTTCTCTCCCTCCCCCTCCCCCCAGCCACCCACTGACATGCTGCACCTTTTTCCCCCCCCCCCCAGCCACCTGCTGTGGTTTTTGTTCTCTCCCACCTCCCAGCCACCCGGGAGCACGGCGCAGGTCCTCCCTCCCCTTCCCAATCCCGCCGGGCGACGCCGCAGTCCAGCTCTGCACGTCCAGCTCCTACAGAAGGTTGCTGATGGACTTAAGACTGGAGACCTCCATTCTGTCTCACCAAATCTGAAGCTCCCTCACCCTTCAGGTAGGATACAGCCAGCAGGATCCCCTCCAAAGTCAGTGCTCCAATACATCCTTCCAGCATAGTAGCATCCGTCAGCACGCCGCCGCTACGACTGCTTCCTTCCGGCTGGCCTCACCTTCTCGAATACTCTTTCTGAAGAGGCGGGGCCAGCGCAGAGGAAGCACTCGTAGCAGCGTGTGGACGGCCCCGGCGCTGCGGAGCTAACACCACTGCTGGACGGGGATGACAGGGGAGGGAGGGAGCAGGGAGGGAACAAAACGTGGCACGCGGGCGGGTGGCTGGGAGGAGGGAAAGCTGAAGTCGCAATTTGGTTATCTATGAGGTGCACCATTGCTGGGTGGGCCTGAGCCCAAACTGGGTGGGCCCAGGCCCATCCATGGCTACGCCCCTGCTGTGACCCCCTTTTATATTGCTGTGCTAGCAGCTATGGTGCAGCAATGCCAACATGACCCATTCAAAGTGAATGGGCTGTGTTGGCATTACCGCACTGGCAGCTGCTAGTGCGGTTTTGTAAAAGGGGGGTGTGTTTGGTAAAAAAAAAAAAAGAAACGTTTCCCTGCACCTGTGACATCTCTACCCCTCCTGCTGTGTGACAATACACATAAAAACTCCAGTCCACTATGGGGACTTCATCAGCATTAGCCCACTTCATCTCTGCCTGAAACATTTCCTGATGGCTCAGAGACTCCTCCCAACTTCCTGCCAGGTAAAAACTTTAACCCTACAGGTTTACACTAACATCAGCTCTGGTTCAGTGTAAGGATCTATAGTAACTCAGCTTGTTCATTTTTTCAAATTGATGTACTGATATTCTAGGGCTCACTACAATATTTAAATTGATGCCCTTTTCTGGATAAGGTCCTTGGGTGCATTCAGGGAGTTAGCATTATGGAATAGTAAATTTGTTCTGTAGGACCTGAGTGCCTTTTGTAGAGTTTTGTATTACTTTACTTTATTTCTTATTAGTTGCAAGCATTCCTAGACTAAGTTCAGTGTGACTTACCAGGGCCGGTCTTAGGCCAAGGCGACCGAGGCGGCCGCATAGGGCCTCGTGCTTAGGGGGGCCCCGCGCGGCACGGCACACCACACCTCACCTCACCTCACCTCGCCTCGCCTCGCCTCGCCTCACCTCAATGCCTGCAGCAGTGATCTGCCTCCCGTCCTCTCCTCCCGCGCGACTTGCACCTTCCCCCGCTCTCGCCCGTCCACGTGGGCGCTTGTTTTTAAAGTCCCGAGGAGCTCTCCCTCCGACACCGGCAATTCACATAGCCAGCCTTCTGCCAGCGTCAGAGCCTCTCCTCAGACGTGTCCCACCTCCGCGCAACACAGGAAGTTGCATTAGAGGAGGCGGGACGCATCTGAGGAGAGGCTCCGACGCTGGCAGAAGGCTGGCTATGTGAATTGCCGGTGTCGGAGGGAGAACGCCTCTGAGGAAATAAATTTAGAAGAAAATGTGAGCCTGCTGACACTTCCACATCCGTGAGTCGCATAGAAGGAGGGAGGGCAGGACAGGCTGGAAGCCAGACAGTGAGGGGAGGGGGACGGCAATAGTGAGGGCTGCAGAAAATAGCAGCAGAAGGAAAAGTTTGTTCCTGAGTCAGAAATTAGAAGCAGACTCTATAAACAGCCTGATGAGGAGAGCAGGTATCCCCCACCCCTTTCCCTCCCATCCTGATGTCTGTTCCCACCCCACCCTCCTCAGCCTGCACATGCCAGCTGGCACTCAGCCCGCTGTGCTGCCACAAGGGCATCCACGCTCTTCTGATTTGAACAAATGCTCCTCATCTTGCTGAAATGTGATCAGCAGCACTGTAACTTCCACCATAGTCTCAGCACAGTCTACAATTGGCTCCATGCTTAAAGGCGCACACAAAGCTGGTGGCAGAAGTGGTACTTGATGTCCAGTTTCCAGTTGACACAGTTCTTCTGCATGACTTATGATGAGTGTTACAAGGGAAGAGAGGAGAAATGTTGGGCAGGAATAGAGGGAAGGAAAGACAAAGGAGATGCACATGGTAGAGAGGAGAAATGCTGGACATCATGGATGTAGGGGAGGGGAGGAAAGTAGATGCACATGGATAGAGGGGAGTGATGAGAAATGCTGGATATGGATGGAGGTAAAATTGCTGAATTTAAGGGCTGGATCGGAACACTTTGAACGCAGATGCTGAAACTGGAGAAAGGATAGGGACAGGGCTACAGATGGTAGACAGGACACATAAGGACACAGGAGGATAGGGACATGTTGAGAGA
Source organism: Microcaecilia unicolor (assembly GCF_901765095.1). Classification (NCBI taxonomy): domain Eukaryota; kingdom Metazoa; phylum Chordata; class Amphibia; order Gymnophiona; family Siphonopidae; genus Microcaecilia; species Microcaecilia unicolor. The sequence goes on from NC_044033.1 coordinate 319,005,049, forward strand.
AAAAATATCAAATGGAAAGAAGACACTACATAAAACAGAAGACACTGGGACCAAAGCGAATAGAAAAACTAAATGATCAGACAACAAAGGTAGAAAAAAGTATTTTATTCAGAATTTATTAATTGGAATATGTCAGCTTTTGGAAATCTGCATCTGTGATATTTTGCATGTAAGTTTCAATTTTTCTACTATTGCTGCATGCTGAGTCTGACTTCTTGAGGTAACTTTCCACAGTTCAGTATTTTGCCTTCATATCTGTTGTGTCATGTGTTTATCATGTGTGATCAAGGTGCAGTATTCTGCTAACGTGTAGTATTTGCAGCCCCTTTTGTTTTTGTTTTTTTTCACTAGGTTGTGTACTGGTATTTTAGAGCCTGGTGTAATTACAGTACTGCCTTTCCACTCATAAGGTTGTAGCTCGTCCTTTCCTTGGAATTAGTGCTGTTATGATTTGGTAAGGTTATGAGTGTGTTTTTGCATAAGTTTGTGTATAGTGTTTTGAAGTGGAGAGATTGTGTGTTGGCCTTACTAAGGTGGCACCAAAACACCAGAAAGGGTGTAGAGCCTAAATCATGACACACTACCTCTTGAAGGATCTACATATGGTCATTAATAAAAGGAACTCATTGTGAACACTATCCACCTTAAAAGGGTGTTTTGTGGCTCTACATGAGAATTGTGATATTATGATCCCTTGCTTCATATTGTTGACGGTCTGCATTTTCTGTATGGGTGGTATATTGCTGTATTAGGTTCTGCCCAGTGTAATATTTATGGTACAGTAAGGTTCTGAGTGTGTTTTTGCACAAATTTGTGCATAGTGTTTTGCAGTTGAGCGATTGTGGTTAGTATATGCTTTGAGCAACCACTTTATTCTTTGACATATGATACATATCTAATATCTAAATTTAATTAAACGTCTATCTCTAATATAGCTGATTTATGGAAACATAAATGTGTTGTGGTTTTGTCTTTAATGGGAACCTATGCACTTACTTAAATCTTTTTTGGCTACTTGGGGTTGGGGATCTCTGTGTTGCCTTTCTGGTTTGATGGGTTACAGAGTAATAGGGGAATTTGAAAGTACTGGATCTTTTCTTAATATTTTTCCTTTATTCTCCTTTGTTATGAGAATTGGAACTACTAATTGTAGTGGACTTGAACTGAATAATTTCTGGGGAGGGGGGCTCATGATAGCATTGTGCTTATATTTCAATCAGTTTTTCTGTACAAGTTTAGCTTCATTTGTCTTTATTTGAAATTTCATAAATAAAAAATTTTCTAAAAATTGAATAATCTTATCAATGGGGTGGAGCTAGGGCAGGGGCGGGGCTAGGATGGGGCCCCACCACATTGGTCTGCACAGGGCCCCGCACTTGCTAAGACCGGCCCTGTGACTTACGTTAAGAGACCAACAGGCTAATTTTTGAAAGAGATGGATGTCCAAAAAGTGACATAAATTGGCATTTGGACATCCATCTCACAGAGACGTCCAAATCGGTATAATCGAAACCCGATTTTGGATGTTTTTCTCTGAAGTCCGTCGCAAGGACATCCAAATCTCAAGGGGGCATATCGGAGGCGTGTTTAAGGCGGGACTTGGGCATTAGACTTGGACGTCTTTGAGCCATAATGGATGTTTACAACTAGACCTGTTTTTATAACAAATAAGGCACAAAAAGGTGCCCAAAATGACCAGATGACCACTGGAGGGAATCGGGGATGACCTCTCCTTACTCCCCCAGTGGTCACTAATCCCCTCCTAACCCCCCCAAATTGTGATGAAGAACATTACCTGTCAGCCTCTATGCCAGCCTCAGATGTCATACTCAGGTCCATTACAGCGCATGCAGGTCCCTGGAGTAGTTTAGTAGTAGGTGCAGTGCACTTCAGACAGGTGGACCCAGGCCCATACCCCCTACCTGTTACACTTGTGGAGGAAACAGCGAGCCCTCCAAAACCCACCAGAAACCCTCTGTACCCACATATAGGTGCCCCCTTCACCTGTAAGGGCTATGGTAGTGGTGTACAGTTGGGGGTAGTGGGTTTTGGGGGGCTCAGCACACAAGGTAAGGGAGCTGTGTACCTGGGAGCATTTTATGAAGTCCACTGCAGTGCCCCCTAGGGTGCTCGACTGCTATCCTGGTATGTCAGGGGAACCAGTCTACTAAAAATGCTGGCTCCTCCCACATCCAAATGGCTTGAATTTGGACGTTTTAGACTTGGACGTTTTTGTTTTCGAAAATGGCCGAAAATCAAAGACGTCCAAATCGCAAGACGTCCAAATCCAAGGTCGTCCATGGTATTTTCGAACACAAAAGATGGACATCCATCTTTTTCGAAAATGACCTTCTCCCCGCCTCTGAAGTTGGACATTTTTGTAAAACGTCCAAATTTACACTTAGATGTTTCTTTCGAAAATGCCCCTCCACATACATTATTATATTTCAGACTACACATTTCAAGAAGAAAAACATTTTTACATTTTAGGGTCATAACGGTTGTAGTTGGGGGGGGGGGGGGGGTACTGGAGTGCTGTGCACATCATCCCTCATTCCCTAACATGTATTTTCTGAATAGATGAGTCTTCAACTGTTTACGGAAAATTCTGAACTCTGATATTGATCTTACCGTCACTGATATATCGCTCCACCATGTTGCCAATAGATAGGATAAGGTTGTTGAGTGTACTCTCGTAAATCTGATAGCTTTTGTGGATGGAAATACTAGGTCTAGATTTCCTTTCATCCTTCTCAGTCTCTTTTTGGGTAGGATTATCCAACGGTTTAGATATTCCGGCATTTTGCCATGTACAAATCAGTGTATCATGGTGCAGAGTTTAAAAATCCCTCTAATTTATAATGATAGCCAGTGTAACGTGATGTACAAAGGAGTTACTCTCTCGTATTTATTACTTCTCAATATGCCCAGTATTGGTGAGGGTTTATGTTGCTGTTACCGACATGCAGCAACAAAGGAGTAGTGTGATCAACAGGACACTTCCAAAAAGCCAAGGAGATGTGATGTAAAAAATATATTTCATTTGTTATTAAAAGATATACTTTTTTACATCACGTCTCCTTGGCTTTTTGGAAGTGTCCTGTTGATCACGCTACTCCTTTGTTGCTGCATTGACTCCCGTGGAGGGGCATAATCGAACGCGAACGCCTATCTCCATGGGCGTCTATGTCCGAAAACGGGTACGTGAAGAGGCGGGACAGACCGTATTTTCGAAGAAATGGACATTTTTCAGCTGGGCATTTGTTTTTTTTTAGCGATAATGGAAACTAAAAATGCCCAGCTCAAAAACGTCCTAATCCAAGCCATTTGGTCGTGGGAGGGGCCACGATTCGTAGTACACTTGCCCCCCTGACATGCCAGGACACAAACTGGGCACCCTAGAGGTCAGTGCGGTGGACTTCAGACAACGCTCCCACATGCATAGCTCCCTTACCACGGGTGCTGAGCCCCCAACCCCCCTCCCCCAAAACCCACTACCCACAAATGTACAACACTACCATAGCTCTTAGGGGTGAAGGGGGCACCTACATGTGGGTACAGTGGGTTTTGGAGGCCTCCCATTTACCAGCACAAGTGTTACAGGTAAGGGGGGTGTGGGCCTGGGTCCACCAGGCTGAAGTGCACTACGGTACTCACTAAAAGTGCTCCAGGGACCTGCATACACGCAGGCCTCTAGGACTGGTTGCTGCTATATAACATTGGCACACCAGTTTACACCTGAAGACTAATCTCTCCGAAAACGTCCTTTATTGGAATAAGCATGTTTACTCACACTTAACTGCAGATCACAGGTTGTGCCCCACTGGCAAAGAGTCTCCCTGGTACTGAGATGAGCAGTAGGTCAGAGCTGGCAGAATGGTGTACAATGCTCACTTTCAGCCACATTCAAGGTAAGAACTAAGTTCTGTAACATGGCTAACATGTGAAAGGGAGCTAAAACTGGCTTACAAAAATGGCCACTACCTCATGGACTACCGGAAACAAAACAGGGCACACTCTGACCCAGTAAGCAGGGGGAAAAGCACCATGGGAGTAGAGCCTACCAACTACCAACATCGTGAGCATTTAACACAAGCTAGTGGAATCACGGAGCCCAATACCCTACACCCACCACAATGCATTGCTGATGTGACTCTGCAGTGCCCTTAACAGAAAAGGTGTCCCACTCACCCGAGAGCCACATCAAAACCAGGGAAAGGCTATCAGAGGACAGAACACATTCTGCTGTCATGGAGGTGGGTACGGAATGTGAGGCTGGCATAAAGGCTGGAAAAAAAGTTTTTAAAGTGGGTTTTTTTGGTGGGAGGGGGTTAGTGACCACTGGGGGAGTCCGGGGAGGTTGACACCTGAAGACTAATCTCTCCGAAAACGTCCTTTATTGGAATAAGCACGCTTACTCACAGTTAACTGCAGATCAGAGGTTGTGCCCCACTGGCAACGAGTCTCCCTGGTACTGAGATGAGCAGTAGGTCAGAGCTGGCAGAATGCTGTACAATGCCCTCTTTCAGCCACATTCAAGGGAAGAACTGTAACGTGGCTAACACGTGAAAGGGATCTAAAATTGGCTTACAAAAATGGCCACTACCTCATGGACTACCGGAAACAAAACAGGGCACACTTTGACCCAGTAAGCAGGGGGAAAAGCACCATGGGAGTAGAGCCTACCAACTACCAACATTGTGAGCATTTAACACAAGCTAGTGGAATCACGGAGCCCAATACCCTACACCCACCACAATGCATTGCTGATGTGACTCTGCAGTGCGCATAACAGAAAAGGTGTCACACTCACCCGAGAGCCACATCAGAACCAGGGAAAGGCTGTCACAGGATAGAACACATTCTGCTGTCATGGAGGTGGGTACAGCATTTGAGGCTGGCATACAGGCTGGGAAAAAACGTTTGTAAAGTGGGGTTTTTTTGGTGGGAGGGGTTAGTGACCACTGGGGGAATCCGAGGAGGTCATCCCCGATTCCCTCCAGTGGTCATCTGGTCAGTTGGGGCACTTTTTTGGGACCTGTTCGTGAAAAAAAAAGGGTCCAAAAAAAGTGACCCAAAATGGCGGTACAAATGCCTTTTTTTTTGATTATCAGCTAAAGACGCCCCTCTCTCCTCGGCCAATAACCACGCCCCAGTTCCGCCTTCACCATGCCTCCAACACGCCCCATCAACTTTACCCGTTTCCGCAACAGATTGCAGTTGGAAACACCCAAAATCGGCTTTCGATTATACCGATGTGGGCGCCCATGGGAGAAAGATGCCCATCTCCCGATTTGTGTCGCAATATAGGCGTTTTTCTCTTTCGATTATAAGCTGGCTAGTGGACCAAGTTTCTCCACCTTGGTGGTTGCTTCCTGCTGTTACCGACCGACATCACACCAGAATCACTATCCAGATAGAATGGAAACTGCTGGCGTTTTCTGGATATTCAGTTATGCCCACTATCCAGATAATGGCACTGAATATCCATATTTTTCAAAAATTCCACAGCTACTGAATGTAGTAGCTGAATATTGATCTGATAGTCTAGCACCTGTATTCCTGTCACTGGTAAACTTTATGCTTCATTTTAAAAGCAAGAAAACTGCAAAACAGTATAAATACCGGAAGTTCCTAATGTGGTCAGAACTCAGAACAGAATGGTATTTGTTTCATATGAATGTAAACCAAAACTCTTATCTGTCAACTCATTACATCTAAATATAATTTCAGGAAGCATCACGTGATTTGCTTCGTTGTTCTTACATTTTAAAGAACTCCTTTAGAACATGGGAATTGCTTCAATGTGAGAAAAAAGTATGCTGTCCTTAATACTAATTTTGGTCCTCACAAACTGCAGTTTCCTTTTAACACCATTAAAAGTGTGTGTGTGTGTGTGTGTCAAAATAAAAAAATTTTTATACCTTTGTGGTCTGGACATTTAATTTTTCTATCATGTTGGTTACGGTTTCTCTTTTCTTCTTTCCTGTCAGTTGTCTGCTAATTCTCCTTCAAGCAGCTGCTGTCCATTTGCCTTTTCTCCTCTCTCCTGTCTATTCCCTTACTACACCTGCCTTTGACATACTGATCATTCCTTTTTAGCTCTTTCCTCTTTTCTTTTCTGCTGTCTGTCACCTTAAATTTCACCCTTTTCCTCCTTTTTACTTTTCAGCCACCAATCTAATCTCCATCTTCTCTCACCTACTAGATCTCCTATTATCCATCTCAAACCTTTCCCAGGCCTCCATTCCCTTTCAACTTTAATCTACTCCCCATTACCATACTTCTACCCTCTGTAAAAACTATCCTCTCATTCATTTCCTTGCCACCCCCTCCTGGACTCTCCCACATAGTTCTGCCATTTTCTCCACCCTTCTACCCATCAACTGCCCCCTCTTTCTTCCCTCCCCACTGTCATAGCCTGACATTTCCCTAGTCTTTCTCTCTTCCCTCCTGCTCTCTCCCCCATGGTCCAGCATTTCTCCCTCTCTCTTCCCTCACTCCCATTGTCTGGCATCACTCCCTTCTGCTCCTGAATCCAGCATCTCCCTTTCTCTCAATTCTTCCCCATGCAGCATTCTCTCCCTTTTTCCCTCTCCACTCCATGTCCAACAACTGTCCTTCTTTTGCCCCTCTCCCTCACCCCCATATACAAGATTTTTTCCTATCTTGCCCCTCTCCACCCCTTTCCTGAATCTCTCCCTTCCTCCTCCAACCCATGACCAACAATTCTCCCTCTCTTGTCCCCCTTCCACGTGCTTCAATTCTCCCTCTCTTGCTCCCATCCACCCCATCCAATGATTCTCCCTCTGTCTTGCCCCCTCCACATCCAACAATTCTCCATCTATCCCCCCCCCCCCATCATGCAACATCTCTCCTTTCCTACCCCAATCCAGCCCACAACTCTCATTTTGCATGAATGGGTCCCTGAAAGCAGCAGCATGGAGAGGAACAGGCTGGGCACCCGCGTTCCTTCATCTCCCTCCCTTAAGTGTCAATCTTGTTTGAATGAGCTCATAGCAGCAGCAGCGACTCCCACACACTGCCTGCCATTAACCAAGAAGCTTCCTTTGTGCTGTGTCCTACCCAGGCAGAAACAGGAAGTTGCGACAGAAGGGGAATATCTATCTCTGCCCCACCCACCACACATACAATAAGTCTGTCCCCCTCTCAATACACATGACCAGCCTCTCCATCCTTCTGTCCTCTCACCCAAAACACACTATCATCATCTCACACACACACACACACACACACACACAATTCAACATGACCAGCTTGTTCCTCTCTTTTGTCCCCCCAACTGCCATGCACACTGCCACCTCTTTCTGAACCTCCTCCCCCCAAAGCCCCTCTGTCCCCCCCCTCCACATACTGTCATCCTATCCCTCTCTCTGCCCCTCCCCAATGCACATGTCCAGCCTGTCCTTTCCTCTCTGTTTCCCAAATGCAAACTGCCAGCTCCTTCTGCCCAAACACCCACCTACCATAGGCGCCGACTCCGTGGGTGCTGTGGGTGCTCAAGCACCCCCAATAATTAGACAGTGGCACGTGGGCATAAAGTCCCTCCCACCCGATCCCGCTCCCTGCACCGTCCCGACTCCCTGCCCTGCACCGCTGTGCTGTCCATCCGCTCCTACCTCCTTCAATGTTCCGGACCGCCGTCAGTGAATCTCCGTGTCAGTGCAGTTAAGCATACTGCCTTCGCAGTCGGAAGCTTTCCCTTTGGATCTGTTACAGTTTCCTGTCCTGCAGAGGTGGAATGATCATGCTGCAACAGAGGAGCTTCCGGAGCTGCCGTCGCCGAAGGTAGTTTGTGCTTACTTCAGTCACTTACTTGAGTGTTTGCAAGTTGCTTAGTTACCGCCCAATTGAGGCAGTGGTGGGCTAGTGGTGCTGCGCGTGGGCACAGAGTGCCTGTCCTCCTGTCCCTCCTGGCTCCCGCTCCAGTCCATGCATGCACCGTTCAGCTCCCTGCCCTGCACATCTGTCCTTCAGTGTTCCGGGCCCGCCGGCAGTGTCTCAGACAGTGCAGTAAGCACACTGCCTTCAGCGGCACGGTTACAGTTTCCTGTCCCGCGTAGGCGGGATGCTGCAACAGAGAGAGAGAGAGAGAGAGAGCTTCCGGAGCGCCGAAGGTGTGTGCTTACCGGCGCGTTGACGCTGCCGGCGGCCCGGAACATTGAAGAAGGGCAGAAAGCGAGCCAGAGAAGTACAGGGAAAGGTGCCAGTCCAGACAACGTTAAAAAGCTGAAGTCAGGTGGGGTCAAGGTGGTTTGATTTCAGGCCAAAAAGCACTTGTTGACTGTTTACAACTTTATTTATTTTAAAGTAAGCTTTTAAATTCCAAAGTCTTATTCTGTCTGTCTGTGACTGCCGCTAAACTTAGTCTTGGTCTCAAAAAATCTGGCAGCTACTACTGCAGTGTTCATGGGGGGGGGGGGGGGGGGGAGAGGGGGGAGACGAGGGGGAATGCACCACCTGTAAAAAAAAAAAAAAAATTTCAGCACCCCCAATCATTTTGAAAAGTTGGCTCCTATGCCACCTACACCTAGAATATTTCTCTGTATCCCGCCCCCCATACAGCCACCCTGTCCCTCCACCTTTCCCCAATGAACAAGGCCAGCCTGCTCATCTCTCAGCTCCCTCTCACCTAAATTCTACTGCCACCTCTTTCCGAGCCCCTCATCCACATAACAGCTGGCCCATCCCGCTCTCTTGCGCCCCCCACGCATCATGTATACCGCCATCTCTTTGTCCCTCACACACCTACAGCAGACATGCCCCCTCCCTGACTCCCCCCCCCACACACACATACAGTTGGCCAGTCCTTCTCTCTACCTTCCCTCTACACAGACACAGAGCTAGCAGGTCCCTCAGAACCCAGCAACACATCCCTTTCTCTTTTCCTTCCCTTTTTAGTCTCCCCAGCATCCCACACAGACAGCACCCTTTTCTCTCCTCCTTCACACAGCCAGCAACATTTTTTTTTCCTGTACAACTCACTACACAAAGACATTTCTGATTCTGGTGTAATCTCACTAACACAACATAAACCTTCTCAACAGCAGGCATATTCTAAAGTTAAACAATTCTACAAAAAAATCACTCAGGTTATACAGCAGTGGATCCCAAACTTGGTCCTGGAAGTACCGCAGCCAGTCAGGTTTTCAAGATATCCGTAATGAATATTCATGAAAGAGATCTGCATGCAGTAGAGGCAGTGCATGCAAATCTCTCTCACAAATATTTATTGTGGATATCCTGAAAACTTGACTGGATGGGGTACCTCCAGGACCAGGTTTGGGAACCACTGTCACAGAGCAAATCTACCATGCTGAAGTAACTTCCAAAAGATGACCCTGTCGTGAAAAGGCAGTGTTCTAAATATATAAAACACACAAAAATACATTCAGATATTACAAATAAACCCCAAAGAGGCAGGAAAAAATTGGGGAAAAGACCTCAGTAAACCTTGAAAGTAAGACAAAAAAATACTGTCATCTGACAGCTAACAGCTTACCCAAGGGAAACATCAATGGTCAGAAAAACTCCAATAATCCACTGTGCAACAGTCAAATACAAAATGCTTTTTATCTTCAAATATTTTCTCAATGTGTCAACAATAAAGTTTTAATAAATAGCACTGAATACTTAGCTTCTTAGCCATTTTGGTTCACAGAGTTCACAGCAAACAAAGGGTCCCTTTTACCAAACTTTGGTAAAAGAGGCCTTGTAGTAACGCCTGTGCCCGGTTTTGCCATGTGCCAAGGACCACAGCAGATAAAAGGCTGAAAAAAATGTCTGTGTGGTAAGTTCACACTCGCTGTGCTACCATTTTGTGGGAAGCCCTTACCTGGTAGTAAAAATTCCAGATAATTTCTGGGAGTACTAGAAATGGCGTACGCTGGGGGGTGGAGCTACTGCTGGTGCCCATGTTAGGCTGGCGGTAGTTCCGGATTGCTGAGTGGCCACCCTCTCGTAAAAGGGCCCCAAAGTTTCCATCAGCCTTCAAGTAATCCACAGTTCAATACCGCTGAAACAGGACCTCTGTCGAGAATCCTGATGGTACCTCTTTGAAGCAGTGCTGTGACAAGCCAAAGGTGTCAGTTCCGCCAATGTTCTACTGGCAGTATTGAACTTTGTTTACTATGTAGTCCATGCACCAAGATGGCTAAGAAGCTAAGTATTCAGTGCTATTTATTAAAACTTTATCATTGACATGTTGAGAAAATATTTGAAGATAAAAGTATTTTGTATGTGATTGTTGCATGATGGATTATCGGAATTTTTCTGACCGTTAATGTTCCCTTGGGTAAGTTGTTAACCAACAGATGGCAGTATTTTTTGTTTTACTTTCAAGGTTTACTGAGATCTTTTCTCCAATTTATTCCAGCCTCTTTGGGGCTTATTTATAATATTTGAATGCATTTTGTGGTGTTTTATATGTTTAACAGTTAGTTTCCATTTCTCTATTATTTTGATATTTTAGTGTTCTAAATATTACGTATCCATTGGGAAAACTAAACAATCCGGTCGTCTCAGATGGCAGGGGATGGAGGGTGGGGAAGAGCAATGCAAGGGGGGGTGGTGGTGGGCAATTATTAGAATATTGATTTGGTTTTAAATCCTAATTTTATGGGGTTTTGGGGTCCTGAAGCAGGGGGTGGGCAATTATTGGAGATGGGCAATTATTAAAGAGAATACGGTATGTTTCACTTCTGGGAGTTGTTGGAGAGAATGAAGCTTCCTGGGGTGGAAACCATACCCTCAATCAATACAACCTACATGAAGACCATCACCTGACCAACCCTCATGGAAAGGAGTTTATTTTCTTTGTTTTAAGATATATAATCCCTGAAGCACAACACTTGTCTCTCCAATTGTCCTTGCCTTTCATTCTTTCTTCTCATAATTATTTTCACAGGCATACTCTATCAGGATTTACTCTGACCTTCTTGGGCTCACAAGGTGCACAATGATTACCACAAAGTCCATGACACGTAAAAAAAAAAAATTATATATATATATATATATATATATATATATATGAATTTGTCTTTTCAGAAGTAGAAAGAAACAATACAGACAGGATTTTTTTTTTTAAATCACTATTTCCCTTTTTTTTTTGGCTTCTATTCAGATGGGAAAAGTTTGGATGAAAGAGGACAGTCTGTCTGGAGCTATTTTGTGTGGGAGGAAACGTTACAAAAAATGTATTTTTACTTTTAAAAGATGGAATGGGGAGCCACTGAAGGAAAATGAAGATTTACTACTGTGCTGAAGAGGATTAGATAATGTATAGTCAAGGTAGATATCCTGAGGAGGTGAATAAAAACTGAATATCTAACAGGGTAAATTACTAGTTATAAGGAGGAATGTAGACAGAGTCTTGTTCAAAAATAGCTAGTATAAACTGGTTCCCCCTCCAGTGAGCTGTGAGCAGTGGTGTGCTGGTAAATTTTTAACAACAGGCTCTCTCCCCGGTCCACCTCGGCGCCCCCTCCCCTCCGTCCACCTCGGCGCCCCCCCCCCCCCGTCCACCTCGGCTCCCCCCCTCCCAAAAAAAAATATTGCAGAGCTGGCTATAGCCGGGGGGGGGGGGGAGGCAATGCATTACTTTCTCCAGGAAAAAAAAAATTAAATGATCCCAGGTTCTAATCTAATTCATGTTTAATATGGGATAAAATGCCATAAATAAGTAAATAAATATAAACTTTTAACGTTCAGCACCTGATTCTCAAAGTGGACATATTCCAAACACTATAATGAAAATAAAATTATTTTTTTCCACCTTTTTTTGTCTGGTGACTTTTTTTCTCTGATCATGCTGGTCCAGTATCTGATTCTGCTGCTCTCTATCTGTTCCTTTGACTCCGTTTCCAGGGCTTCCTTTCCATTTATTTCCTCCTTTCTTCTTCATTTCTGGTCCTCCGCAGACTTGACTGTCCAGTGGATCTAGCTTCTTCCTATTTTCTCCATCCATGTGCAGTTTCTCTCCTCAATTCCTTTTCCCTCATCTAATCTCCTTCCTCTATCTTCCCTCCATGTCCAGCATTTCTTCTCTCTCCCTTCCCTCCCCTCCATCCATGTCCAGAATTTCTCTTGCTCTTCCCTCCATCCATGTCCTGAAACTCTCCTCTCTCCCCTGCCCCCCTCTCCCCATCCATGCCCAGCAAGTCTCTCCCCTGCCCCCCTCTCCCCATCCATGCCCAGCAAGTCTCTCCCCTGCCCCCTCTCCCCATCCATGCCCAGCCAGTCTCTCCCCTGCCCCCCCTCTCCCCATCCATGCCCAGCAAGTCTCTCCCCTGTCCCCTCTCCCCATCCATGCCCAGAAAGCCTCTCCCCTGCCCCCTCTCCCCATCCATGCCCAGAAAGCCTCTCCCCTGCCCCCTCTCCCCATCCATGCCCAGAAAGCCTCTCCCCTGCCCCCTCCCCATCCATGCCCAGCAAGTCTCTCCCCTGCCCCCATCTCCCCATCCATGCCCAGCAAATCTCTCCCCTGCCCCCCTCTCCCCATCCATACACAGTGATTCTCCTCCCTCCTCTGCCCTTCCCTCCCGCTCCCAAACATGTCCAACGAACAATGTCCTTCGCCTCCACCCTCCCCTCCTGCTCCCATCTGTCTTTTTTAATTACCTCCGTCGAAGCGCATGCTATTTAAAGCCCTGCTGCGTGCTGGCCGTCTCTCCAGGCTTCCCCTGCTTGCTTCGGTGATGTTCGCGCCCTTAGTCCCGCCTTCGCAGAAAAAGGAAATGACATCAGAATGACGTCAGAAGGCGGGACTAAGGGCGCGAACATCACCGAAGCAAGCAGGGGAAGCCTGGAGAGATGGCCAGCACGCAGCAGGGCTTTAAATCGCGTGCGCTTCGACGGAGGTAATTAAAAAAGACAGATGGGAGCGGGAGGGGAGGGTGGGGGCGAAGGACATTGTTGGACATGTTTCGGAGCTGCAGGGGCAGTAAGCATGGCCTGTGATGGCACCCTCCTGCCATGCTTACCTCCCCTAATGGAGCCGGCTCGCCCCCAACAACAACCGGCTCGCAAGAGCCGCTTGTTCAATTTTGACAGCTCTTGCGAGCCGGACAGAGCCAGCTCCAGCACACCACTGGCTGTGAGTATCTCTTTTGGGAGTTTCTGAATATTTTTTTTTAAATATTCAAATAGTGGCCAAATATCTCTGTTTATGATAGTATATATTTTGGGGAAAATTCTATACAGACGCTATTCAGAAAGTAGAGGCCCAAAATGCTGGAGTGAATCACCTCCATTTCGGGGGCGTAGCCAGACTTCGGCAGGAGGGGGGTCCAGAGCCCGAGGTGGAGGTGGCACATTTTAGCCCCCCCTGGTGCCGCCAACCCCCTCACCATTTTTAAACCCCCTACCACCATTTTTGACCTCCCTGCTGCTGCTGCCACCACCACCACCTTTGATCCCCCCCAGCGCCAACCCTTTTGACCCCCTCTTCCTGCTACCGCCAACCCTCCCCCGCCGCCGTCGGGTACCTTTGCTGGCGGGGGTCCCCAACCCCCGCCAGATGAAGTCCTCTTCTCCGGCGCGACCACATTGCTGATCTGTAAGGGCTGGCTTCTGTTTTTGTGAGCAGAAGCCTGCCCTTGCACATCAGCAATGTGGTCGCGCCAAAGAAGAGGACTGGCTGGCGGGGGTTGGGACCCCTGCCAGCAAAGGCACCCGACGGCGGCGGGGGGTTGGCAGCGGGAGGGGGTGGAAAGGGTCAGTGGCGGGGGGGGGGGGGCAGGGCCAAATCCACGGGGGCCCATGCCTCCACGTAGCTACGCCCCTGCCATTGATTGCGGACTAGGGAACATGCAAGTGAGCTTTAGACAGATTCCACTTTAAGAAAGAAGCAATTATCTCTTATGACCAATAAGAGTGGGCCTGACCAGCATATAAATTCTGATCAGTGACCACTCTATCTGTTTAAAATTAGGCTTGCAAAATAGCAGGTCTATAAACAGTTAACTTATCCATTTAGGAGCCGAATACTGCAACTAGCACAGATGCATAGTACATGAACTGCTAAGCTCCATGTGATAACGTAAACAAGGGCGGACCCAGAATACACTGGAGCTACACAGGGCTAGATTCTATATATCACGCCGAGATTTACACATGGAAAGCAAAGCGCATAATATAAATTACACTTTAAAACCTGGTGTAAATCCTGTTGCTGAAATTAGGCACGGAGCGGGTGTATTCTATATGCATAGATTTTAGAAATGTCCATGACCTACCCATTCCACGCCCACTCTTCAACTATGTGATTTAGAAGTTACACGCACCACATTACAGAATACACTTAGCACGTACTGCATGTAAATTCTAATTAATGCCAATTAGAGCTAATTGCTTGTTAACATCCAATTATCAGCGCTGATTAGCTTGTCAACTAAGTTATGCGCGTTGTTATGGAATACACATCGATTTCCACACAGAAATCTTGGCGCGACATATAGAAATTTGGGGACAGTGGGTTAAGGTGCACCAATTAATATTTATTTAAAGTACCAGGTAGGAGTCCTGTTCAATTCACAGGAGGGGAAGAAAAAGAAACATAAAAATATTCCTTAGAAACGAGAAGGTTCTCCAGTGGCCTGCTCCTGCAGGGACATGGCATATATACTATCTTCTAGTATGGTAGTATGTTTTACTTATCTTTGGCCTGGTTCCCCAGAGTTAGCAATGTTGTCTCTAGCAGTTACTTGGATCAAAACTCCAAAGTAGCAAGGTTCCAAGTAGGATTTGGCCTACCTGACTACAGCAGCTGAAATTCACATGTAGGTGGTGAAGACAATTGCAGCTGGGCATGCTGCTTCCCTCTAGGCCTCCCCTCCCCACCTAGCTGTGCCCTGAGCTTTTATACTTCCTGAACCATGCCCTACCTCTCCTTGGTCACTTACCCCCTGGGCGGGACTGTAAGTTTTAAGGTGGATCTAACACTGTGAGGGAGTGCTATCAAGGGAGAGGAGCAGCATCCTATAGACTCCCTCATACCAGAAGCCTAGCCAGCTGGCAAATTTAGGGTGGGCCTGAGCCCAAAGAAGGTGGGCCCGAAAACTCATCTCTTCCCCGCCCTCCTCAGCCCCCTCCACTGCTCCCCCTGCCTCCTCCGGTGCTCTCCCTGCTCTCCTCTTCCCAATAAAACTACAAGAAATACCTGAGCAGGTGGGGGATCTGCAAGCCCCACCAGCAGAAGAAGATCTCCTCCCGGCAGAAAGAACACTTACACCCTGGCCAGGCTCTGCGCATGTGCAAGGGGTGGGGCAGCAGTGGCTCAGCAACACAGCGCAGAAGCAGACCTCCCACCTCCGATCTACCGATCTGTTACCCCGCCACGAGTCGACGCCGAACAAAGCAGTTGTGTAGCGGTGGCAGTGTGCGGCTCCGCTGCAAACGTCCGGCGGGGTGGAAGGGGAGGGAGCAGGCCGGGAGGGAAGAAAATGTGGCTGAGAGGAGGGAGCTGAACTCGCGCTTTTTCATTGGCTGAGTTGCACCGTTGCTGGGTGGGCCCAGGCCCACCCCGACCCACTCGTGGCTACGCCCCTGCCTCATACTTGTACTTGTCCCATACTTCTTTGAATTTAGATACAGTCCTCATTTCTACCAGCTCTACCAGGCTGTTCCATGTATCCACCAGCTTTTTCATACAGAAATGTTTTTTTAGGTTACTCTTGAGTCTATCAGCTTTCACCCTCATTCCATAATGCTTTGTTCCAGAACTTCCTGTCAACTGAAAGAGGAATTCCTCCCGTGCATTTCTACCAAGGAGGTATTTAAATATCTATCATATCTCCCCTCTTTCACTTTTCTTTCAAAGTATATGCATTTTGATCTCTAACATATGCTATATGACAAAGACCACTGACCATTTTAGTAAGGGAAAGGGGATGGGATTTGATATACCACCTTTCTGTGGTTACAATCAAAGCGGTTTACATTTTACATACAGGTATTTATTTTGTATTTGGGGAAATGGGCGGTTAAGTGACTTGCCCAGAGTCACAAAGAGCTGCAGTGGGAATTGAACTCAATTCCCCTGGTTTTCAGGCCACTGTACTAACCAATCAGTTACTCCTCCACTTACTCGACCAATTCCACCATGTTTACATGTTTTTGAAGGTGCAGTCTCCAAAACTGTGCACAGTATTCCACTAGAGACTTATACTGAGCACCTCCTTTTTCCTGTTTGCCATTCCTCTCCTAAAGCACCCAAAAATCCTTCTGGCTTGTTGCAGTGGCGTAGTGAGGGCGGCTGTCACCCGGTGTGGATCGCCTCTGTGCACCCCCCCCCCCCCCCGGGGTGCAGCATGACACCCCCCCTTGGCGCATCACCCAAGCCCCCCCCCCCGAGTGCATTCTTGCCTGCCATGTGCAGGACGCTGGGGGGGGGGGGTGTCAGTTCCGCTGGTTCCCTGCTTCATCTGCCCCAGAACAGGAAGTAACCTGTTCCGGGGCAGAGGGAGCAGGGAACCAGCGGAGCTGACACCCCCCCAGCGGCGTGCACCTGGGGCAGACCGCCCCTACCGCCCCGCTCTTGCTACGGCACTGGCTTTTTGTCATCACCTTTTCTACCTCATTGGCCATCTTAAGGTCATTAGATACAATCAGTCCCAGATTCTGCTCTTCTTTCATGCACAGAAGTACTTCACCCTTATACTGTATCACTCCCTTGGATTTTTGTAGTCCAACTGTATGACCATGTATTTTTTAGCATTACGTTTTAGCTGCCATACTCTAAGCTATGCCTCAAGCTACGCTAGATCCCTGCTCAGGTTGTCCACGCCTTCCATCATCAGGCAAAGCTTTCCCCAACAGCCTACCCACAACAATGCGTACAAAAATATTGAAGGTATGAGTGCTGGCACCAACTTTACCTCTCCCCAATGTCAGTCCCTTCTTGTACTGATAAAATTTCACCACTGAAGGCCCAATGCACAAAGTTTACAGTGTTGGCTTTAGACCGGTTCGAGTTGGTATAAAGCAAATGTTGTTTAGTGTCTAATGCACAAAGGGATTCTGCGTGGCTTTAATTGTTAGCCATATCTGCTAACAATAATCCAATGCAAATGTATTACAATGAGCTCATCAGTATTAAATTGAGCATTCCATGTGATGCACAGACATTTTTGTGCAATGCACATAAAGTAGCACCTACCTTTAATGTGCAAAATGTTCCTGCAGGTCTGGAGCTGTCATGTGAGGGCGACTTCTGGGAGGAGCACTGTGCTTGAATTTTTCAACAGCAAAATTTGTCCAAAAGCAGAGAACAGCTTAGAGGGGCTGAGAAACAAGCAGACAGCCAATCGGCTGGGGAAAGTGCCTATGATGTCAGCTGGGAGACTTTTTGCAAGGAAGAGATTCCCAAAGGAAAATTTCAGGGGCAGCCTGAGGGAAGGCAAGTAAGTTGAAGGAGGACGGTGGAGGCAGCCATCAGAGCACTGTAGGGGAAAAGGAGACAGGGGCACAGTGCAGCCAGCAAGTACTGCAGGGGAAAGGAGAGAGTACAGCCAGTGGTGTACCAAGGGGGGGGGGGGGGGCGTGCCGTACACCTGTCCGCTTCGTTCGTTCTGTGCTCCCTCTGCCCCGGAACAGGTTACTTCCTGTTCCGGGGCAGAGGGAGCATGGAAACGAACGAAGCGGACAGGCGCGCGGCACTCCCTCCCCCAGCGGCGTGCACCCGGGGGTTCTTTCGTCGGGGGGGGGGGGGGGGTAGCGCTGCACCCGGGGGGGGTGGGGCGCATCAGCGATCCGCCCCGGGTTGTCAGCCCCCCTAGGAAAGCTACTGAGTACAGCAGCGGGATTCCTGGGCATGCGCAGAGCACGGACACTTACCATGTTCTACGCATGAGCAAGGTGCTTTCCCGACCAAGCTACTTGCTAAATTTACGTTAATCTCATTTGCATGCGATTTCCTTTGAGCATCACTCACTATTTCAAAATCGGTAACTTCTACCATGGATCTAAACGCACTTGGTTTTTAACAGAGACTTTTGAGCATTGGCCAGGGCCACCGAAAGACACAGCCAGGCCTGGGACAGGACTGGACCATCGCATGCCCCTCCCACCTGGGCTGCCACCACCGTCTTGCACCTCCACTCTCAGGCCGCCGCCTTCGCACCTTTGCTCTATCCGCTCCTGCGCTGCTCCTGTCCGTGCTGGGTGGGAGTCGGGACCTGGATGATTGCATTAAAGCAATGTTGCATTAAATGCAATCATCCGGGTCCTGGGCGGCACGAAGGAGCAGGAGATTACAGACCTGGAAGTAGGCAGGAAGAAGCTTGCTGGTGCCAGGCCCAAACCCGGACCCCCCCTTGAAAGCCAGGCCCGGGAAATTTTGACCTTCCTGCCCCCCCCCCCTTTAGGAGACCCAGACATTGGCCCCTGAGTGAGTTAAACAGCCAGATTTTATCTTATAAATGTTGTTTGTAATGTATAAGTGAGGTATTTGTTTACCACTTGCTAGGAAATGCATAAGACAGTTTGGATATTTTAGGCCCACTCAGTCCCATCTGACAAAAAGGTTGGTTGCCTTATAAACATGCTGATTTCACCCAAAGGAAAAGGTAAGCTTTCTGTTAAAACTGACTTAATAAAACATTTTTTCAGCCTCTGTTTTGTCCGTTTTTAGTTAAAAATGAAAACTTATGAATATGCAGCCAAGCTGCTGTTTACCAACCTGATGATCTGAAGAGTTTTCTTGGCACTAATTTTGAAATACTGTTCTTCCTTATCTGCCCAGGTTTTTCTGAGGTCGCTGGCTCATTATGTGCTCCAAGGCCTTTTGGAATCACTTTATTCAGAAACCCCCATCGAGATTGGGGGGCAGGTCTACAACATAAAGGCATATTACAATGATATAATACTACAATGACTATGTTACAGTGGAGAAGACAAATTTCAAAGTAGGAAAAGTCTTTATCAACTGCTGAAAACTGTCTTCAATCAATGCAGTTAGAAGTCTTTTAGCCACACTGAGAGGCACAGTTTCTTGGAATGTATTTCAGTCATGAAGGAAAGGTACACTTGTAGCATTTCATATCATTGCACATACTTTTCTGGCAAAGCTTTACCCACCTTAAAGGCAAATGCAAGTGACTGGGTACACTTTTTCCTCAGCAATTTTCAAGGGAAAGCACAAGGGTACTCTCATTTTGAAAACTGGTGCAAAGCCGACAAGTAACTTGTGTGTATGGATTTTGTTGCAATGTGAACAGCCTGAAAATTTCCTCTGTGATGATATAATATCATGGGGCTAATTTTCAATACAAAAAAAAAGCCCCAAAAAACATATAAGGTGGCAGGAGGACATTTTTCTCTCAAAAATGTCCAAGTTGCAATTTTTGACGCCCAATTTTAGAGGTTTTGCTCTGCAGTTCATTCAAATTTCAAGGGGGTGTGTTGGGGTGTGTTTTGGGCGGGACATGGGCGGCACCAAAAGACAGAATTTTTTCTGCAATAATGAAACAAAATGAAAACGTCTAGGGCCATAATTAAGTTGTTTTTGGCTAGACCTGTTTCAATCACAACTAAGTGACTAAAAGGTGCCTTAAATGACCGAATGAACACTGGAGGGATTAAGGCATAACGCCACTTACTCCCCTAGTGGTCAATGACTCCCTTCCAGCCCCCTAAGATGTGACAGTGACAGTGCATACCAGGCTCTATGACAACTTCAACGATGACTCCTAGATCTTTTTCCTAGTTGGCGACTCCTAACGTGGAACCTTGCATCATGTAGCTATAGTTTGGGCTCCTCTTTCCCACATGCATCACTTTGCACTTGCTCACATTTAACACCATCTGCCATTTGGATGCCCTGTCTCGTAAGGTCATCTTGCAATTTTTCACAATCCTCTTGCAATTTAACAACTTTGAATAATTTTGTGTCATCGGCAAATTTAATTATATCACTAGTTATTCCCATATCTAGATCATTTATAAATATGTTAAAAAGCAGCGGTCCCAACAAAGACCCCACTATCTACCTTTTTTCCATTGAGAATAATGACCATTTAAACCTACTCTCTGTTTTCTATCCTTTAACCAGTTTTAAATCCAGAATAGAACACAACCTCCTATCCCATGACTTTCCAGTTTCCTCTGGAGTCTTTCATGAGGTATTTTGTCAAATGCCTTTTGAAAATCCAGACATACAATATTGACCAGCTCACCTTTATCCACATGCTTGTTCACCCCTTCAAAGATAATGGCTTATGGACTTTTCTTTTAGGAAGCTATCCAAACCTTTCTTAAACCCTGCTAAGCTAACTGCTTTTATTACATTCTCTGGCAAAGAATTCCAGCGTTTAATTACACGTTGAGTGAAGAAATAATTTCCAGAAGACATGCAAATTAAAACAGTCCATAATTTACAAGTGTATTTGCAAGCTCTGCCCAAAACCTGCCCACAGTACGCACTTTTCCACTAGTTGGTATACAATAAGAGGTCATTTATGCATGTAAATGACTAGAACATCACCAACTGCACAAGTTTCTGCTGTCTAAAATTAGGCAGCTCTTTACTGAATTGTCCCCTGTGTGTTAGGATGGTTGACCACAAGTGTTGTTCTATATGCTATCTGTAGTACCCTTTCTTCTACATCTTCCTCTCTCTTGAACTTATATGAATATTTATATTCTCTCTTCTTCTCCCTGTTAATATTATTGAATTAATCATTTTGTAAACTGCAGAGATATAATTTGTGGTGTGTCATCCTCAATAAACATAAACAACTGTCTTCTTCTCAAACTGTGCCTGTATATCTGTGAAAATCATAAATGAGGACACCCTGAATGGATATACAGGTGAGAAGGAGTAAGTTATCTAATAACCAGTGGCGTTCCTAGCGTCGACGACACCCAGGGCGGATCGCTGATGCGCCCCCCCCCCCCCCCGGCGAAATGAACCCCCCCCCCGGGTGCACGCCGCTAGGGGGAAGGTGTGCCGCGGCGCGCGCCTGTCGAACCTGTTCCGGGGCAGAGGGAGGGAGCTGCAGCAAACGAGAGAATTTAGTGTAGCGATTCGAACTCGCAGCCGACAGGCGCGCGCCGCGGCACCCCCCCAGCGGCGTGCACCCGGGGCAGACCGCCCCCCCCTTGGTACGCCACTGCTAATAACCCAATCAGCAGTTGTATAAAACTTTGTCTTTTAGTTCTAAGGGACCACTGGAAACTTATCAAACAGCATGTATTGAAAAAAAAAAAGTGATATGTACAAATCAATCCTGCAGAATGCTGCAACCTGTAGACCAGATCTGGCCCGTAATTTAGTACAGGCACAATCACTACCCCTATGAGAAGCAAACTCACATTTAGATGGCAGACTGAGCAGTTTAACATGTGGTTTTCCTGAATGCTGAGTGTTCACAGGAAGTGTGTGGCAATACAGAAAAAAGAACTGTAGTTTCCTTTGTCAAACATCTCATGTGCTTTTTGAGCTAAAAGTATTTTCCAAGTATTTAAAATATTATGTATTTACATATACTATGTATTTATATTATGTATATACTAGTAAAAAAGGCCAGTTTCTGACACAAATGAAACGGGCGCTAGCAAGGTTTTCCTCGGAGTGTGTATGTTTGAGAGAGTGTGTGTGAGAGTGACTGTGTGTGAGAGAGAGAATGTGTGTGTGTGACAGAGAGAGAGTGAGTGTGGGTGCGAGTGTGTCTGTGAAAGAGTGTGTGTGAGTGCGTGTGAGCCACAGTGAGTGTGAGAGCATGTGTTTCACACAGATACAGTGTGTGTGAGAGAGAGTGTTTGTGTGAAACAGATAGAGTGTGAGAGAGTATGTGTGCGATACACAGACTCTCTGTGAGAGCGAGAGTGTATGAGTTTGAGAGAGTGTTTGAGAGTGACTGTGTGACACATAGAGAGTGAATGTGATACAGTGTGAGACATAGAGTGTGTGGTAGACAGTGTATGAGAGTGAAAGAGACACTGTGTGTGTGCCAGAGATACCTCCCCCCCCCTATGTGTGGTCGCAGGACCCCCTCTCCCTCCCTATCTGGTTCCCCTCCCCCTTCCTCTCAGGTCTCCCTCCCCCCCCTGTATCTGGTCAGGACCCCTCCCCCTCTTCCTCCCAGGTCTCTGGACCCCCTCCCCTCTGGCCTCTGGACCCCTTCCCCCTCCATTGCCCTTGCCGCCACGCCCCCCCCCAGGTCACAGCCGCTCACCCCTTCACCCCCCCCCCAGAGTGCCACCGCTCCTCCCCTCCACCCCCCCAAGGTCGCCGCAGCCACAGCCACAGCTCCCCCCCCCCCCCCCCCCCCCAAGGTCGCCGCCGCTCCCCCCCTCTGTCCGACGTCAGCTCAGCTGCCATTTCTGGACACTGCTGCTTCTCCTGTCGAGCAGAAGTGGCCGGTACAAAAACAAAGAAAAAAACAAATTGAACCTGCAAAAATGCTTTTAAAAAGGAATCGGGGCACCGCAGGCAGCAATCGCCTGTCAGCTCTGCATCCGCTCCTCCTCTCACGTCACTGCCCCTGGAGTAGAACCCCGGAGGAGCGCAGCGACATGAGAGGTGCGAGGAGGAGCGGATGCAGAGCTGACAGCTGATGGCTGCCTGCGGTGCCCCGCTTCCTTTTTG
Source organism: Microcaecilia unicolor (assembly GCF_901765095.1). Lineage (NCBI taxonomy): Eukaryota > Metazoa > Chordata > Amphibia > Gymnophiona > Siphonopidae > Microcaecilia > Microcaecilia unicolor. The sequence goes on from NC_044033.1 coordinate 319,027,655, forward strand.
AAAGCATTTTTGCAGGTTTAAGTTGTTTTTTTTTGTTTTTGTACTGGCCGCTGCTGCCCAACAGGAGAAGCAGCAGTGGCCGGAAATGGCAGCTGAGCTGACGTCGGACGGAGGGGGGGAGCGGTGGCGACCTGGAAGGGGGGGGTGGAGGGTGGAGCAGTGGCTGCAGCGACCTCGGGGGGTGGGTGGAGGGGGGAAGCGGTGGCAACCTGAGGGGGGGTGGAAGGGTGGCGACCTCGGGGGGGGGGGGGCATGGCGAAGGGCTGAAACTGCGCCTCCAAAGTTCCAAACACTGCTGTGTTTTGATTGGGCACTTTCTCTGCTGACGCACCCGGAAGTGGGAGGCGTCAACAGAAGCACGAATGCCTCAAGGCTTGTGTCCACACAGTCAGCTTCAGAACGTTGGAGGTGAGTTTTATTATATAGGATATAGGGGCTGATATTCAGCCAGTGGGAGGCAGCTCACATAAGTGCTGACCCCGGATATTCAATGCCGGCCAGTTTCCACAGACCGGCACTGAATAGCCAGGGGTTTTTGGCAGGAGCTAACTTAATCGGCTAAGCAAATATTCAGCACTGGTTAATAGTGGGCAAAGATAGGACTGCTACTTATGTAATCTGATTTGCCTGCTAAATTTAGCTGGTTAGTGCTAGATACTGCCTATTATTGCAAGATATAGCTGGTTAATTTTTGGCGCTCACCACGAATCTTCAGTGGAGATAACCGGCTATCTCACGCTGAATATTTGTGGTTAGCCAGTTAAACGTAATAGTGCTGAATATGGTGGGCAAACTGTTTTACTACCTATAGCAGCATTAACAAGGGAAGCTGTCTTAATAATCAGCCAAGCTACTAGGCTGGCTGGTTTCCTGTTTTCAGCTGAAAACACTGTCCTTCAGACAGCGCTGAAAGGCGCCACTTTGAGGAAAGGGGGTTTAAGGTTTCTTGGGTTTGTTTTTCAAAGGTAATTTGACTGCTAAAAGTAAACAGTACAATATTTTTACAGGGATACTGTTAAGTGTTGGCAAAAGGGGAAGAATGTCTTGCCTTCTTTTTAAAATACTTGTTCAGCAGCTCTGATATGCAAATTGAAGTATCACAACTGACTGCTTTCTACTAATTTTCTGAAACTCTAACCATCATTTACTGTGTGGAGCAGCAAGGCTCTAGCAGCTTCAAACATATCAGAAACTAAGGTGGAAAAAGATCTGCATAAAACACTAAATAAAACAAACAAACAAACAAACAAAGACAAATATTACTTGTGCTCAAGAATTGTCATTTCTGTTTCTCATACCTTTTTCTGCTCTGACTTTATATTATTTCTGAGGAAATAAACATAGCTGCTTCCATCATTCTGAATATGAGTCAACCAGAGATCACTGCTGCCTTGTTAGCAGATGTCTCATTCAGGCCGCAAACTGATTCAGGTAAAGCATAAATACAGCATGGACAGCTGAAGCGCAGATCTAAATTGGAAGAATTTAGGGGTAAATTCTCTAAATGGCGTCAAAAGATCGGCACCAACAAAGATATAGGACTTAGCAATTACTTTTAGGCGTGACAATTTACATCAGCTGATCCCTGGTGTAAATCCTGCATCTAAATTAGGCAGGGCTCTCCCTTATTCTATAACAACACGCATAAACTACAGGAGCACCCTGATCCTCCCATGACCGTGTCCCCTTTTCTATCCGCCCGTAGATTTTAATTAAAGCCAATCAGCACTAATTGATTGTTAGGGTCTAATTGGCTCGTTATTCAATTAAATTGCACTTGCAAATTTGGGCACTCAATTTAAAGCGCCATTTATAGAATGCGAGGGTTACTGACTACTATTCTGGTAATTCTTCTTGGAACACTCTGTGTCTCCTGGTCTGAATTGTAAAGAGTATAGCAATACTGTATATGGCTGCTAAAGTTTCTAACATAATCAATTTTAATCATAAGGGAAATAAAGCCCAGTTTCAGGCTCCCCTGATTCTCTTCTGGCTCTGAGTGTCTCCTTGGCTCTGTAGAATCTCTGGATCCTGTCAGCAGCTAACTGGTTCTTTAGTTCTCCTTGACTCAAAAGTTGGATCTTTGGATCCCCATTACGTTCACTCTTGCCTCTTTGTGTACCTCTGAATCTCCTTGTACCCCAGGGCAATTTAGCTTTCTCTCAGTTTCTTGTAGTTCTTTGAAAAAGCATCACAAAGATACCCAAGGCCTGATAGTCAAAATGATTTAAATGGCCAAGAGAGACTTCTGGCTGTTTACAATCGCCTGTTCAGGGCTAACTAGGCATTTTCAGCTGCAATTAACTGGATAGTGCCGCTGAAAGTGCCTGGTTAATAGCCGAAGGTGAAACAAGCTATTCTGCAGATGTTCCAGGGGCACAGTCAGCACTTAGCCAGTTAAGATAGCTGCATACATAGGACCACATAAAATGCAGTCCTATTTTAATGCGGTTCTTCATAGCCACTTAAGTGTTGAATATCACACTTAACTGGCTAAGTTTTCACCTGCACCGTATACCCAGAAATTCAATGCCAGAACCTGGACATGGTCTGGCATTGAATTTCCAGGTATAATGCTGGCAGTGGTCAGCAAAAGCTGATGGCCTCTGGCTGAATATCAGGTCCTCAGTGGTTACAGCATGTGTACACAAGAAACATCAGCAAAAATGAATTTACTTACCTACTAAATTTTTCCTTCTCAAGATCAGGGATATCATTTTCATCGATGCTGTATAGGTCATAAAAAGAATTCAATAAATATTTCCCATAAATAATCCTATTAACCAAACATGTTTCCTAGACACAGAAGGGGTAATTCCATAACTGGGTGCATGTTGGGTGCCTTTCTGTAATGGAATCTAGGTTTCTAGGTTCCGATGTAGAATACTAGCGTAACCTGGTATTGACGTACGTAACATTTAAGCGTCGGCTCTCAATTCAACTATAGAGCTGCTGTAGGTGCAGATGCCTGAATGTGGCAGGAATGCGTGCAAGTGGGAACCCTGGCTACATCCTACCCCTTGCACATACATGGAATGCAAAACAGGAGTACAAGCGCTTAGGTGGAATATTGGCATACATGCACTCAAGTGTGCACCTCTGTCCACACGTGCTGGTATTCTAAATATTTCCACATGCACATGGACTTGATTCTATAAATGGCGCCAAAAAGTGTCAGTGCTGAGCGCTATTCTATACAGTGTATAGACTAGCACTAACCCCCTGGATTCTATATAGTGCACCTAGAGATTGGCGCCAAAATTGGTGTGGATTCTACATAAGTATATAAGTATTGCCATACTGGGAAAGACCAAAGGTCCATCGAGCCCAGCATCCTGTTTCCAACAGTGGCCAATCCAGGTCACAGATATCTGGCAAGATCCCAAAAATGTACAAAACATTTTATACTGCTTATCCCAGAAATAGTGGATTTTCCCCAAGTCCATTTAATAATGGTCTATGGACTATTCTGTTACAATGCGCATAATTTAACAAGCTAATGAACGCTGACAACAGCACTTAACAAGCAATACTGAGCACTAACTGGCAATTATCAGAATTTATGCGCGGAAATCGCGACGCATATTCTATAAAGAGCTGCGCCTAAATTGTAAAGCGCACAGTTCAAAATAAATGCTCATAGTTTAAAAGGGGCATGTTTATGGGTGTTTCGTGGGCATGCCAAAATTTCCGCATGTAATTACAGAATACGGATCAGTGCGCCTCAATATACACGCATGGATTTACACCAGTTTTTTTTATTGGTGTAAATGGGGGCATGTAGATTTAGGCACTACGGTATCAATTAAGCATATTCTACAAACTGCGCCTAACTCTTATAGAATATGTTTAAATCCGTGCAGATTTTTTAGGCGCCATATATAGAGTCTGTCCCTAAGCGCATACACGATGCCTAACAATTATGCCTGCTGAACGCTATTCTGTAAATTTGAGTAGATCTTCGATAGCATGTAGTCTGCAGGTGATTGCACACATGGAAGGAGTCTGCACAGGAGTAGATACCCACTTTCCTATACAATATAGGCACCCTTTAGGAGCCTGGATATAAGAATACTGTTATAAAATTGACCTTTGAAGATTGACCCCAACATGCTTTCCCCCCCCCCCCCCCCCCCCCCCCCCCCCCTATATTTATTGCTGTTTTGTGGTTTCAGTTTGAGCTTGCTCTTTTAACTGGTCTATGATATTCTATTGTTATAAGCTGCATTGTTCTCAATTTTGAGCTGTGAATAGTGAGTTATAAATCCAATAATAAGTACAGTAAAATAAATTTACTATAGGAAAAGGTTTGTAATACATACACACACAAACATATGTATAATATTGAATTAGCCACTTTGAAACTACCACTTAGCATGAGGCCATTGAAAAGATTTTTATCTTCTTTTTCTTCCCTTTTGCCCTACCATCTTCATTTTCCCCTCTCTAGATGGCTTGATCAAGCAGCATGTTCCCCCAGAACTGGAGGCGAGTCTGTTCTGAGGCACACCCTCAGGGCTGCTTGACCACCAAAAGTCACCATGGTACCAACAGCCATCTCCCCCCCACTTTTCTAGGCCTGATCACACCATCTCCCCAGTATGCAGAGACTGGACTAGCCTCGATGGATGGTGAATCTAAACCCAGAGCCTCTGTGCCATAGCATGCAGCACTATGCTCTGAGCCACGGGGACATCCTAAAGTTCTTTCTTGTATAAAACTCTAACACCAGGACACTGATAAAGTGCTTTCCCATTATCAACTAACACCAAGCCACTCACCAAGCTCCCTTCCTTTTACAGGCAATCTTTGTGTGTGAGATACTTACTATATGCAGAGAGAATTTTTCCACATTGACTGAAGCATGGGCACAGAATGGTGTGTGAGATAGTTGGAGCTCAGATTTAGGAGTTTTAAGGTCGTGTTATGGCGAAGAGCACTGACAAGAGATTCCAGGCAGGCATCTGTGAGATTATTGTGTGACAGCCTAAAGTGATAAAAAGGCAGAATAAGAGAAACATATCTTAATGCAGTGTCAGGATAATCTGAGGATGGAAGAGACTTATGATCTGTACTATTCCTATTTCTAACATAGTACCATGAAGATGGAAGGGGCAAATGGATCAAGGTGTCCTCTCACTGTAACACAGTTCTCCAGAGACATTGGGACAATTCTATAAAGGACACTAAAAGTTAGGCGCCCAAAATCTAGTTGCTAAACTAGTATCTTATAACAACAAATGTATGCGCCTAATCCATTACAGAATACAGTACAATCTCGATTATTCTACCTAAATGGGAATAACTCGTCAGATAAGTGAAAAGTCAGATAATATGGAAAACAATGATAACCCATCAAACAAAGTATAAACAAAGGCACAATGTAATGAAACGCCTAGCCACCCACCTGGGACTACCCCGCGGCCACTTAGAGGGTCTATTCCCAGCACAGCTCAGGTACGCCTGTACCTGCTGCTTGTGCTCTACACTAGCACCCTCCTCCCACTGACTGGGTCACAACCGCCTCAGGGTGAGTCTCCCGCTCTCAAATTATCCACAGTGATTTCTAGGTTACTGGAGGCCACATTCCCAGTGGTCCCACAGTTCCAAGAAAGCACTCGTACACCCAACACACAAACCACCAGGATTCTTTATCAGTCCAAACACCATAGGCAATAAACTGAACAGTGTTTACTGTGTTAAAAATATTGAACACTGATCCCCATGACATGCCAGGACACCAACCGGAAACCCACCCTAGGGGGCACTGCAGTGGACTTCACAAATTGCTCCCAGGTGCATAGCTCCCTTACCTTGGGTGCTGAGCCCCCCCCAACCCCACTCCCCACAACTGTACAACACTACCATAGCCCTAAGGGCTGAAGGGGGACACCTACATGTGGGTACAGTGGGTTTCGGATGGGTTTTGAAGGGCTGACATTTACCACCACAAGTGTAACAGATAGGGGGGGGAGGGGCCTGGATCAACTTGAATTAAGTGCACTGCACCCACTGAAACTGCTCCACGGACCTGCATACTGCTGTCAGGGAGCTGGGTATGACATTTGAGGCTGCCAAAAAAGTTTTAAAGTTTTTTTTTAGGGTGGGAGGGAGTTGGTGACCACTGCGGGAGTAAGGGGAGGTCATCCCTGATTCCCTCTGGTGGTCATCTTGTCAGTTCGGGCACCTTTCTGAGGCTTGGTCGTGAAAAAAAATGGACCAAGTAAAGTTGGCCAAGTGCTCATCAGGGACGCCCTTCTTTTTTCTATTATCGGCCGAGGACGCCCATCTGTTAAGCACGCCCCAGTCCCACCTTTGCTATGCCTCCGACATGCTCCCGGGAACTTTGGTCGTCCCCGCGATGGAAAGCAGTTGAGGGCGCCCAAAATCAAATTTCGATTATGCCGATTTGGGCGACGTTAAGAGAAGGACACCCATCTCCCGATTTGTGTCAGAAGATGGGCACTCTTCTCTTTCGAAAATAAGCCTGACAGTATTCCCAATTTTCAAACATTCTCTTCCCAAAAAGGTTCTCTTTAGACAAACAACTTAGAGCTGCTGCTGCTGTCACCGGCGAGGGGTCTGTTGGATATGCTGGATGGTCAGATTAGCGAAGGTCAGATAATCAACACTGTACTGCAGTGTTTCCGAAGTCCAGGCCTGGAGAACCCCTTGCCAATCAAGTTTTCAGGATATCCAAAATGAACATACAGGATATCCACAATGAATATGAATGAAGCCACTGCCTCCATTATATGCCCGGTTATGCATTTTACATCTATAAGAATAAGGGCTTTGAGATCCAAGATGGCCGCAAGCTGTTAGGTTGCTGCGACTCTCGCTCCTAAAAAGAAATGCCTAAACGAAGAGGGAGACTAGCGGGTAGGGCTTCCCTGCTAACTCCCTCATTACCTGGTCCGATGAATCGATATTTGAGATCGCAGGGAGTTCACCGTGATGGCGGTTCGCTTCCAGAGGTGCGCGCCGGCAAAACGGAGACTTCGGCGCTCTCTGGCTTTGAAGTAACTCTCAGCCCCGCCGAACGCACTCCCCCTCCCCAGCCGATTGGCGCCAGCTCTTTCCTCCTGGATTCGACAGGTCCACTCCCGCAGAGGTTAGGGCCCAGAAGATCGCCGAATCGAAGCCTCACTTACTACTGAGGTGGGACTGGAGAGCAGTTTGCCCGTGGAAACGTCGCAAACCGAGGGGAGAGGAGCAGAGGGGCAGAGTGAAGACCGAGACCAGCCTGTAAGGTTTGAACTTCCTAAAGAATTTATGACTAGACCAAAAGATGTGACATTAGAAGCTTTGTGGGACCTGGTTTCCAACCTACGACAAGTTTTCCTCAAGTAGATAAATGATGTCCAGCCTAAAGTTAAATCTCTTGAAAGTAACTTGGTGGTACAAGAGGAACAGATTAAAGATTTGAATGGGAAATTTGTTAACTTGGATCAGAGATTTATGAAGCTTGAAACAGCACAACCTATTATGATGAAAGATTTGACGAATCTTACAGACAAAATGGAAATCTTTGATAATTACATTAAAAATCATAACCTAAGATTTGTCAACTTTCCTAGACTTCAAAATGTTGCTCCTATGGATATGTTGAAATGCTATATGCGTGAAAATTTACTAATTCCTGAACAGAACTTACCGCCAATGACTATGGTTTACTATATTCCTGGGAAAGGAACCACTCAACCCGAAGCTCCGATAAATGTCTCTCTCTTGCTTGAGATTTCAGATATCGGATTAGCAACTGCAGCTACATTGGTGGCTACAGTTGCACTATTACCAGATAAGAATTGGATCTTTCGTCTGTTTTTCCGAAATAAAGATAAACCCTTCTTGGGTTTAAAAGTTTTACTTTTTCCTGATGTCTCCAAGGAGACACGGCGACGAAGGAAACAATTCCTGCTCCTTAGGCCTGAAGTTTTACACTTGGGGGGTACCTTCTTTCTAAGATACCCCTGCAAGTGTATAATAAAGTTTAAGGGGAAAAAAATGTGTATTTACAGAGCCGTCATCTGGTCATTTAGGAAACATTTTTTTTTGTGGCTTATTCGTTAAAAAATCAGGTCTAGACCAAAATGTCCAACTTTTAACCCTGGATATTTTTGTTTTGTTCCATTATGGCAGAAAAAGGTCAAGTGTTGGCCAGGTGTTAGGAATGCCCATATCTCGCTCTTCACATGCCCCTGACACACCCCCTTGCGATTTAAACGCACTTCTGATGGACTTAATAGAAAAAGTCTAAAAATTGGTTTTGAAAATACCAATTTGAATGTTTTTGTGACAAAAACATCCAAATGCAGTTTTATACCACTTTTTGGATGTTTTACTCTTTTGAAAATGAGCCCCATAATAACCTATGGAACTTTGCAAGTCTAAGTGCCTTGAAAGTGAACCTCTTAGTCTATCAAAACGTCTTTTCCACTTTAATATGTTAACACACAGACTGAAGTGATTTGTGGTCACCTTTGCACTTTGATTGTGATCCTTATAGTTTTGAATACATCTACAGCGCTATGTATGTACAGTATAAATGTTAAAAAGTAGAACATGGAAGAAAAGTCAGTTTCTTACACAAGAGTCCTCAGCTTGCAGTCAGGGTTTGTGAGTAATGGACAAAGATTTTTCACGCCTTCATCGCCCAGTCTGTTGTTATCCAGGTCCAGCACATCCAAAGCTTGGCACTTGGCAGCAGTGATGCAGAGCTGGAGCATGCATTGCTTCGTCAGCCCATTACTCATGATACTGAGAGCCGTAAAAAGAGCAAATGTAAAGAAGTGAAATATTGAATTTAATGCTTAAAGAAGACCTCTAGTTCTCTCTACTCTCTGCCTATATTCTCTTTCTGTTTCAATAGAACAGACCCTACTTGACTGCCAGCTCTACTATCATTTCCCCAGCACTGATAATTATTTGCATCTGTTCCAAAACCTCTTGAATGCTGTTACTACAATATTTTCCTCCCAGTGCCTCTGCTAGGAAGCTCTTCCATTTACTCACCACTCTTTGTAAATAACTAATCCTTTATGCCATTCCTGAGTCTAATCCCCTTCAGCTTGATATAGTCTTCTGTTCTAGAACTTCCTTTCCACTGAGAAATGCATTATGTAGCCCTTTCAGGTATTTGAAAGTCCTATTATATCCCTGTCTCACCTCTCTTTTGTTCTACAGTATACGTAACTGAATGTATGCACCCAAGTAGATGCATATAAAATTACCTATGGGTTATTCACTCTTAGGAAGTAATTTTATAAGGAGACATATAGTCTTAGGTGCCAAGAATATGTGTAAATGGTGGTATTTTAATAATTTGTGTGTCTACTTCTCTTTATAAGCAGCAGCAGAAAACAAGCTTGGAAAGGTGTCCTGCAAGAAGTACACAACATTTTCAATGGCATTCTTTTCCTCCAGCATTTACTCGCCAGGGAAAATATGATGGTCATTTCAGAAGCCTTACTCGCAATTTCCACGTGGAAATACCTGCACTTACACATGTATATTGCATACAGATGTAAAAAACAATTTCAGAAAGCCACTATTTACTACTACTACTATTTAGCATTTCTATAGCGCTACAAGGCATACGCAGCGCTGTACAAACATAGAAGAAAGACAGTCCCTGCTCAAAGAGCTTACAATCTAATAGACAAAAAATAAATAAAGTAAGCAAATCAAATCAATTATTGTGAACGGGAAGGAAGAGAGGAGGGTAGGTGGAGGCGAGTGGTTACAAGTGGTTACGAGTCAAAAGCAATGTTAAAGAGGTGGGTTTTCAGTCTAGATTTAAAGGTGGCCAAGGATGGGGCAAGACGTAGGGGCTCAGGAAGTTTATTCCAGGCGTAGGGTGCAGCGAGACAGAAGGCGCGAAGTCTGGAGTTGGCAGTAGTGGAGAAGGGAACAGATAAGAAGGATTTATCCATGGAGCGGAGTGCACGGGAAGGGGTGTAGGGAAGGACGAGTGTGGAGAGATACTGGGGAGCAGCAGAGATTACACATTGAGATCCACACTTTGTAGAGATTTCAAGGGGGCATTGCTTGGGAGCGGCAAAGATCTACATGTGCATTCACCATTGCACAAAGGGAATATTCATGCATGGGGAAAACGTTCCCTGTCAGCTTTTACACCTCTTTAACAGCATGTATAGGTTTAATAAAAGTGCTTGTTCAGTCAAGGGTTTACATGAAAGATCAAGGGAGTCATTCTCCTTAATCCTGGCCCATGTACCAATGCCTTATTCCATAGACTGACCCCCTAGATGTGAGTCCTGATGCAATGCTAAGGGTCATGTGCCACCATTTTTCAAGATGAAGGAAAGGAGAAAGATATCTCCCTGAATCAGATAAGTGTTATTGGTCTGGGGGCTCAGCTATATAGAGGACCTCCAGTCTTGGATGACAGGATCTGGGATGTCATAAACCAGATATCCTTGGGAGGAGGAAGAAGGGCAAGGGGGTCTGGGAGGTGGGTGCCAGGGGATCCTAGGCCAACTGAGCCACCTAGGAATGTTTGTATGGTGGGGGTGGGAGTCTAGAGTCCCTTTGGCCACAAGAACATTTTTGTAGGCTGGAGGGTCAGAGGATCTAGGTCCCACTAGATCACCACAGAAATTTTGCAGGGTGGGCATAGGAATCGGGGAGTCTAGCCCCTGTGTTTTTTTTTTTTTTTGTAACGTCACCTTTCCTGTTAGTGTGTGAGCAAATCCCTACTCATGCACTAACAGGAAGGGAGACATTTACTTCTGATGCAGCAAATCACTGGCAGATTTCACAGAAACAATGGGCAATAGTGATGGACAGATAGACAGACAAATCGATCATCCACAATAGGCATTTTGCATTTACAAATGTACCTAAAAAGACACTTTGGGAAACCTTTTACAGGCTATAACTCAGCTTACTTTGAGCAGGAAGGAAAGAGAAAGAGATTTGAATTACCATGCTGATGCAGGAAGGAGGCCTCTTTGTCTCCCAAGACCTATTCAAACACTGACGCACTATTTTCATTTTTTTTCCTTTCATTTAATTCCATTTATTATCATATATTTATAACTTGACTATCAAAAATTACCAAGCATGCTTACAAAAACATACAATAAGCATACAAACATTAAGAAAAAAAGTATTCACCTTAACTCATAACAAGTGAAGAAAGCATGCAAAGCATAGCTCACAGAATTCTTTCTAACCCCTCTTCATATAAATGCGTGTGTGTGTGTGTGTGCTGTTGGGGGGAGGGGGACAGGTATTAGTAGGTGTTTGTGTATATATTTGTGTGTCTGTCCATATGTGTTTGTGTGTTGGTATGTGTGTGTGTGTTTTGTGTCTCATTAATGAGATGAGAAGGGAAGGCCGCTTGAAAGGTACAATTCCTTAATCACTATGTTAAAGTGAATTACTGTGTGTATACTGTAGCTGTTGGAACTGCTTCTCCCACAGAAATGTACTGGGGTATTTTTTGGAGGGGGGGGGGGGTCATTTCTCTTCCACCCCTGTTATGCTCTTAAAATTTATGCTCTTAATTTATGAGCATAATTTACGCTCCTAATTTAGGAGTGATGGGACTGCTGCAAGGGGTAGTTCTGGGGATAGAATAATTTGCATGGATGTATGGCAGTTATGTGAGGGCAGATTGAGAGTGTAGGGACTGTTGCAAGGAGGGGGCAAGGGTAGTTTGGGGATTTAGAAAAGTATGAAATTCCACCTTTTGAACTGCCTTGTTCTGTTTTCTAACTGCTACATCTCACTCTGTTTCTCTTACAGAAGCTGAAACACCTTATTCCATAGAAATGCATTGGGCCATATTTGTGGGGGACTTCTCTAGAACCCCAGGTTCAATTTGACCCATTTTCAAAATCAATGTGTCTTTATCTGCCACATTTAACCATCCTGTGGATGCCTTGATTTCCCAAAAATACTCCCCCTGAAAAACTGCACCACCACCTCCAGCTACTCTACAAATACAACACATGCATTGCACACAACAGAAATACACACAGAGAGACATGTGGGTTAGAAATAATATCATAAGCCATGCTCTGTATGCTTTTCCCACTTGTTTTCTGTCAATGTCCTGAACCTAGAGAACCTGGGAACTCTCCAGAGACCCAAACTTTGGATCAAAAACCTGGAGACTAAGTGAATGCCCAGAGACTTTCTGGGTATGATCACATCAGAATTTTATCCGAGGTCACAGGTCGCCCGATATTCAGCACTATTTAACTGGCCATAACAGCTGCTGACCAGTTAAATAGCGCTTAACCGGCTATCCACCGATATTCAGTAGGGAATAACCAGCTCTCCCTCACTGAATATTCTTGGTTAGCGGCTAGCAGATAGGCAGTTATATCGGCCATATAACCAGATATTCACTGATTTTTAAAGCTGGTTTAGCAGCCATATTTAGCCGATTGAAAACCTAGTATATCTTTGGCCAGTTTGAAGATAACCCGCTATCTGAATATTGACGTAGCCGGTTATCTTCAAACCAGCCAAAAAATAAACCAGATAGTCAATGCTCGTTACTGGAAACAGCTCAACATTGAATATCTGGGCTTAGCACTGACCGCGGGGCTAACTCCTGCGGTCAGAATCTCGAGTTAGTGACAAAGGCAGGGATTAAAACTGGCACGCTTGTGATTTTTATGGCTTCTATTTTTAAGCATAGATCACTTGACTTGTTTCCTTTGAGACAACCATGAATTGCAGGTAAATGAAAACATCATTAATAAAGTTACTCACCATTTGAAGAAAGAAGGAATAAGAAACAGAGACAGACCTGAGTTCCTGGAGCCTACAGCACATCTGTGGAAGAAGCATCAGAAGCTGGATAACTCCATCATCTCCTAGACCATTTCTTCCCAGATAAAATTCCTTCAGGACAGGGTTGGCACGGAGAAATGAGATCAGAGATTTGATGCACCCTTTGGTAAGACCATTTCCTGAGAATCTGGAAAGAAGAAGGAAGATATTTAGGGGCTCTTTTATAAAAGTGCGCTAGCGTTTTTAGCTCGTTACAAATCAGCCTCTGCTAAACGCTGAAGCACCCATTATAGTCCTATGGGCATCTCAGCATTTAGCACAGGCTGATTTTTAGCGTGAGCTATAAATGCTAGTGCACTTTTGTAAAAGACTCCCTTAGATAGGCCTTCACTTAGGCACAATTTGAGGGACCTGCCAGGTACTTGTGACTTGGACTGCAACTTCTGGAAATAGAATACTGGGCTTGATGGACCTTTTGTCCAACTCAATATGACTGTTATGATTTTGCCATCCAGGAAGTTTAAAACATAGAAGATAACTGGATGCTGAGGTTTTTTTTGGAGACTTCTGACCTAAACTCCATTACTGCTGGTCCCTGAGCTCCCTGACACCTAACCTATTCCCTCTGTTGTTGGTCCCTGGCTTATCTCAGAAATACCCAACTCTGACTCCTCTACTCCTGGTTCCTGAGTGATCTCAGATACACTCAATCCCAACCCCACTAATGATGGTTGTTAACCTAGTTCAGAGACACCAGACTTTGGTATATTCTGTGCTAGATTTGAACTATCTATGAGACACCAAGCACCTTAACTCCTAGTTCCTTAACAGTCTCAGTGACCCTCAACTGTAGCCGGTTCACTTCTCGTCACATTTGCACCTTGACTTTGGCCCTTCTCCTTTCTTTTGGTCTTGATTACCTAAGGGTCTCCAGCTTACAGATGCTCAGTACTTTGGAAAGTTTCTCCAGGAATATTGATCCGAGTGATGTGTCATGGATCCTGATATCCGTGAGGTTGATAAAGGAGTTCAGGCACTGGCAGAAGTCTAGAAGGAATTCTTCCCTCAAATAATAAACAGTCAGTCTATATAGAGAGGAGAGAGTAAAATCTCTTAGTTAGATAGTACAATCATTCATAGATAAGAAGACCAGATAACTCTATTTCATGAGGAAAACTCTGGTTTTACTGTCTTTATGCATTGACAATAAGTCCATGAATGCAATGGGGATAAAATCAAAACTTAATCTGTCCTTATCTGAAGGCTTGGGATGATAATATGGTAGATGATGGCAGGCAAAGTCTGAAATTACTCATTTACCTTGAGATTCTATATATCACGCCTTAATTTCCGTTTTGTGCCAGGTTCTCACATGAGTACAAAATATGAGCAAGAACATATGTGCAGGGATTTTAAAAATGAAATTCCGCATGCACTTTCCTGTTTTTATCCCATCTCTGGCACCAACATAGCTCAACTTCTGTTGTGACCAACAGTATGCATGCATGTGAACAAGGGAGCAGTAACCAAACCTATGAAAACTACTACTACTACTAAACATTTCTAGAGCATTACTAGGGTTACGCAGCGCTGTACAGTTTAACAAAGAAGGACAGTCCCTGCTCAAAGGAGCTTACAATCTAAAGGACGAAATGTCAAGTTGGGGCAGTCTAGATTTCCAGAATAGAGGTAAAGTGGTTAGGAGCTGAAGGCGACATTGAAAAGGTGGGCTTTGAGCAAGGATTTGAAGATGAGCAGGGAGGGGGCCTGACGTATGGGCTCAGGGAGTTTATTCCAAGCATGGGTTGAGGCGAGACAGAAAGGGCGGAGCCTGGTGTTGGCGGTGGTGGAAAAGGGTATTGAAAGGCGGGATTTGTCTTGAGAGCGGAGGTTATGGGTAAGAACGTAAGGGGAGATGAGGGTAGAGCGGTAAGGAGGGGCTGCAGATCGAGTGCATTTGTAGGTTATTAGGAGAAGCTTGAACTGTATGCGGTACCTGATCGGAAGCCAGTGAAGTGACTTGAGGAGAGGGGTGATATGAGTATATTGGTCCAGGCGGAAGATAAGATGTGCAGCAGAGTTCTGAACGGACTGGAGCGGGGATAGATGGCTAAGTGGGAGGCCAGTGAGGAGTAGGTTGCAGTAGTCAAGGCGAGAGGTAATGAGAGAGTGGATGAGAGTTTGGGTGGTATGTTCAGAGAGGAAAGGGCAAATTTTGCTAATGTTATAGAGGAAGAAGCTTCTGATCATTGCCTCCAACATAAGCAGCAACTTTATACATTTGGTATCAACTTCATTCTTCTTTGGAATTCTGTTTAAAAGAAACAGTAACGTGAATATGTGGATGCCACAACATACCTTCCTTTTAAGTATCAGGAGGAACATTATAGATCACCTCTTTAGCACAAGTCCAATCAATGAAGGGGTGGTCTCAGGGTCAGCCCTGCCACTAGCCAGATTAGGCACCGTCTAGGGTGGCAAAATTTGAGGGGTAGTGGTGCTGCTCTGGCATAGAAGGGGCTCCAGTTAAGGCAGAAAGGAAAAATGAACAGAAGTTGGCTGGGGATCGTAAAGCTAGAAGAAAATGAAGTCAAGAGGGATGTTGGGAAATATAGTTTAAAGTGAGTCTTGGCAGAGAACCAATTAAGAGGAAGGTAATGGCCACAGGGGTGGTGGTAGTAATTGAGGAATACTAATTACAGAGGTACTGAAAAGAATCAGATTATCTATAAACGGCAGACAGCACTGTCTTTCAGGAGACACAGGTGGGGAGCTTAGAGAGAGGGTTTATTCAGATTCACATGAAGAGATGCCCACTGGTTTTATTTAGCGTACAGTTGGGAGAAGATTCTATTTAATCTCATGGGTTTGGATTGGCCTGAAAGGGAAGTACCATTATACCTAAATCTCAGGTCAGGAATTGAAAGCTGTAAGTGTAACATGAACATTGATACATGGAATAAAAAAACTATTTTACTGTAACTGGTTGGCTCTGAGTTGTATATTTTAGAGAATTTACAGTACGTCACGAAGAACACAGATGTCAGTGACATACACACAAATTATGAATACAGAGCAAACAGGTAAAGAGACATTAGCGTGTGCTGTTTAGATGCCCATAATATTCCTATGGGCACCTACACGGTTAGCATGTGATAATTTTTAGAACGCTAAAAATGCTAGCACACCTTAGTAAACAGGGCCCTTAGATTGTAGCAGAACTTTGGCACACCCAAAGGACAAATGGTGTATGAACACCTGAAGAGAAATCTCAGAGGTGAATGCAGCCCTCTAAGGAGCTCCCTAATCTACGTATGCAGCATGAACAGCTGAAGCAAGACCTCAAGGGAAGAGAAAGAAGTGCCCTGACTTTGGCAGTTAACTAGGTAAATTGTCTAGTTTAAGCCTCTCAACCAGTGAAATATAGTAAAAACAAAAGAGGGGTGGTGAGGGCACGATTGTAATTAATCCAGTAGCACTAATATTCAACACTCTGTTGTAAACATTCAGCTGGCAGTGGTCATCAAGTTTTTAGCCACGGCTGGTTAAATGCCTGGATATTTAATGCCAGGCTATGTCCAGGCACTGGCATTGAATATCTTGGTTTGTGCAAATGACCAGCCCTTATCCACTTAAGGATCAATATTCAGCCTTAACTAAAGGAGTGAAACCGGACAAAAATAGCAGCAGCCTGATTTGTCCAGTTATCTTATCTGGTTAAGTACTGAATATAAATAAAGCAAAGACAGAGGAGCTGACGAGAAAAGCAAATTATCTACCATATATTAATGATCGAATAGAATACCTATAAATGATGACTTTCATAAAATGTACATATAGATTCTGTCGGAACATTAATATCCTTTCACTATCCTGATATTAATTTTTCATTGTTGTTACAAATATGGTAGATATTTTGTGGGTTAACATCTTTTGTTTGCAGCCATATCTTTTTGATATATATATATTTATATGTACATATTTTATGTTATCTAATTATGGGTTTTATTTAGTAGTTTTATTTAGTTTTATATTTTATATGTATTTATATCTTTATTATTTGTAGACTTCTGGCGCAAACAGTCCGTGTCTAGTCAGTTTGAAGAATTGCTTATTAAGGACACCCTGCCTTTCTCATTAACTCCACTGTTTTTACTTTGCTTGTTCACTTTGTGCAGAGTGTGGACTCATGTTTGTGTTTTCTGAATGTGGAGGGGCATTTTTGATATCATGTCTAAGTCTGACTTTGGACGTTTTGCAAAAAACATCTAAAATCCGAATAGGAAAGAAGGTCATTTTCAAAAAAGAAAAACATCTATCTTTTGTTTTCAAAAATACTGTTCCGAACAGTATTTTGTGATTTGGACGTTTTGTTTTTTGGTCCATTTTCGAAAAAAAAAAAAAAAAAACACCCTCAAAACGTCCAAGTGCAAAACGCACAAAATCAAGCCATTAGGATGTAGGAGCAGTCAACATTTTTAGTAGACTGGTCCCCCTGATATCCCAGGACAGCAATAGAGCACCCTAGGGGGCACTGCAATGGACTTCATAGACTGCTCCCAGGTACACATCTCACAATTGCTCCCTTTCCTTTTGTGCTGAGCCCTCCAAAACCCACCCAAAACCCACTACCCCCAACTGTACACCACTACCAATAGCCCTTACAGGTGAAAGGGGCACCTATATGAAGGTACAGTGGGTTTCTGGTGAGTTTTGGAGGGTTCACAGTTTCCTCCACAAGTGTAACAGGTAGGGGGGGGGGGTAGGAGCTTGAGTCCACCTGTCTTCAGTGCACTGCACCCACCACTAGACTACTCCAGGGACCTTCATGCTGTTCTAACGGACCTGAGTATAACATCTGAGGGGGGTATAGAGGTTGGTAAGTAATGTTTTTCATCACATTTTTTGGGGGTGGGAGAGGGTTAATGACCACTGGGGAATAAGAGGAGGCCATCCCTGATTCCCTCCAGTAGTCATCTGGTTATTTAGGGCACCTTTTTGTGCCTTATTTGTAATAAAAACAGGTGTAGCTCAAAACGTCTTTAAGTCTTAGTCCTGGACGGTTTTGTTTTGTTCAATTATGGCTGAAACACATCTAAGTCTTAGGAACACCCAAGTTCCGCCCTGAACACGCCCCTGGCACTCCCCTTTGGATGCACGTCTGGCGGACTTCTGAGAAAAATGTCTAAAAATAGGTTTTGAAAATACTGATTTGGACATTTTTGTGAGAAAAATGTCCAAATGCAGACTTATGCCACTTTTTGGACGTTTTTCTCTTTGGAAAATGAGCCTGATAGTCACTTAAGTGCTGACTCTGCCCTGATTTCAACCCTGGACTTCTCACAACATAGCTGCTTTTGGCTTAGGCCAGGAGTTCAACCCAGTTCTCAGGACACATCTAGCCAATCAGGTTTTCAGGATACCCACAATGAATATGCATGAGATATATTTGCATAGAATGGAAGTAGTACATGCAAGATTAACTCATGCATATTCATTGTGGATATACTGAAAACCTGACGGCCTAGATGTGTCCCATGGACTGGGTTGAGAACCTCTGGTTTAGGTAATTAGAGGGGATATTCAATGCCTCTGAATAGCCACATATAGATATTTTAACCATGCAGAAGCCTCTCCTGCCTGGTTAAATCACTTTAAATATTGAGCCCTACGTGTTTAATACAGAACTGGTTAAGTCTGGTCAAAATAATACGTGTTAACTTTAACTGAGTATTTTCAAAATGCCATGCTTAACCAGTTATATTTCTGAACATCCACTTAAAGATCACTGGATAACTTATCCATTTACTTTTAACCATATATCCAGCTGCAGAGTATTGACCTACATGTGAAAATCTAATTTATGCATGTAGTTTCCTTCCTCTAATCTATCCGTGCCCCTGGACTATCCTGATTTTGCTGCAGCTAACATACTCGATCAGTAAATTAAATGAGTACACGTTTACCAGCTTCATGAGGGGAAATTTCATGGATGGGAATCTGACTTGTTAAGTCAGTGGAGGAGGATTTATAAAGGATCTGTGAGATAATACAGTAACATAGTAGATGACGGCAGAAAAAGACCTGCATGGTCCATCCAGTCTGCCCAACAAGATAAACTCATATGTGTATACCTTACCTTGATTTGTACCTGCCTTTTTCAGGGCACAGACTGTACAAGTCTGCCCAGCAGTATTTCCCACCTCCCAACCACCAGTCCCGCCTCCCATCACCGGCTCTGGCACAGACCGTATAAGTCTGCCCTCCACTATCCTCGCCTCCCAACCACCAACCTCTCTTCCCCCACCTGCTACGCCACCCAATTTTGGTTAAGCTTCTGAAAAAGCTTTCATAAAATTACCCTCTTGATGTGGGGGTGTGGAGCAGTTAGCTTTGACAAGTGCACATTACAAAATATGCAAGCATATTAACGTGAGACATTTGGGTTTGCCAAGAGCAGGTGCAAATGTAATTGCAGAAATCCCCAGGATAGTTTTCAAAATGGAAATACTTTTGTAATCCACCAAAGTGCACATGAGAGTGGAGGAGTGGCCTAGTGGTTAGGGTGGTGGACTTTAGTCCTGAAGAAGCGAGTTCGATTCCCCGCACAGGAAGCTCCTTGTAACAAAAATAAAATATGTATATTTTGGGGGTAAGCTTATAGGTCTTTTTTTGCATGTACCAGTGTTATTATAAGTGCTTATGAAATTTCTGGGAGTATACAGACGTGAAGGGGCAGGACGTCCAAGTTTCGAATTGGACATCCTTGCAAAACGTCCCCATCTAGGGGCGGGTATTTTCGAAACAAGATGGACGTCCAGCTTTCGTTTCGATAATACGGTCAGGGACGCCCAAATCCTGAAATGTGGTCGTCCTTAGACTTGGTCGTTTCTGATTTTTGGCGATAATGGAAACCAAGGACGTCCATCTCTGAAACAATGAAATGCAAGCCATTTGGTCGTGGGAGAAGCCAACATTTGTAGTGTACTGGTCCCCCTGACATGCCAGGACAGCAACCGGGCACCCTAGGGGGCACTGCAGTGGACTTCATAAATTGCTCCCAGGTACATAGCTCCTTTACCTTCTGTGCTGAGTCCCCCTAAACCCACCTACCCCCAACTGTACAGCATTACCATAGCCCTTATGGGTGAAGGAGGGCACCTAGATGTGGGTACAGTGGGTTTCTGGTGGGTTTTGGAGGGCTCGCTGTTTCTTCCACAAACGTAACAGGTGGGGGGATGGGTCTGGGTCCGCCTGCCTGAAGTGCACTGCACCCACTAAAACTGCTGTGATGGAGATGAGCATGACATCTGAGGCTCACATAGAGGCTGGCAATCAATATTTTTAAAGATGTTTTTTGAGGGTGGGAGGGGGTTAGTGACCACTGGGGGAGTAAGGGGAGGTCATCCCCGATTCTCTCTGGTGGTCATCTGGTCATTTTGGGCACCTTTTTGTGCCTTGGTCATAAGAAAATCACGACCAGGTAAAGTCGTCCAAGTGTTCATCAGGGACGTCCTTGTTTCTTTCGATTATGGGTCGAGGACGTCCTCGTATTAGGCACGCCCATGTCCCACCTTCACTACACCTCTGAAACGCCCCCTTAAACTTTGGCCATCCCTGCAACGGAAAGCAGTTGGGGACGTCCAAAATCGGCTTTCGATTATACCGATTTGGACGACCCTATGAGAAGGACGCCCATCTTCTGATTAATGTAGAAAGATGGTCGTCCTTCTCTTTTGAAAATGAGCACAATAGTAGTATATGTTCCTGCTGTATAGCTCATACTTGTATGAAGTATATGTAAGAGTGTTTTACAAGCAGAAGCAGATGTATACAATTTCTGGAAGTATCCACAAGTAGGATTGGATTTAGTTAAAAAAAATCGGCATGGGGCACTATTTTATTAAGAGTGGTCTGAACTCAGCACTCTTTATAGAAGAGTAATTAGAGCCCATTTCTTTGCACAAATTTGGGCATCGGTATTTACACCAGTTGAAACCTAGTGTAAATACTGGAAGCCAACTCTTGGCATCTGGGCATGGGTATGGCGATATTCTCTAACTTTGCATGCAACTTTTTGGAATGTCCCTACCCTGCCCCTGGCCATGACCCTTTTGAGTTGCACACTAGGGGATTTAGTCACGCAGGGTTATAGAATAGCACACAGCAAGATGCACGTGCAAAATTCAATTACTGCCAATTGCCTGCAATATCCGATTGCTGACAAATTTATTGCTAGCTAATGGCTTGTTAGCTAATTAATTTGTGGGTACCCAAATTTGAGCACCATATATAGAATCTGGGCAGAAAGAGCTAGTGTAGGTGCAGGCACCTAAATGTGGCAGAGACACAAATAATTTACAGCATTCTGTAAGTTCCATGTGTAAGTGGAAGCCCCCATCTATGTCCCACCAATGTGTACACCACCCTTGCAAATTCTCACTAGGTAAATGAAGCAGTTATTTGCAGAACAGTGCATAGGCCGAATATTGGTATTGACACATATATATGCACACGTGGAGGGGGATAATTGAACGGGGGCGCCCATCTCTAAGGACGGCCCTGTAAAGGGGCGGGGCAACCCGTATTATCGAAACAAGATGGACGTCCATCTTTCGATAATACGGTCGGGGACGCCCAAATCATGAAATTTAGGTTGACGTTAGAGATGGTCATCCCCGGTTTTCGGCGATAATGGAAAGTGAGGACGCCCATCTCAGAAATGACCAAATCCAAGCCATTTGGTTGTGGGAGAAGCTAGCATTTGTAGTGCACTAGTCCCACTAACTGAATGGAAAAAGCACTTCCCTTACCAATCCGGAAAGGAACAGGCATGCATGAAGGAAATTGCATGCAAATGAGCTGCTCGCTGTTAGCTCATTTGCACACGATTTCCTTCCTAAGGAGAGGAAGTGACGGCAGTTGAGGACGTCCTTCCCTGCAACAGCAGTTGAGGACCTCCTTCCCTGCAACGGCAGTTGAGGCCATCCTTCCCTGGACTTCCAAAATGTGAATGTTTGTGAGAAGGACATCCATGCCTGCTATGCCTTCAACACCCCCTTTATTTATTTGGATTTTGGATCACAAGTAGCAGCAATGGGATTTCAACCAGCCACCTCTAAATTACAAGACCAGTGCTCTAACCACTAGGCCACTCTGCCACTTATCCACTCCCTTGAAATTTGGCCATCCCTGTGGGGGGCAGTTGAGGACGTCCAAAATGTTTGAAAGAAGGATGTCCACGCCCTCGTTATGCCTCCACTGGCACACACATACCTCCCCCCCCAGGGACCTGCATACTGCCTCCCCCCCACAGGGATGGCCAAATTTCAAGGGAGTGAAGTGGCAGAGTGGCCTACTGGCTAGAGCACTGGTCTTGCAATCCAGAGGTGGCCAGTTCAAATCCCACTGCTGCTACTTGTGATCCAAAATCCAAATAAATAAATAAAATGGGTGTCAGAGGCATAGCAAAGGCATGGATGTCCTTCTCACAGAAACATCCACATTTTGGACGTCTTCAACTGACGTCGCAGGGACGGAGGCATAGCAAAGAACATACTCTAAAAAAAAAAAGACAACAGTTTTTGAAGTTGTTTTTTTCAGGGTGGGAGGTGGTTAGTGACCACTGGGGAAGTCAGGGGAGGTCATCCCCGATTCCCTCCGGTGGTCATCTGGTCAGTTCAGGCACCTTTTTGATGCTTGGTCGTGAAAACAAATGGACCAAGTAAAGTCGGCCAAATGCTCGTCAGGGACGCCCTTCTTTTTTCCATTATCGGCTGAGGACGCCCATCTGTTAACCATGCCCCCGTCCCGCCTTCTTTACACTGCCAACACACCCCCTTGAACTTTGGTCGTCCCCACAACAGAAAGCAGTTGAGGACGCCCCAAATCGGCTTTCGATTATGCCGATTTGGGCGACCTTAGGAGAAGGATGCCCATCTCCCGATTTGTTTCGGAAGATGGGCGCCCTTCTCCTTCGAAAACAGGCAGGTTAGACACATATGGGCCTAATATTCAGACCGTGGGAAGGAGCCTGGCTAACTCCCATAGTTGGCAGTCAGTCCTGATATTCAAGGCCAGGCCATTTCTGGTGACCGGCATTGAATATCTGGGTGTTTCTTGGCCATTTAAATTTAACTAGCCAAGCCGATATTCAGTGCTGGCAGGTTAAGTTTAAACCAGCCAAAGATATTCTTGCTATTTTGGTGGCCTAATTAACTGGCGATGCTCTGAATATTAGCGGACAGGTGGTTATATCACATGATATAACTGGTTATCCGCTAAGCCCTAACCAGCAATATTCAGCAGGAGATAACCGGCAATCTCCTGCTGAATATTGCTGGATAGTCGGTTAAGTGCTATTTAACCAGCCAGGAGCCGTTCCTGGCTGGTTAAATGGTTTTAAATATTGGTGGGAGATATATCATTATACTAAACATTCACATACACCAAGGACACATAAAGCATCTTGTTTATGGAATTGTCTTTATAGCAGTGGCGTAGCCAGACAGCCAATTTTGGATGGGCCTGAGCCCAAAGTGGGTGGGCACAATATTTTCTCTGCCCTGCCGCAAAATATAAATACATTAGCTAATAAGGATCCTCAAGCTCTATCAGCTAAAGACTTTCTGTCAAGGTGGCCAGAACTCCCTTTTACCAAACTTGGCAGGCAGCAGCAACTTCAGTAAGCCACTGATGCCAGCACCCTATGCATGCTTAGCTGTCGGTGACTCAAGCATGCTGTCACCGACTGCAGAGCTTGGTAGAAGGAAGTTCTGGCTGTCTTTGGAGGAAGTCCTAAGCTGGGGAGGCTTGGGATCCCTACCAGCTATACAGCAAGGGTCAGAACTGGTGTTAGACATGCTAGGGCCCCCTCCCTGATCCCCTCTCCTCCCTGCCTGCCCTCCGATTTCCCAACCTGCTTTTACTGTCACACCAACAGACCCTCACCAAATTCAGAACAAGGGATCACGTATCAGAAATAAAAATATTTAGACAAAAATTGAACTCGGAACCCCAAAAAGTTAAACTTAGCATGTACTTCAACACTGGAGAAATAAAAACAGAAATGCATTTCCTTTCTCCTGAACACGATACAAACACATTTGCTATGTAGATTTCCCAAAGCCAACATATTCCATTTAAAACATTCAAAATACATTGCTTTTTTCTACCTTTGTGGACTGGACATTGTATTTTTCCATCATGTTGGTTGCAGTTTCTTTTCTGCTTTCCTGTCTGTCGTTTTCTAATTCTCTTTCGAGCGGCTGCTGTCCATTTGTCTTCTTTTACCTTCACTACACCTGCTTCTGACATATTGACTTCTTATTTTTAGCTCTTTCCTCTCTTTTTTCTTCTTTCTGCCTTGCTGTCAACTCAAATTTCACCCTCTCACTGTTCTCCTCCTTTTTAGTTTACAGCTACCTATCAGATTTTCATCTTTTTCTCTCACCCACTAGCTTTTCCATTTCCCCAACTCACTCCTTCCTCAGCCCTCCATTCCCTTTCATTACCATATTTCTATCCTCTGTAATCACTATCTTTTTATTTATTTCCTTGCCACCCTCTTCCTCTCCCTCCTGGCCTCTCCCACATGGTTCCGCCATCTTCCTTCCCTCCACCCTTCTAGCCCAGCATCTGCTCCCTCTTTCTCCCCACCCCACTCTTGCAGCCTTACATCTCTCTGCCCCTTCTCTCTTCCCTCCTGCCCTCTCCCTCATGTTCCAACATTTCTCCCTCTCTCTTCCCTCACTCCCACTGTCTGGCACCTCTCTATCACCCTTCTGCTCCTGAATCCAACATCCCCTCCTTTCTCCCCTCTCCAGCTCCTGTGTTTCTCTCTCCCTCTCATTCACCGCCAGGTCCAATATATCTCCCTCTCTCCCACTTTCTACCATTTCTCCCTCTCTTGTGCCATGGGTCCAACACTTCTCTTCCCCCTCCCCCCATGCAGCATTTTCTCTCTTCCTCCCTTCCACTGCCATGCCCAACATTTCTGCCTCTCCCCCTCTCTTGTGCCCCATCCATCTCTCGCTTCCCCCTACATCTCTTCCTGCCCTCCACCATCATGTCCAATTTTTCACCATCTATCTTCTCCTCCTCACCACCCCCTGTCCAAGTCCAACATTTCTCCTTCCCCACTATCCCCCTATGTCCAACATTTCTCCCTCTCTTGTCCCTCTCCCCTCCCAATGCAAGATTTTTTCCTTTCTTACCCCTCTCTACCCTATGTCCCACAATTCTCTCTCTCTCTCTTGCCCCTGTCCACCTCATGCCCCCCCCCCCCCATGCAGCATCTATCTTCAATTTCAACCGCAGCGGAGGGAGCAGGCTGAGGTCCGATCCTGCTTCTGCCTCCCTCTCTCCCACAGCGCTTCTCAGACGCTGCCTACCTACCGCCGCCACGATCCTGCATCTACTTCCCGTCTCAGCAGCAGCGGAGCAGCGGTAGCGATTCATGCTGCCTCCTGCTTCGTTCTAACCCGGAAGCGTCTCCTCTGCCGCGTCCTGCCCCAGCAGAAACAGGAAGTTGTAATAATGGGGGCGGGACGCGGCAGAGGAGACGCTTCCGGGTTAGAACGAAGCAGGAGGCAGCATGAATTGCTACTGCTACTCCGCTGCTGCAGTGGTGAGACGGGAGGAAGATGCTAGATCGTGGCAGCGGTAGGTAGGCAGCGTCTGAGAAGCGCTGTGGGAGAGAGGGAGGCAGAGGCGGGATCGGACCTCAGCCTGCTCCCTCCGCTGCGGTTGAAATTGAAGTTCTCCACTGCTGGGTGGGCCTGAACCCAAACTGGGTGGGCCTAGGCCCACCCAGGCCCACCCGTGGCTACGCCCCTGCTTTATAGTGCTGGGGTATAGTTAAAGTGGCGTGAGGGCAGCAAGCTAAAATGATCCAGACGCTAAAGGGATGGTTTATATGTTTATTTTAAGCCTGCTGAAATGCAGGCCTAAACTAAATCGACAGTGGTGACAGCAGTCACTGGTGCATATGTGTATACAGCACCACAGACTATCTATAGTAGTACGAAGGAAGAGCGTGACTTGTGGGTGATTGTGTCTGATGACCTTAAAGTTTCCAAACAAGTAGAAAAAGCAGTGGTCAAAGCCAGAAGGATGCATGGGTGAATAAAAAGAGGGATGACCAGCAGGAAAAAGCAGGTGATAGTGCCATTGTATAAGTCTCTGGTGAGGCCCCATTTAGAATACTGTGTGCAGTTCTGGAGATCACACCTATGAAAAGATATAAACAGAGAAGGACGACGAAAATAATAAAGGGAATGGAACGACTTCCCTATGAGGAAAGGCTGAGAAGGTTAGGGCTCTTCAGCTTGGAGAAAAGGCGGCTGAGGGGTGATATGATAGAAGTCTACAAGATAATGAGCGGAGTAGAGCGGACAGATGTGAAGCGTTTGTTTACACTTTCAAACAACAACAAAACCAGGGGACACAACATGAAGCTAGAATATGGTAGATTTAAAACAAATAGGAGAAAGTTTTTCTTTACTCAGCGTGTAGTTAGACTCTGGAACTCGTTGCCGGAGAATGTAGTGACAGCAGCTGGCCTTACGGAATTTAAAGGGGGTTTGGACAGATTCCTGAGGAAAAAGTCCATTGAACATTATTAATTTTTTTTTTTTGGGGGGGGGGGGGGGGGGTGGAGGTTGCCGGGTTCTTGAAGCCTGGATTGGCCGCTGTCGGAGACAGGATGCTGGGCTTGATGGACCCTTGGTCTTTTCCCAGTATGGCGGTGCTTATGTACTAGTCGGTCCAGAGGGCAGCTACAAAATTAGTAAGCGATCTTGAACACAAAAAATATAGGGACAGGCTTATGAACCTCAACATGTGTACGCTGGAAGAGAGGAGAGAGAGAGAGGAGATATGACAGAGATGCTTAAATATCTCAAGGGCATTAATATACAGGAAGTGAGCCTTTTTCAACTGAAGGAAAGCTCTGGAATGAGGGGACATACGATGAAGTTAAGAGGGAATAGGCTTAGGTGTAATCTAAGAAAGTATAATTTCACAGAAAGGGTGGTGGAAGCGTGGAATGGCCTCCCGGTGGAGTCGAGGACTGTGTTAGAATTTAAAAAGGCATGAGATAAGCACGTGGGATCACTTAGGAAAAGGAAGAGTTAGGGGTTACAGAAGATGGGCAGACTAGATGGGCCATTTGGCCTTTATCTGCCGTCACGTTTCTATGTTTCTATTGAATATATGTATTTATTTAACGGCTGCAGCTAGTGTTTAAATAAATATGCATCAATGACTATCGTCACTGGAAATGTTCCCCCTGAGTAAACATACCTGCATTGTTTTGTAATACGAGCAGCCTGGAAATATAAGAGAACCCCATCCCCTTCTGGTTCTCCTTCCAATGAGATGTCCCAAAGACAAAGCTTAGAAGAGAGCTGGATACACACTTGCTTAGCAAACTCCTCACTAAGCTTCTGGGCAGACAGCCTGCAAGTCAAGAGAGAGAGGATGAGCATTTGGTACTAAGCCACATTGAGCCTGCAAATAGGTGGGAAAATGTGGGCTACAAATGCAATAAATAAATAAATAATCAAGGATGTTGCAGAAATAGTGAGCGTTCCTTTACCAGTGGAGATTGTGTACCAGACCTACATCCCTGTAACATATCCTGCTGTGAAACAGAAGTAATGAGCTGAATGTTCCTATAACACAACTATCCACGAAATTGGGGATACACAGATAATGAGTGTAAAACTCTTCTTACTTCAAGTTCTGACACCTGTGTAGCTCAGGCAGCAATATCTCCAGCTCCTTTTGACCCAAGGGTGCATCAGGTAGGTCTAACTGGTCCAGACATGGGCAGCAAGAAAGACAAAATTTCAGAACTGAGCAGTCTAGCCGACCTAGAGTTGCTCTACTAAGGTCCAGGGTCTTAATATCCTCTAGAGCCTGTTTGACTGACTGCTCATGCTGAAGTTCGTATAGGCAGTGCAGGAGCTCTCGTTGGAAATATCCATTATTGTCTATGCTAGAGGCTTTCTTTACCCAACAAAGAAGATCTTTCATGAGACTGGGTACAGTGGACATGCCTATAAAATTCTTCAGCATAGTTCTGGCCTTTTGTCCACCCAAACCAAAGAGGAAACGTACAATGCGGACTTTGTGAGGGTCCTGGGTCTTAAGAGTATCTTCCAGGAGATCCTTCATCTCCTCTTTCCTGGTACTGCTGAAGTAATATAGTGCTGCAATGAACTCTTGCACGATAGTATGTGTGAAGCCACACTGGGTTTCTGGGATTATCTTCTTCTCAAAGATACTGTTAAGGAAGATGGATTGAATTTTCTCAGGCAAATCTTGCTGGACTTGGTCCATATCCTCTTGGTCAAAACTGAACTGCTGTTTTCTAATTCCACGGAGAGCCAAAACACCAAGCTTCTCCAAGATGCTATGATGCTGCTTCTGGAACTCAGGGCAGTGGTTTTTCAGCAAGGTAATCACAAATGACAAAAAGACTTGGGTGGTGGTGCTTGCTGTCTTAAGATTGCCTGCATCATCAATGTCTGACATTACTGCATTGCAGACAACCCATGACAAGGCTGGGACAAAACACATGGTAAAGATCATTTCATTGTCTCGGATATAGTTATAGATCTCCATGGCTTTCTCCTGATCAAGAACCAATTTATTAAAATAATCTTTGATCCCTTCTTCTAGGAATCCCAGGACTTCTGCTGATAAGTTAGCTGAGGTTAACTCTTTTTCTACACGGTACAAACAGAGAGAGCGAGTGGTGAGAAGGATCTTGGCACGCTGAACCATTGCATGATCTCTCTTCAACAGTTTGGCAATGGTGACTGAAGTGGGCCAGGACTGGATTTTGGCATTGCTGGAGTTTTCATCTGTTATATGTCCAAAAAGTTCATCCACTCCATCCACAAGGAAGAGTATCTTTTCTTGACAAGTCAGAGCCTTCTGGAGAACAAATTTGGATGCGCCACATGTGTGCCAAAGCAAATCAGTTAAGGTCACTTCCTCTTTCTTCTTCAGGAGCTCCTTGCAATCAATGTAAAACACAAAGTCAAACAAATCCTCGTAAATCTTTTCTGAAGCCCAGTCCAGCAGGATTTTACGAACGGTGTAAGTCTTCCCTGTGCCAGCAGCTCCATGAAGAATGATGGTCTGTGGTATTCGACCTTTTTTATCTGGGTCAAACAACTTACTGATAGTCATCTTCTCTGGATCCTCTTCATGCAGGCTGGACATCTGCTGAAGGCAGCCTACACCACTAGATCTGCGCAACTCTTGGCGTTCCTTGCCCCAGAACTTTCTAACAATTAGCAACTCAGTATAAGAGGCTTCCAAGTCTTCTAGCTCTCCAGGGATGGCACTGGGAAGTCTGATCTTGTCATATCTCTCCTTCACAAGGTGCTTATACTCATCCTTCTCTTCTGGAAATGGAAACAATTAATAAAAGTAAGGAGTCAAGTAGTGTCATTCATCAGTAAGACAGGGTGACATAAGAAAAGGCATTCTGCAGGAAGTATGGATCTTTCACATATGGACTATAGAAGTGGGGAGTGATATAGGGCAAGTATTGTATTGTACTGTATTTCTTTACTTCTATTCCGCCTTTAACTTAAATTGCAAAGCGGATTACAATAATAACATTCTGTATTCAGAAGGAGCTTACGTACAACTTGAGACAATACAGTAAGAGAATAACATCATAATAATTTATAAATTTTGATCGGAAAACAAATAAGTTTTTAAGGATTTTCTAAATAATAAATATGAATCAGTTTGCCATAAATCGACATGTAGGCTGTTCCAAAACGTTATACTCTGAAAGTCAAATGATTTTTCTCTCATACATTTATGATTAACTCCTTTCAGAGATGGAAAATCTAATATTAATTGCTTGTTTCGTGAATATAGTCTCCAACTTGGAATGAGCAATAACTGACTAACACTATCTGAATTTAACCCAGATAAACTTCTAAAAACTCAGCAAGCAAGTTCAAAATAAATCTGACTCTCAACTTTAAGTCAGTACAAATTGTTCAATAATGGGGTAGCTTCAGTATATTTTTCCTTCCTGTAGATTAGTTGAGCTGCAGAATTCTGGAGCAACTGAAGTCTTCTCTTTTTTTTTTTTTTTTTTGTTAACCCGTAAGTGAGCAGTACAGAAAGTTACAATAATCTAGGTTGGGTTAAAGAATTGACTGAGCAATAACTCAGAAATTAGCAGGACTGCAACTAGATCTAATAGATCTGAGTTTATGCAATGCACAGAAACCTTTTCTTACCAGTGCATTTACTTGATGTTCTAGGGTCAATTTAGAGTCTTGAATAATTTATCTTCAAATTTAAGAGTCGGCTCCTGAACTTAAAGACATATTGGTTGACAAAGAGGGGCATAATTGAACGAAAACGTCTATCTCCATGGGCGTTTATCTCCGAGAACGGGTCCGTGAAGGGGTGGACTGAACCGTATTTTCGAAAAAAATAGACGTCCATGTTTTATTCGACAATTTGTGAGCTGGGTGTTTTTGTTTTTCAGTGATAATGGAAAATGAAAGCGCTCAGCTCAAAAACAAATAAATCCAAGGCATTTGTTCGTGGGAGGGGCCAGGATTCGTAGTGCACTGGTCCCCCTCACATGCTAGGACACCAACCGGGCCACCCTAGGGGGCACTTTTACAAAAACAAAAAAAAAAGGTAAAAGAGCTCCCAGGTGCATAGCACCCTTCCCTTGTGTGTTGAGCCCCCCAAATCCCCCTCAAAACCCACTGCCCACAAGTCTACACCATTACTATAGCCCTAAGGGGTGAAGAGGGGCACCTACATGTGGGTACAGTGGGTTTGGGGGGGGTTGGACGACTAAGCATTAAGCAGCACAATTGTAACAGGTAGGGGGGATGGGCCTGGGCCACCTGCCTGAAGTCCATTGCACCCCCTAACAACTGCTCCAGGGACCTGCATACTGCTGCCAGGGAGGTGGGTATGACATTTGAGGGTGAAAATAAAAAGTTGTGAAACATATTTTTTTGTGGTGGGAGGGGGTTAGTGACCACTGGGGGAGTCAGGGGAGGTCATCCCCGATGCCCTCTGGGGGTAATCTGGTCATTTAGGGCACTTTTTGGGGCCTTATTCGTGAAAAAACAGGGTCCAGGAAAAGTGCCCTAAATTCTAGCTACAAACGCATACTTTTTTTCCATTATCGGCGAAAGGCGCCCATCTCTCCTCGGCCGATAACCACGCCCCAGTTCCACCTTTGCCACCCTCCGACACGCCCCCATCAACTTTGTACGCTTCCGCGATAGAGTGCAGTTGAAAACTTCCAAAATCGGCTTTCCATTATACCGATGTATTTGTTTTTGTGAGATAAACGTCTATCTCCCGATTTGGGTCGAAATCTAGGCGTTTTTCTCTTTCAATTATAAGGTGGAAAGTGTGCTGTAGTTGGTCACCAAATCATAAAAGCGTGGGTTTTGCCCAGTGTTCAACCACTGTAATCAGGCATTGTAATTTCTGAATTGCATCATTTATAGTATCCAACCTTGGACATAATACAAATATACTATCTGCATAACTTAGTGAATAAATATTCAAGGTCTCCAAAAACTTCCCTAAAGGGCTTTAAAAATACTGAATAATTGTGGTGACAGGGGTGACCCTGTGGAACACCACAAGTTGGCAGCCAACTTGAAGATTGTTGCCCATTCTTAAGAACTGTGTATGATCAATATTTTAAAAATCCAGAAAACCAATTGAAAACCAGTCCTGTAATGCCCATCTCGCTCAGTCCTAACAGCAGTAAATCATGGAAAAAGACTATATTTTTCTGTTGAAAATACTGTTTTGAAAAACATTTTCTGATTTCGACGTTTTGTTTTTCAGTCCATTTTCAAACAAAAAACATCCAAATGCAAAAAGCACAAAATCAAGCCATTAGGATACAGACCATAAGACAAGTTTCAGTCACAGGAAAGCATTCATAGAGGATAACAAAGTTCAAACTGCCGTAGAATCAGTCAGTTCTATTACATCTAAAAAATTATTTTGTAGGAAGACTAATATTTCAAAATATTCAGAAAAATGAGAGACTAGTGCTTGGTCTGACTGTAGTGCTAGCCTCACAGGAGTAAAATTATTTATATGTCCTCAGTGTGATAAAAGATTCACAGGCAAGACATTCCTTATAGTTCACTAGAGAATCCGTG
Source organism: Microcaecilia unicolor (assembly GCF_901765095.1). Classification (NCBI taxonomy): domain Eukaryota; kingdom Metazoa; phylum Chordata; class Amphibia; order Gymnophiona; family Siphonopidae; genus Microcaecilia; species Microcaecilia unicolor. Next base: position 319,059,625 of record NC_044033.1, read on the forward strand.
CAGGTGTAAAACCATTTACATGTTATGAGTGTGGTAAAAGCTTCAGAAAGAAGGCATTGCTTGTAGTGCACCAGATAATCCACACAGGAGTGAAACCATATATATGTGCAGAGTGTGGTAGAAACTTCCGCTGGAAGGGAAACCTCACAGTGCGCCAGAAATTGCACACAGGAGTGAAACCATTTACACATACAGGTTGTAATAAATGCTTTTGTCTGAAGGTAAACCTCACAATGCACCACAGAATACACACATGAGTAAAACCATTTACTTGTTCTGAGTGTGGTAAAAGCTTTGGTTGGGAAGAAAGCCTCCCATGGCATCAGAGAATCCACACAGAGATGAAGCCATTTACATGCAATGCTGAGATAAAACCTTCAGTTGCATTGGGACAGGTAATTAGAGAATGTACACGCTTGCTATGAAGTATGGAAAAATAGCACTCTGGTATTTAGATATATGTAATGAGACTTCCTTTTTATCTATAGATCTGAATTCAAAGCCGAAATCTACTGATAAACAATAGACACAAGGCCCAGATGTTATAAAAAAAAATAGAAAGCTTGGCATCAGGTAGAATAATGGAAAAGTGGCTTCCCAGGAAAGCAATAGGGTGCCCTAGAGGGCACTGCAGTGGACTTTGTAAAATGCTCCCAGGTACATATCTCACCATTACTCCTTTACCTTGTCTGCTAAGCCCCTCAAAACCCACTACCCCCAACTGTACACCACTACCATAGCCTGTACGGGTGAAGGGGGCACCTATATGTGGGTACAGTGGGTTTCTGGTGAGTTTTGGAGGGTTCACAATTTCCTCCACAAGTGTAACAGGTAGGGGGAGATAGGAGCCTGGGATCACCTGTCTGCAGTGCACTGCACCCACCACTAAACTACTCCAGGGACCTGCATGCTATTCTGAAGGACCTGAGTATAACATCTGAGGGTGACACAGAGGCTGGCAAGTAATGTTTTTCATCACATTTTGGGGGTGGGGGGGGTGGGAGGGGGTTGGAGGGGGTTAGTGATCACTGGGGGAATAAGGGGAGGTCATTCCTGATTCCCTCCAGTAGTTATATGGTTATTAGGACATCTTTTTGTGCCTTATTTGTTATAAAAACAGATCTAGCTCAAAATGTCTACGATTTAGTCCTGGACGGTTTGGTTTTGTTCCATTATGGCTGAGAAACGTCTAAGTTTTAGGAACGCCCAAGTTACACTCTGAACACACCCCTGGCACTCCTCCTTGAGATTTGGATGCACTTTTTGTGGACTTCAGAGAAAAACATCTAAAAATAGGTTTTGAAAATGATGATTTAGAAGTTTTTGTGAGAAAAATGTCCAAATACAGACTTACAGTGGGGGAAATAAGTATTTGATCCCTTGCTGATTTTGTAAGTGTGCCCACTGACAAAGACATGAGCAGCCCATAATTTAAGGGTAGGTTATTGGTAACAGTGAGAGATAGCACATCACAAATTAAATCCGGAAAATCACATTGTGGAAAGTATATGAATTTATTTGCATTCTGCAGAGGGAAATAAGTATTTGATCCCCCACCAACCAGTAAGAGATCTGGCCCCTACAGACCAGGTAGATGCTCCAAATCAACTCGTTACCTGCATGACAGACAGCTGTCGGCAATGGTCACCTGTATGAAAGACACCTGTCCACAGACTCAGTGAATCAGTCAGACTCTAACCTCTACAAAATGGCCAAGAGCAAGGAGCTGTCTAAGGATGTCAGGGACAAGATCATACACCTGCACAAGGCTAGAATGGGCTACAAAACCATCAGTAAGACGCTGGGCGAGAAGGAGACAACTGTTGGTGCCATAGTAAGAAAATGGAAGAAGTACAAAATGACTGTCAATCGACAAAGATCTGGGGCTCCACGCAAAATCTCACCTCGTGGGGTATCCTTGATCATGAGGAAGGTTAGAAATCAGCCTACAACTACAAGGGGGGAACTTGTCAATGATCTCAAGGCAGCTGGGACCACTGTCACCACGAAAACCATTGGTAACACATTACGACATAACGGATTGCAATCCTGCAGTGCCCGCAAGGTCCCCCTGCTCCGGAAGGCACATGTGACGGCCCGTCTGAAGTTTGCCAGTGAACACCTGGATGATGCCGAGAGTGATTGGGAGAAGGTGCTGTGGTCAGATGAGACAAAAATTGAGCTCTTTGGCATGAACTCAACTCGCCGTGTTTGGAGGAAGAGAAATGCTGCCTATGACCCAAAGAACACCGTCCCCACAGTCAAGCATGGAGGTGGAAATGTTATGTTTTGGGGGTGTTTCTCTGCTAAGGGCACAGGACTACTTCACCGCATCAATGGGAGAATGGATGGGGCCATGTACCATACAATTCTGAGTGACAACCTCCTTCCCTCCGCCAGGGCCTTAAAAATGGGTCGTGGCTGGGTCTTCCAGCACGACAATGACCCAAAACATACAGCCAAGGCAACAAAGGAGTGGCTCAGGAAGAAGCACATTAGGGTCATGGAGTGGCCTAGCCAGTCACCAGACCTTAATCCCATTGAAAACTTATGGAGGGAGCTGAAGCTGCGAGTTGCCAAGCGACAGCCCAGAACTCTTAATGATTTAGAGATGATCTGCAAAGAGGAGTGGACCAAAATTCCTCCTGACATGTGTGCAAACCTCATCATCAACTACAGAAGACGTCTGACCGCTGTGCTTGCCAACAAGGGTTTTGCCACCAAGTATTAGGTCTTGTTTGCCAGAGGGATTAAATACTTATTTCCCTCTGCAGAATGCAAATAAATTCATATACTTTCCACAATGTGATTTTCCGGATTTAATTTGTGATGTGCTATCTCTCACTGTTACCAATAACCTACCCTTCAATTATGGGCTGCTCATGTCTTTGTCAGTGGGCACACTTACAAAATCAGCAAGGGATCAAATACTTATTTCCCCCACTGTATGCCACTTTTTGGATTTTTTCTCTTTTGGAAATGAGCACAATAGTCTACAGCATCAAACGCTGCTGGTATAACAAACTATAATAATACTATATACTTTACTAAAGGATTGCTGAGCGTCAACCCGGAACTACCGCTGGCCCAACGCGGCTGCCGGTGGAAACACAGTAACATACTAGATGACAGCAGAAAAAGACCTGCACGGTCCATCCAGTCTGCCCAACAAGATAAACTCATATGTGCTACTTTATGTGGATACCTGATCTTGATTTGTTCCTGCCTTTTTCGGGGCACAGACCGTAGAAGTCTGCCCAGCACTAGCCCCACCTCCCAACCACCAGCCCCGCCTCCCCCCACCGACTCTGCCACCCAATCTCAGCTAAGCTTCTGAGGATCCCTTCCTTCCAAAAAGGATTCCTTTATGTTTATCCCATGCATTTTTGAATTCCGTTACCGTTTTCATCTCCACCACCTTGAGTTCTGCCTTGAGTGTGCACCATTTCCGGTTCTATGAAAAATGCCTCCATAATTTCTAGTGCGGCGTTAACCTGGCGGTAATTGGCGCTGCCTGGTTACCATTGGGTTACCAAGGGAGCCCTTACTGCCACTTCAATGGGTGGCAGTAAGTGCCCTCCCCCCCCGCATTGCCACGTGGTAAGAATAATCTTACTACATAGCCATGTCTTTTTTAGGGGCTTTTTACCCACTGCGATAAAAAGAGTCCTGACGTGTGGCAAAAATGGCCCCACTGCTACTGCAGGGCCCTTTTTACCTTAGCATGGTAAAAGGACCTCTCAATGATAGTTCAGTCTTCTACCTCTGATATCTGAGATTTGGTAGGGATTGAAATGAAATTAGTAGATTCCTTTAAATTGTTTTTATGAAAAGAATGCTTAGCTAGAGCTGTTCTATCATACTGTCTGCCATAAATAACTTCTGGAATATTTTTAGAAAGAAACAAACAATCTGTCACATTGAGTCTAGATTGTTGCTGCAATTTGCTTTGTTGCCTACTACTTCTAATGCTCGAAAATGCTGGTGTCAGCAGAGTAGGAATCAAACTGCCAGCTATTCATGAGGTTTCATTCCTCAATAATTCCAATCCCAGCTGAAGTAAACAAAAACATCTTAACCAATGCATTTTTTTAAAAAACACAGGACCACAGAATTTAACAAAAATGTCACGATTGTGACTGTATTCCATGCCTACACTCACCTCCGGGTGACCAGGTCTATGGCTGCTGTGGACTGTCTTCTTTCTGTTTCCCAGACATGTTCCAGAGTTCATTCCAGTCCTGATGTTCCAGCACTCCTGGTGCTTCTGCTGCCAAGCCTCACCTGTGACCTCATCTGTAATTGCCTTTATTATGCACCTGGGAACTTTCAGACTTGTCTTTGCAACAGAGGTCTTTAGGTGAGTTTTCATCTGTGAGTGCTTGTTGCAGTTCCAGCCCTGCTAGTTCTTGTTTTGTCTTCAGTTTCAGCTCTCTTCCTGCTTGTGTCTGCCCTGTTGGTCTTTAGCTTCAGCCCCCTTCCTGCTTGTGGCTGCCCTGCTTGCTTTCAGCTTTCATTCCCGCCTAGCCTGTTCCAGTATCCTGAATCCTGTTCCAGTATCCTGAATCTTGTTCCAGTATCCTGAATCTGGTTCCAGCCAAGTCAAGTCCGTTCCAGCATCTGGTTCCAGCCGAGCTAAGCCAAGTCCGTTCCAGCATCTGGTTCCAGCCAAGCCAAGCCAAGTCCGTTCCAGCATCCGGTTCCAGCCAAGCCAAGTCCGTTCCAGCATCTGGTTCCAGCCAAGCCAAGCCAAGTCCGTTCCAGCATCCGGTTCCAGCCAAGCCAAGTCCGTTCCAGCATCTGGTTCCAGCCAAGCCAAGTCCGTTCCTGCATCCGGGTCCAGCCAAGTCAAGTCCATTCCACAATTCTGTCCAGCCAAGCCTGTTTGAGAGTCCTGAATCTTGTACCAGCCTCTCTGTGTTTAGTCTCGCTTCCTGTTGGGTGGTTCACCTGCTGCTGCTGGTCCCCAGCAGTGACCCAAGGGCTCACTACTCCGGATCATTCCTCACAGCTGTGACAAAAAATTGATAAATTAATGACTTACTGTACAATGTGTGCCAGCAAGTTCTCATGAAAAAATATTATAACAGTAAATCTAGAAAGTCACTTCCAGAATTTTCATCAGAGTTGCATCCGAAGATGCAGATGAAGGGGTTTACAAAGGGGCGGGGCTTTCACACCCCTTTGGTACGATGGCTGAGGTGTGATGCTTCAGGATTCAGCATGACTTAAATTCCTTGAGATGATTTCATCAAGCTCATTATCTTCCCACACCCCAAGTCTCCCTTCTCAGCTCAGCCAGTCCCAATTAGATGTTCATGAAGAAATGCTTTGCACTCTGATGGTTGTTAAGATGGTGAAGGCAGTAGATGAATAATGCCTCAGGATTCTGCGTCACTTATAAATCCCTTGAGATGATGTCATCAAGGGCATGATCTTCCCACACCCTGAGGCTCCCTTCTCAGCTCAGCCAGTCCCAATTAGATGTTATTGTACAGTTGCTTTGCACGCCGATGGTTGTTAAGAGGGTGAAGGCACTTCCTGTATCCTTTCCCATGCTCTTCAGGTCAAGCTTTTCCCAGCAGCAGGCAAACAGGTCCAGTTACTTCAGATACTACTGCAGTACTAAGAAGTGCTGTAGGAAATGCGGGTCCATCAGATGCCATGATAGAACTGAGGAGCACTACAAGGACTATGTAACACTGTGATGGGGTCTAAATTTCACTCATCAATATTGATAATAAAATCTATGCTAAAATTTTGGCCACTAGGTTTCAAAAAATTCTCCCCGATTTAATCCATAGAGAACAAAATGGTTTTACTCCAGGTAGACTAGCCAGTGATAACTCTCGGTTTCTCTGGAATATTTTGGCCACAGCTAAATATTTGACTGACTCCTTTTTTGGATGTATCTTTAGACATCGAAAAGGTGTTTAATAGGATTAAGTAGGACTATTTATTTCATGTATTGCATTGGTATGGTTTCAGCTCCAAATTTATTGAAATGAATGATTCAACACCTGCATAAAAACCTATTGGCAGCCATTGCTGTTAATGGTACAGTTACTCAATTTTTTCCACTAAAGAGAAGCACTAAACAAGGTAGTCCCCTGTCTCCCCTGCTCTTTGAGGGGGTCTTTTACTAAAGTTTAACTCAAGTTATTTGAAGCAGGGCTCATAGCAATAAAATGGGTCCTGCTGCAGATAATTCAAGCTAAGCTTTAGTAAAAGACCCCCTAATTTAGCTCTGGAACCCCTAGCTATTGTTATTAGAGCTTGCCCTGAATTTCATCGGCGGATGAGTACATAAGTATTGCCACACTGGGACAGACCAAAGGTTCATCAAGCCCAGCATTCTTTTTCCAACAGTGGCCAATCCAGGTCACAAATACCTGGCAAGATCCTGAAAACGTTCAATACATATTATGCTGCTTATACCAGAAATAAGCAGTGGATTTTTCCCTGTCAATTTAATAATGGTCTATGGACTTTTCCTTTAGTAAGCCGTCCAGACCTGTTTTAAACCCCGCTAAGCTAACCGCCTTTACCACATACTCTGCCAACGAATTCCAGAGTTTAATTACATGTTGAGAGAAGAAATATTTTCTCTTAAATTTACTACTTTGTAGCTTCATCGCATGTCTCCTAGTCCTACTGTTTTTTGAAAGAGTAAACAAATGATTCATGTCTACCCGTTCAACTCCACTAATTATTTTATAGACCTCTATCATATCTCCCCTCAGTCATCTTTTCCTCAAGCTGCAGATCCCTAGCCACTTCAGCCTTTCCTCATAGGGAAGTAGTCCCATTCCCATTATCATTTTTGTTGCCCTTTTCTGTACCTTTTCTAATTCCACTATATATTTTTTGAGATGCGCTGACCAGAATTGAACACAATATTTGAGGCATGGTCGCACCATGGACTGATACAAAGGCATTATAACATTCTCACTTTTGTTTTCCATTCCTTTCCTAATAATACCTAACATTCTATTTGCTTTCTTAGCTGCCGCTGTACACTGAGCAGAGAGTTTCAACTTATCGACAACGCTGAGATCCCTTTCTTGGTCAGTGACTCCTAACGTGGAACCTTGCATTGCATAGCTATAGTTCAGGTTCCTCTTTCCCACATGCATCACTTTGCACTTGCTCACATTAAACGTCATCTGCCATTTAGACGCCCAATCTCCCAGTCTTGTCCTCTTGTAATTTTTCACAATCCTCCCGCGATTTAACGACTTTGAAAACCTTTGTGTTGTCAGCAAATTTAATTACCTCACTAGTTACTCCCATCTCTAGATCATTTATAAGTATGTTAAAAAGCAGTGGTCCCAGCACAGACCCCTGGGGAACCCCACTATCTACCCTTCTCCATTGAAAATACTGACCATTTAACCCTACTCTGTTTTCTATCCTTTAACCAGTTCTTAATCCACAATAGGACACTACCTCCTATCCCACGACTCTCCAATTTCTTCTGGAGTCTTTAATGAGGTACTTTACCAAACACCTTTTGAAAATCCAGATACACAATATTGACTGGCTCACCTTTATCCACATGTTTGTTCACTTCTTCAAAGAAATGTAGTAGATTGGTGCGGCAAGATTTCCCTTCACTAAATCCATGTTGGCTTTGTCTCATTAATCCATGCTTTTGAATATGCTCTGTAATTTTGTTCTTTATAATAGTCTCTACCATTTTGCCCAGCACTGACATCAGGCTCACCGGTCTATAATTTCCCGGATCTCCTCTGGAACCTTTTTAAAAAATCGGCGTTACACTGGCCACCCTCCAATCTTCCAGTATCACGCTTGATTTTGAAGATAAATTATATATTACTAACAATAGTTCTGCAATTTCATACTCTGGGATGAATACCATCCAGTCCAGGAGATTTGCTACTCTTCAGTTTGTCAAATTGCCCCATTACATCCCCCAGGCTTACAGAGATTTAATTCAGTTTCTCTGACTTGTTAGCATTGAATACCATTTCTGGCACCGGTATCTCTCCCAAATCTTCCTCGGTGAAGACCGAAGCAAACAATTCATTTAATCTCTCCGCTGTATTACTTACTGTCATTAACTCCATTTCCCCAATTTCAGGTTATAAAGTGAATTGGTCAAAATCTGCTGTCATGCTTCTAAACCCCTGTATTTTAAAACATCATTTAGGACATCTTCCCCTTACTTGGGAACCACAAAAAATTAAATATTTAGGTATATTGTATGTTTCCACTATAGATAAATTTATGAAATTGATCAGTAAATCTATCATCTCACTTGCTAAATCCCTTCTAAACTCCTCGTCTCCCCTATATTTCACTTGGTGGGGTAAACTGGAAGCCATTAAAATGGTTTTGGCCCCGAAGTTAAATTACATTCTTAGTATGACCCCTTTGCCTTTTCCAAGTAGTTTACATAAAAAGATTGACTCTCTTATTAATGAGTTTCAATGGAAGCATAAACCTCCTCACATTTCACATACAAAACTTAAGCTTATCTGGGATAAGCATGGAATTAATCTCCCAGATTTTAGACAATATCACTCAGCCTTTAGACCTTCTCAATTGTTATTATGAGTGCAGAGGGAATTTAGCAGAGATGCTGCTAGATGGCTTTCTTTTGAAGCATCCTTGGTGTATCCATGCCCACTATGTCTGCTCCCTTTAATGGATAAATATCACTACCCTAAGCCCTTTCGACTCCTGAAGGCTTCTGCCTGTGCTATTCGGGAATTCTGAAACGTCACCAAGATTAAAGTTGAAACACTGGATGATGTTCCTCTCTGGCATAATTCCATATTTGATTCCTTTTGCTTGTTACAACTAGAATCTATCTGGAAATCCAAGGGTCTGTGGTGTTTATCACTATTATTTCTTAAAGAAGCTTTGGCTTCATAGTTTGACTTGCCACTAACCCATTCTATTTCCTGAACACAGGTTACTTCATATATATCCTCATTCCAGTCAGTCAATCTCATCTTTAACCACCTCCACCTCGGAGTTTGCCTCAGTGTGTCAACAAATAATATTAGGCAGAAAGAAAACATCTAATCTATACAAAAAATTACACGACTCTCCTGTTAAAGTTTACTTTTCTCCTGGAATCTATATGGGAAAAGGAACTTGATCTATGTTTAGCTGACTTTGTCTGGATGTCCTTTTGGTGTAAAGTAATTAGACCTACTAAATCCATGGCAATAACTCAAACTTCCTTCATCACGTTACATAAAGCTTACTGGACCCCTTCTAGATTGGCTAAAGTCAGGAAAATGTCCTCTCTGGATCTATGCTGGTCCTGCTCGGTTGAACAAGGCTCACTAGCCCACATGATTGCAAGAATGTCAAGGCTTACAGGGACCTCATATGGAATAGAATGGTGTTAATTTTTGACTTACCTAAAGACTCAGTTGTTACCTACAAAACAATAGTCTTATGTTCATCTGATCCTGATATTACCATAGATATTCATCAGAAATTGTTTAACATTATGCTTGCAATTGCTTTGCACCTTATCATATGCAACTGAAGGACAATTCAAAGCTGAATTTTACAGAATGGTGGAGCCATGTTGCTCTGCACTCAAACAGCACAACCTTCAGTCCTCTTAAAGACTGCTACCAGTAACACTATTACCTAGGATTTTAAGTGCTAAGCATCTTTACAGAAGATTCTGCATTCTTCTTACCCTTATGTATGCAATTCACCCATTATTCTAGTACAAATTATGGATGCTCTTTGGTACTGTTTGATGTTACTATATTTGTTGTATTCTTATAAATGAAAATTCTGTCAATAAAATTTATGAAAAAAAAAATTGCCTGGATCAGGAGTCCAATACACTAAAAAGCTGAATATCACAATTCAGGCATTGATGATGATAAGTGTTGTAATGATTGCACAGAGGGCTGCTGTGCACTGCACGGAGGCAGCTAGTGCTTGGCATTCAGAAGTACAGTTTTCTCAGGCAATCCCCCAATCAGCAAGTTTTCCTGTGACATTCAGGAGTCCTTTTACAAAGGCGCGCTGAAAAATGGCTCGTGAATTTTGGGCATACGCCAATCCATTTTTTAGCACACCTGTAAAAAAGGCCTTTTTTTGCCGAAAATGGACATGCGGCAACATCAAAATTGCCGCGTGTCCATTTTGGGTCTAAGACCTTATCGCCAGCCACTGACCTAGCGGTAAAGAATCTAGGCGGTAATGACCTACGCGCGTCAAATGCCACTTGGCATGCGTCCGTTACACGCGCCCGAAACTAAAAAAAATATGTTTCAGACACATGTATCAGACGCGCGCCAAAAATGAAATTACCACAAGAGCCACGTGGTAGTTGGGCGGTAACTCCATTTTGGCACGGCTTAGTTAAAGGGCCCCTCAGTGAAAATGGTTCTCCTAAACAGGCTCCCTGCCTGAAGCAATTTCACTCTTTCACTGTGTACATGTGACAATCAGCGAATAGTTATACTACACATGACAGACTGTCACATACGACTATACTACTGCAGAGAGTGTGGAACCTTCATACACAGCTGTAGTATTGGCGATTCCTATAGAATCTATGGAACTTTCACCTAAGGCTATCACATCAAGGAACACCGCAAGGAGTGTGACATCTTCCTAATCAACTTTATTTCAAATCGGTGTCTAGCTCTGAGAAATATTTACCAGGTTTGGGCGTTTTGAGATCCTTGACAGTGCCTGAAAGAGATGAAAATGGAGAAAATCACGCATCTGTTGGAGTCTAGAAGATGAGATTTCAGGTTCTACTCAATCATTTAACCTTACTGTGATTTAGGACTGACAATGTCTGTCTTGCTCTACCTCTTCCAGTTCAGTCTGAGCAGCAAGCTGTTTTATGCTCATGCTACTTGACTTTAGCCTTGAGCTCTGGAAAGGAAAAATTCTCCAAGCTTTCACTTTTTGGGAACAATTTTCAAACTGCCCACATTAATGCAAAGTCTATGAGTAAGTTTTAGCCATGGACTTTGCAACAAATTTCAAAGTGAAAGGAAATGTATATTTTCACCTTGTTGCAGCAGGTACAAACTACAAAGTACTTGTTGACATCTGCAATTGACTTTTCTGCACGTACCTTTTTCATGATAAATAACTCATTTAGATTTGCAAATGTAATCTATAAACATTATTTCCTTCCCTGTTCCTCCAAGCTAAATACCCCCTTGGAAATTCTACTCAATTTACATTCATTGTGGGTCCTCTCCTCGCCCCCTGCATACTTTTAGCTGGGTAAAGGTTGGGGGGGGGGGGGGGGGGAGAATTTTGAGAAAGCTCTTTCGCTCTTGTAAATTGATACATACCTGGCATACATAGCTATTGAATTTGCTAGCTATGCTAGAATGCTGTTTGAAATTTGTTGTTAAAAGCAGGAAAAGTTCCAGTGCACACCCACCCCGTCCCTAACAAAGTACTGCAAAAATAAACAACCACAACATTAGCTAAATGGTGCAAGAGGTAAAATAAAAAAAATTAATTAAAAAAATATATATGTTTTTTTAACAAATCTAGGAGAACCCAATAACTTGAGTGTGTGTTTCATGATTATTGGGCCCTTTTACAAAGCCACGGTAAAAAGTCCCCTGTGGTATGTGGGCGTGTTTTTTAGGCGTGCTGAGCCATTTCTTACTGCAGCTGGGAAAAAGGCTATTTTTTAATGACCGGGAAATGGGCCTGCACTAATATAAACCTATTTATGGCCTGAGCCCTCACCGCCACCCATTGACCTAGCAGTAAGGGCTCATGTGCTACCCATGTGGTAATCATGCAGTATGCTCCAATGTGGGCGTGCTGCTAGTTTCCACCAGGAAGCCCCCCTGCAGTAGTGCTAATTGGGCGTGTGCTAACCGTATGTTAGCCCTTCCATGCCTCTGTAAAAGGGCCCCTACCGTAGTAGATCAGGTGTCCTTAAATAAAAATAAAAATCAGACAAAAGATTGCAAATTAATACTGTCAAGTACTAAGCATCATGTAAATAGAAACAACAAACATACTTTGAAATGTCTATATACGAATGCCAGGAGCCTAAGAAATAAGATGGGAGAGTTAGAATATATTGCACTAAATGAAAAATTAGATATAGTAGGCATCCACAAAATGGAAACAACTACAAAGAAAATATAAATACACCATCAGACAAACTAAAAGAACATACTATAAAACTAAAATTGGGCCAGACTACAAGGACACACATAAACTCTTCCAACTCATAAACAAATTACTTAATACCACACTGGTTACTTCTAATAACACAGACACCCCATCAGCAGACAATCTTGTGAATTACTTCAAAGAGAAAATTACTAAGCTTCGTCTCACAATACCGATCAACACCACTGATTACGCTAACTTCCTTGAATGTTTAGATACATCACCTGGGGAATATCCAGCAGACCGGTCATGGACCAACTTTGACACACTCTCGATCGATAACATCTCCCAATCGCTTGGTAGATACGCCAAGTCACAATGCAAATTAGATACCTGCCCTAGCAACCTTATTCCGGGAATAACGTGTATAGAATGTTTGTACGTTTGGGAAGCTTGCCAGGTGCCCTTGGCCTGGATTGGCCGCTGTCGTGGACAGGATGCTGGGCTCGATGGACCCTTGGTCTTTTCCAAGTGTGGCATTACTTATGTACGTATAAGATATGCCACTCAAGAACTCATAATAGACCTCACAAAGTACCTAAACTACATGCTAGAAAATGGTCTTTTCCCAAAGGACAAGGGAAATAGTTTACTTACTCCTTTACCCAAAGATGCAAAGAAAAGTGCAAACGACTTAACCAGCTACCGTCCAGTAGCATCTATCCCACTGATAACCAAACTTATGGAGGGCGTAGTGACGAAACAGCTCACAACCTACCTAAATAAACACTCAATTCTGCATGAATCACAATCAGGATTTCGGTCAAACCACAGCACCGAAACAGTACTAGTGACTTTAATGAATAAATTTAAACAAACAATTGCAACTGGCACTAACATACTTCTCTTACAATTTGACATGTCCAGTGCCTTCGACATGGTCAACCATGGAATATTACTACATATCCTAGAATACTTTGGAGTTGGAGGGAATGTTCTTAACTGGTTTAGAGGACTCCTGACCACAAGATCATACCAAGTAACAGCTAAAACGGCCATATCAGCCCCCTGGACACCTGAATGTGGAGTCCCCCAAGGATCCCCTGTTGGATTATTTGTAGTAAATAATTAGCAGATTTTATACACACAGCTTCAGCTTTAGAAATGTTAATTTCTTTTCTTCATCTCTCTCACATACACCCCAGAATAATTCACTGCTGAGTCACTTTAAAGTTGAAGTAACAAAACATCTGTTTACTCACAGTTTGTAGTTAGATTATATTCAGACAGGCTTATATATACATAATACTATACATTTGGTTTATCAGCTCTTTCCATGTGCTTAGATGGTAATGGATGCTCACACCACAGATCCTCAGGTTAGGAGAGACCATTAGAGCTCCATGTGCTGTGCCTAATCACCCCCACAGGAAGTTGCATGGGTGTGACCTCTCTAAGTAATTCACATCAGAGGTCACAGAGTAATCACAGAGAAAAACATTTCTGACAGGCAATGCATGTAAAATACAATACATTCCAACAAACCCCTTCTCATGCATAACTGTCATGCAATTATTAATTCATACAAAGTCCAAGCTTTATACGCAGATTCTCAAAACGTTCTCTGGGTAACGGTTTGGTCATGATGTCAGCTGTCATCTCACTGGTGTGACAATAGTGTAGACTGATGACCCCTTCTTTCGCCAACTCTCGCACGTTGTGGTATTTCGTTGCGATGTGCTTGGTGCGTGACTGAACCTTGTCATTCTGTGACAGTCGGATGCAGCTCTGATTATCTTCCATTATCTGGATTGGTCTCTGTTCAGCTATTCCAAAATCCAGCAAAAGTTTTTCAATCCACATCAGTTCTCTGCATGCTTCTGATACAGCCACATATTCAGCTTCTGTAGAAGACAGACTCACAATACTTTGTTTATGACTGGCCCAAGAAATTTGTACATTTCCATACATAAACACATATCCACTTGTGGATTTATAATCAGAATGATCCCCTGCCCAATCTGAATCACAGTAACATATTAGTTTTGGATTACTATTGGCTGAAATCTTTAATTTACAATCAATGGTACCTTTTAAATACCTTACCATCCTTTTAACTGCAATCCAATCTGATTTGGTAGGTGAGCTGACCCTTCTGCTCAAAATTCCTACTGCATTTGCTATATCAGCCCTGTATGTGGTAGTCAGATATAAAAGCTTACCTATGGCTGATCTATATTGGATGTTATCTGGTAAAGGTTCTCTTACTGTTTCATCCTTCAGAAAATCAGTGATCATGGGAGTGCTTACAACTTGGGCATCTTGCATACCTAAACTTTCAATAAGCTCATTTATTTTCTGCTTCTGGCTTAGAAGATAAGAACCATCATTTTGTTTCTCAATTTCTATACCAAGATAGTATGACACATTACCAAGTTCTTTTATTTCAACATTCTGGTTTAAATATTTTACAATGTCCTTGTACTCTTGCTCACTTTCGCTTGCAATGAGCAGATCATCAACAAAAGCTAAAATGTATGCATATTGTCCATTTCTGCACCTAGTGTACAAGCATTTATCTGCTTCACCTTGCTTAAATCCTAAATTTGTCAATATTTCATGCAATTTGTCATTCCAACATTTTGCACTTTGCTTTAATCCATAAAGACCTTTGTTTAATTTACACACTAGCTGTCTTTGTTTTGTATTTATGAAACCTGTTGGCTGTTCCATGTACAAGTCTTCAGTTATATCTCCATGAAGAAATGCTGTTTTCACATCAATGTGGTTGACTTGCATGCCTTTTGAGACTGCAATGCTCAGAAGTGTTCTAATTGTCGTGTGTTTCACTACAGGTGCAAACACTTCATCAAAATCTTCTCCATATTTTTGAAGATATCCCTTTGCGACTAATCTGGCTTTATACCTTTCCACTTTTCCTTGTGCATTCCTTTTTAACTTGAATACCCATTTGCATCCTATAGCTTTCTTGCCAGGAGGTAATTTTGTAAGAATCCAAGTATTATTTTTATGCAATGAATCAATTTCTTCTTGTGCAGCTTTACGCCATTCAGCAGCTTCTTCTGCTGGCATTTTCTCAATCTCATCCCATGTTAAGGGCTCTTGAGCTTCTGCTGACTTTGTTAGGTAAGACAGTCTTGGGGGTGGAACACCTTTGTTTTCCCTGGATGAGCGTCTGACAACAGGTTGGTCCGACCTTTCCGCATCCTCTAAATCTGAGAGTCCTTCTCCAATTGATTCCCCTTCTCCAACTGTACTGTCTTCTTCAATGATCCTTTCTGTGTCTGCTTCCTCTGCCTGTTCCTCGTTAGATACAGATGAGTTGCTTTCAGACATCTGCCTTGGTATGGCATTTATATACACTGGCATGTCTATTATGGTTCTAGTTTCATATTCTGGATGATAAGGCTCATCTGGGATAATCCAGCCTTTATCAACCCTTTTGTTTTCATCAAAATATGTAACATGTCTTATGCCAACAATGCCAGTTTTCAGATTCAAAATTCTATATCCTTTGTGTCCTGGAGCATAGCCAACTAAAATGCCCCTTTCTGTTGTGGAATCCAGCTTATGCCTTCTTTGCTTTGGTACATGAGCATATGCTGTAGTTCCAAATGTTCTTGTGTGTGACAGGTTTGGCTTCCTACCATGCCATGTCTCATGTGGTGTGCGCTCAGCGCCTTTAGTTGGCATTCTGTTTTGTAGGTACACTGCTGTGAGAATGGCTTCCCCCCATAGTCTTTTAGGGAGATTGCTATCTGACAGCATACATCTGGTCATTTCCACAATTGACCTAAATTTTCTCTCTGCAACAGAATTTTGCTCTGGTGTATAAGCTACTGTTGTGATATGCTGAATGCCTTCTTGTTGTAGAAATGTGCGCATGCTTTGTGAAGTGAACTCACCACCATTGTCGGTCTGAAGAACCTTTGATTTTCTTTCAAATTTATTGCTCACCATGGCTACGTATTTCTTCAGCATGTCTGTGACTTGACTTTTTTCTTTCAGCAAATAGGCCACACAGTATCTAGAGAAATCATCCAAGAATATTAGCACAAATCTGTTATTTCCCAATGATGGGATATTAAACGGTCCACATAAGTCACTGTGTATTAAGTCCAGTACTTTATTACTCCTATTTCCTGTGTATGCAGGAAATGAGGGTCTCACACCTTTTTGAGTAACACAGTCTATGCATTTCTCCATTTTACCAGTATCTGCACTTATTTCAATGCCTGTAGCAAGTTGCTTACTGTAAAGATCCTGGATCACCTTAAAATCACGATGTCCCAGGCGGCGGTGCCAGATTTCCAGACTACATTTACCATCATTCTTCCTTACTTGCGCCATATGTGAGGCTTCACCTGAAATGCTCAGTTTATAAACATCATTATGCATAAAAGCTTCAGCATACACTTCATCATTTTTAGAGATTGTGCACTTACTGTTTTCAAAATGAATCACAAATCCCTTCTTATCTAATGTAGATACACTAAGCATATTGCAAACTGCTTGGGGAATATACAAGACATCACTTACAGGAATTTCTTTAACTTCATTAGACACTTTGCATTTTAAGAATCCAATGCCTTTTGCTTGGATCTGAGTAGTCCCTGCGTTTGCAGTATGAAGAACACCTTCTTCTGGACTCATTTCCTGAAAGAAATCCTTACAATTGGTTAAATGGCATGTGCTCCCCGAATCCAAAATCCAAGTACTTTCATTTGAATTATTATTTACCATAGTCAAAGATTTTTCTGCCATTAGAAAGCTATTATGTTTATCATTGTCTTTCATACATTTTCTGCTTGGAAAATTCTTTTGTTCCATTGGCTTAGGTGAGCTAGAGGGAGTGTTTTGTGTTTCCTTACACCATTTAGATACATGTCCCTCCTTTCCACATGAGTAGCAAATCAGCTTGCCCTTGGGTGGAGTTTTCCCATAGCTCCGCCTTCCTCTATTCTTTGCCAAGAAATTTGTTTCATTTCTCTCTGACTGTCTTTGAAAACACATCTCCTCAGAATCATTAATTATGCATTCCTGCCTGAGTTTTGATGCTGCCTGTTCAAAAGATTGCCCTTCAATGGCTTCATTTACAGACCTAAAAACATCAAACTTCTTTGATAGTGAGGTAAAAAGAAATGCTCTTTTCAATGCATCACACATGGGAATTCCAGAAAGTTCTAACTTTTGAAATGAAGACATAAGATGCATAATGTGATCATTACATTTACCTTTATCCCTTAATTTGGTCTCATTTAACTCTGCCAACCAAATTGGTTGCTGTTTTGCATATGTAGTTGCATACATAGTTCTTAGCTTATCTAAAATTTCGTTTGCTGTATCTTTTGCTTCCAGCAATATGGCTTGTTTCTCTGAGAGAGCTTCAAAAAACATGCACTTCACATAATAGTTTGCATTGTCCCATTCAGCCATATTTTCAGCTGTTCTGTTTTGGTCTAAACACATACTTAATTTCTTTGCTTGAAGGAGACATTTGAATCTTAGTTCCCACTGCTGATAATTAAATTCAGTTAATTTAGGCACCTTGAGAGAGTAGAAAAATGGTGAATTTCCTCCCTCAGCCATTGCTTAGCCTGTTTGGTGTGTGGGGGGGGAGAGAGAGACAGACTGAATCTTTCTTTTAAAACTTAAGAGAAAAATTTGGCTTTTTCACTGCCTGGTAATATTTCTCTTCTTCCTTTTTCAATTCCTGGGCTGGGCCCATAACCCTTTTGTTGGATTATTTGTAGTAAATAATTAGCAGATTTTATACACACAGCTTCAGCTTTAGAAATGTTAATTTCTTTTCTTCATCTCTCTCACATACACCCCAGAATAATTCACTGCTGAGTCACTTTAAAGTTGAAGTAACAAAACATCTGTTTACTCACAGTTTGTAGTTAGATTATATTCAGACAGGCTTATATATACATAATACTATACATTTGGTTTATCAGCTCTTTCCATGTGCTTAGATGGTAATGGATGCTCACACCACAGATCCTCAGGTTAGGAGAGACCATTAGAGCTCCATGTGCTGTGCCTAATCACCCCCACAGGAAGTTGCATGGGTGTGACCTCTCTAAGTAATTCACATCAGAGGTCACAGAGTAATCACAGAGAAAAACATTTCTGACAGGCAATGCATGTAAAATACAATACATTCCAACATCCCCCCTCTCACCAACCCTCTTCAACCTAATGATGATACCACTAGCCAAGCTACTAGCCAATCAAAACCTCAACCCATACATATATGCAGACGACGTCATGATTTACATCCCGTTCAAAAATGATCTAAAAGAAATCACCCATGATATCAACCAAAGCTTCCAAATTATGCACACCTGGGCGGATGCATTTCAGCTAAAACTTAAAGCAGAAAAAACACAATGTCTTGTACTCAACTCACAACATAGTACAAGTTCACCACCATAACCACACCTAACCTTTCCCTCCCAGTCTCAAACACTTTGAAAATTCTTGGTTACCATTGATTGAAATCTCACACTCGAAAACCACGTGAAGAACACAACCAAGAAGATGTTCCACTCCATATGGAAACTCAAAAAGAGTAAAACCTTTCTTCCCAAGATCCATTTTTCGCAACCTGGTGCAATCAATGGTACTAAGTCACCTGGATTATTGCAACACACTTTACGTTGGCTGCAAAGAACAGACTATCAAAAAACTTCAAACAACCCAGAATACCGCAGCCAGACTCGTATTTAGAAAAACAAAATATGAAAGTGCAAAACCCCTAAGAGAGAAACTACACTGGCTCCCACTGAAAATATGTACCGCGTTCAAGATCTGCACGATTGTTCATAAAATCATTTACGGAGATGCCCCGGCTTACATGCTAGACCTCGTGGACTTACCTCCCAGAAATGCTAAAAGATCTGCCCGCATATTTCTCAATCTACACTTCCCCAGCTGTAAAGGATTAAAATACAAACTAACTCAAGCGACCAGCTTTTCCTACATGAGCACGCAACTGTGGAATGCACTACCAACCAGCCTGAAAACAATTAACGAAATAACTAACTTCCGCAAATCTTTGAAAACCTCTCTCTTCAACACGGCCTATCATGAGAATCCATAGCCTAATTATAACACTTCACTAACCCACCCTGACTCTGTAATTCTTCCCTCTACAACTGTCTGCTTAGCTATTTTTTTGTTATCTTAATCTTTGTAACATCAACTGTATCTATTACCCTGAAATGGCGATGCCATAACAGGTCTTTGTAAGCTACATTGAGCCTGCAAATAGGTGGGGAAATGTGGGATACAAGTGCAATAAATAAATAAATCTCTGAGACCTGGTGGAAGGAGGATAACCAGTGGGACACTGTCATACCGGGGTACAACTTATATCGTAGTGATAAGGTGGATCAAATTGGTGGAGGAGTAGCACTGTATATTAACGAGAGCCTTGAATCAAATAGATTAAAAATTCTGCAGGAAACAAAACACTTTTTGGAATCACTGTGGATTGAAATTCCATGTGTAAAGGGGAAAAGGATGGGGATAGGAGTGTACTACCGTTCACCTGGCCAGGATGAACAGATGGATGCAGAAATGTTAAATAAAATTAGGAACACAAACAAATTGGGCAACACAATAATAATGGGTGATTTCAATTACCCCGATATTAACTGGGTAAGTGTAATATCGGGGCCCGCTAGGGAGGTAAAATTCCTTGATGAAATCAAGGACAGCTTTATGGAGCAGCTGGTACAGGAGCCGACGAGAGAAGGAAAAATTCTAGACCTAGTCCTTAGTGGAGCGCATGATCTGGTGCGGGAGGTAATGGTGCTGGGGGCCGCTTGATAACAGTGATCATAATATGATCAGATTTGATATTAGCTTTGAAGTAAGTACACATAGGAAATCAAATACGTTAGCGTTTAACTTTAAAAAAGGAGACTATGATAAAATGAGAAGAACAGTGAAAAAAAAACTGAGAGAGTGAAATGTATTCCACGTATTAAAAAAGGAACATGGAAGACCAAATGACAGCTGGCATGGTTAAAAAGTGAGGTGAAGGAAGCTATTAGAGCTAAAAGAAAATCCTTCAGAAAATGGAAGAAGGAACCGACTGAAAATAATATGAAACAGCATAAGGAATGTCAAGTCAAATGCAAAGCGCTGATAAGGAAGGCTAAGAGGGATTTTGAAAAAAGATTGCGTTGGAGACAAATACACATAGTAAAATTTTTTTTAGGTATATTAAAAGCAGGAAGCCGGCAAAAGAATCGGTTGGACCGCTAGATGACCGAAGAATAAAAGGGGCGATCAGGGAAGACAAAGCTGTAGAGGAGAGATTAAATTAATTCTTTGCTTCGGTCTTCAACGAGGAAGATTTGGGTGGGATACCAGTGCCGGAAATGGTATTCAAAGCTGATGAGTCGGAGAAACTTAATGAATTCTCTGTAAACCTAGAGGATGTAATGGGGCAGTTCTACAAACTGAAGAGCAGAAAATCTCCTGGACCGGATGGTATTCATCCCAGAGTACTGGTAGAACTGAAAAATGAGCTTGCGGAGCTATTGTTAGTAATATGTAATTTATCCTTAAAATCGAGCGTGGTACCGGAAGATTGGAGGGTGGTCAATGTAACGCCGATTTTTAAAAAAAGTTCTAGAGGAGATCCAGGAAATTATAGACCGGTGAGTCTGATTTCGGTGCCAGGCAAAACGGTAGAGACTATTATTAAGAACAACATTACAGAGCATATTCAAAAGCATGGATTAATGAGACAAAGTCAACATGGATTTAGTGAAGGGAAATCTTTCCTCACCAATCTACTACATTTCTTTGAGGTGGTGAACAAACATGTGGATATAGGTGAGTTGGTTGATAGTGTGTATCTGGATTTTCAGAAGGCATTTGACAAAGTACCTCATGAAAGACTCCACAGGAAATTGGAGAGTCATGGGAAAGGAGGTAGTGTTCTATTGTAGATTACAAACTGGTTAAAAGATAGAAAACAGAGAGTAGGGTTAAATGGAGAAGGTTAGTTAGTGGGGTTCCCCAGGGGTCTGTGCTAGGACCACTGCTTTTTAACATTTTTGTAAATGAGCTAGATATGGGAGTAACTAGTGAGGTAATTAAATTTGCTGATGACACAAAGTTATTCAAAGTCGTTAAATCGCCGGAGGATTGTGAAAAATTGCAAGAGGACCTTACGAGACTAGGACACTGGGCGTCTAAATGGCAGATGACGTTTAATGTGAGCAAATGCAAAGTGATGCATGTGGGAAAGAGGAACCCGAATTATAGCTACATCATGCAAGGTTCCACGTTAGGAGTCACGGACCAAGAAAGGGATCTAGGTGTCGTCGTTGATGATACGTTGAAACCTTCTGCTCAGTGTGATGCTGCGGGTAAGAAAGCAAATAGAATGTTATGTATTATTAGGAAAGGAATGGAAAACAAAAATGAGGATGTTATAATGCCTTTGTATCGCTCTATGGTGTGACCTCACCTCAAATATTGTGTTCAATTCTGGTCGCCGCCTCTCAAAAAAGATATAGTGGAATTAGAAAAGGTGCAGAGAAGGGCGACGAAAATGATAAAGGGGATCAGACGACTTCCCTATGAAGAAAGGCTAAAAC
Source organism: Microcaecilia unicolor (assembly GCF_901765095.1). NCBI lineage: Eukaryota > Metazoa > Chordata > Amphibia > Gymnophiona > Siphonopidae > Microcaecilia > Microcaecilia unicolor. Next base: position 319,081,380 of record NC_044033.1, read on the forward strand.
AGCTAGGGCTCTTCAGCTTGGAGAAAAGGCGGCTGAGGGGAGATATGATAGAAGTCTATAAAATAATGAGTGGAGTTGAACGGGTAGATGTGAAGCGTCTCTTTAAAACGAATCTGAGAAACGTTTTCTTCACTCAACTTGTAATTAAACTCTGGAATTCGTTGCCAGAGAATGTGGTAAAGGCGGTTAGCTTAGCAGAGTTTAAGAAAGGCTTGGACGGCTTCCTAAAGGAAAAGTCCATAGACCGTTACTAAATGGACTTGGGGAAAATCCACTATTTCTAGGATAAGCAGTATAAAATGTTTTGTATATTTTGGGGATCTTGACAGGTATTTGTGACCTGGATTGGCCACTGTTGGAAACAGGATGCTGGGCTTGATGGACCTTTGGTCTTTCCCAGTATGGCAATACTTATATACTTATGTAGATGACAGCAGATAAAGATCAATTGACCTATCTAGTCTACCTCTATTGTTGTCTCCTACTTTGGGTAGATAAGCACATACATTTCCATATTTAAAACAATATCAGCTTCCCATTGCATCTTTTATCCAACCACTCACCCCTATTCTCACCACTACCCTCAATGTGGGCAATTTTGAATAATCTGCAGAGCCTGGCAATTTAAGCACTACAAATCCGCAAGCCATTTTGAAATATATTTCTTGTATCCCTAATCATGCTGGTAGTCCATAGATTCATTTTCCATGAAAACAACATTGTTTTTCAATGCATCTGCTCTACTACAGTGATACCTACCTATCAGGTTTGAGGCCTGCTTGTTCATATTGATTCTGCAGAGGATCTCCCTTGCTTTCTCCAAGTAACTGTCGGGGAAATAGTCTTTTAAGAGGACTGATAATTCATTTGGAGAGGCATCCCTAACCTCTATTCTGGGAAGGATGACATCCTCCCTTTGCCCATCTTCAAGTAGACAATATTTAAACCTTTTTAAATCATACCCCCAAAGGTCCTCCAGAACTCGCAAAAGATTGTCTTCATGATAAGGTTTAGAGGAGGATGAATATGCCATGGTGCTGTTACAGCTTCAGAATGCCTGTATTAAAAAAACAATGAAAGAACAACATCAAGATCATCATACATCTCTGAGTCACTGGAGAAGAGAGAAGCAAGATCAGACCTGCTTGTGTTTCAGTGCATGCTGGGAAATGCAACTTTAAAATTCATAAGAAAAATAGAACTAAGAGTTCCACATTCACTGAGGCAAAAGAAAAAAAAAGACAAAAGAAAAACAGGCCTCTAATGGCCTGTTTCTTATTCATTAGACCCTTCTGGTACTCCTAAGCAAAAGTAAAACAGGGGTCCTTTTACAAAAACGAGCTAACATTGTACAGTCCTTGTAGAAGTGCTGTTTCATACACTTTAGCTAGACTGTCAGCTGAACCATAGTATAGAACATCACTCTGAAGACTCAGAACTTTTGAATAAAAACTCAGTGGCATACCTAGGGTAGTTGACGCCCGGGGCTCACCATTTTTTAACACCCACCCTCCAAAATCCAGTACTAGGCGTACCGAGAATACAAAACACTCAGGACCTATAGAGCAATTCTACCATACCATAAGCAGTCATTTCTACAAATCACACAAGGAAAAGGAAAACATCTTAAACACTACAGTGAGCACTAGAACATCAATTCACCTATTGTAAAACGAAACCAGACAGAATAGTACAGATTGTCGATCCTGCACAGTCAATGCCAACTGAAAGCCATGTCTTTTTCACAAACACAGATACACCCTAATCCACTATAGAATAAGTAATAATAAACTTTCTATTTAGACAAAAATTAAACTGAACCCCCAAGATGCCAGACTCTGCATACAATGCAACACCATAGAAACAGAAAATGGCCCCTAGTACTGTGCAAAATATAAAGACAGCAGATGTAAATTTGAAAACAACAAATACCAATCACCACTTTACAAATTAACAAATATAGAAAATAAAATAATACCATTTTATTGGACTAATACATTTAGTTTTCAGAGGCCAAAACATCCTTCCTCAGGTCAATACAGTATAGTGCTGTTACAGTATCCTATCCTGACCTGAGGAAGGGGGTTTTGTTCTCTGAAAGTTAGTCAAAATGTATTAAAATTAGTCCAATAAAAAGATTACCTTATTTACGTGTTCTATTTATAAACATTTATTAACACATCTACAATACTACTTTATCCTAAAGCAAAAAAATAAAAATATATATTTTATTTACAGTTTGTTGTCTCTGGTTTCTTCTTTTCACTGTCTTCCTTCCATCTAGCATCTGCCCTCCCTCCCTGCCCATTCAATCCACTGTCTGCCCTCTCTCTCCTTTCCACCCAAATCTGCCCTCTATCTCTGCCCCTTCCATCCACCATCTGACATCTCTCTCTCCCCCTTCCATCCACTGTCTGCCCTTTCTATCCCTTCCATCCAGTCTGCCCTTTCTCTCTGCCCCTTCAATCCACCATTTGCCCACCCTCTCCCATCCATCCAGGGTCTGCCCTCCCTCTCACTCCCCCTTCCATCCAGGATCTATCCGTTCTCTCTCTCTCTCTCTCCCTGCCCCCTCTTTTCAGCTCCCAGTTCTAGCCCCATTATCCCACATCTTCCACCTGCCCCCCTTTTCAACCCCCAGTTTCAGCCCCACTATCCCACCAGTCCTCAGTTTCAGCCCCAGCCCTTTTCTCCCACCAGTCCCGAGCTTCAGCCCCCAGCCACTTCTCCCTGTCCCCCTTTCAGCCCCCAGTTTCAACCCCAGTCCTTTTCTCCCACCAGTCCTGAGTTTCAGCCCCAGCCACTTCTCCCTGTCCCCTTTTCAGCTCTGTTCCAGTACTAGCCCCCTTATCCCACCTACCCTCCTTTTCAGCCACCAGTTCCAGTCCCCTTCATCCACATGCCTTGCATTAGGGCCCCCCTTTTCAGCCCCAGACCCATTCTCCCACCTGCCCCTGGCATGGCCCCATTCTCCCTCCTGCCCCTTTCTCAGATCCCAGTTCCAGCTCCAGGCCCCTTCTCCCATCTGAACCCCCCTCCCAGACCCAGTCCCCTTCTCCCATCTGAGCACCCCCCCAGACCCAGTCTGTCCCCTTACATAGTAACATAGTAGATGACGGCAGAAAAAGACCTGCACTGTCCATCCAGTCTGCCCAAGAAATGTGCCACTTTTTTGTGTATACCTTACCTTGATTTGTACCTGTCTTTTTCAGGGCACAGACCGTACAAGTCTGCCCAGCACTATCCCCGCCTCCCACCATCGGCTCTGGCACAGACTGTATAAGTCTGGCCAGCACTATCCCCGCCTCCCAACCACCAGCCCCGCCTCCCACTATCGGCTCTGTTATCCAATCTCGGCTAAGCTCCTGAGGATCCATTTATTCTGAACAGGATTCCTTTATGTTTATCCCACGCATGTTTGAATTCCGTTACCATTTTCATCTCCACCACCTCCTGTAGCAGGGCATTCCAAGCATCCACCACTCTCTCCGTGAAAAAATACTTCCTGACATTTTTCTTGAGTCTGCCCCCCTTCAATCTCATTTCCTGTCCTCTCATTCTACCGCCTTCGTATCTTCTCCCATCTGAGCCCCCCACTCAGTCCCAGCCCCTTTCTCCCATCTGAACCCCCCAGACCCAGTCCCCTTCTCACATCTAAGCCTCCCCCCTCCACAACCCAGTCCCCACCTGCCTACCAGCTCTGTTGACAGATGACCCTCTTCTCCTGCCATCCGGCAGGCACCCAGCCTTTAAAAAAAAACCTGTGAAGCGCCTCGCGTCTGCTCTGCTGTAAATGAAGCAAATCGCCTCGTCGCATCGGCCCTTCCCTCACTGTGTTCCGCCCTCTGATGTAACTTCCTATTTCCACGAGAGCGGGACACAGTGAGGGAAGGACCGACATGACGAGGCAATTTGCTTCATTTACAGCAGAGCAGACGCGAGGCGCTTCACAAATTTCTTTTTTAAAGGCTGGGTGCTGGCCGGGTGGCAGGAGAAGAGGGTTGTCTGTCGACGGAGCTGGAGGTAGGCAAGTAGGGACTGCAGTGCCAGCGGAGCACCCCCCCCCCCCACCTGCTGACACCCGCTGCGGATCGCCCCCACCGCCCCGCCCTTGGTACGCCACTGTCAAAACTTCTTTAATGCAAATCAAACAAAGAGCCAGAGTATGAGCCTTCACATATTCTGCTGTTCGCTGGGTAGAATCTTCTGCGATTATGTGGCTGAGGTGACTCACCCCACCATCCTGCTTTATACCTTCTTCAAGAACGTTTACTTGGGCCTCAAGAACAGCTGCTTCTTCTTTCCCCTAGAGTAACTTTAGGACAATGTCTAACTCTGCCTTCTTGCGCTCAGAGGCGGCAACCTTAGCTTCAGCAGTGGCAACAGCAGCGGCAGCATTAGCAGCAGCATCAGAAGCTGCTTTCTTTCTTCTTCTAGTAAGTTTCTCCATTTTTATAGCTACTTCTTGCTCACCATAAGGAACTCTCGATTGGACCGCAAGTCAATCCATTTGCAACTTAAGAGGAAGAGAGCTTGCAGTAGATCTGCTAGTATGGATTGTCCTGTGTGATTTCAGGGACCTAGAACTTTCAGTGCTTCTAGTGCTGCCAGACTGTTTGGGCAAATTCTGCTCTGCAGGGGTTATGTGTGTTTCTGTGCCTTCAATTACTTTGGCCTGGCATGTGAGGTCTGTGGCCTGCTATCTCTCCCACTGGGCTAAACTGTCTGATGTTTTTTGCCTGCTCAGAAATTCACAATATTCTTGTGATTTTGGTTGATATCACTGATAGGTAGCTTGTGGCAGGTCAGTATTTAAGCCCTTAGCCTGGCCCCCCTTTGAAACTTCATGCATTCCTTGTTGTACTTTGACTCAGAGTTTGTTCAAAAGGGAAACATATCCTTTTAATTCAGCTTCATACATATCTTTGGCTTTCTCTGTTGGTTTATGTAGTCTTGTGGGCTTTGAACCCGTCACTGCTATTCAGTGCTTTTTTTTTGTAGAAAAAAGGTGCTGGTACTCATTATGGGCGGGGTCACATGACTCCACCCTATTATAGCCACACCCACATTATCCACACCCCTTATACCAGCCATGGCGCATATAAACAGACATCATTGAAAATATGTTACTAGTATAGGAGAAAAAAAATAAAGTGATTTTTTTTCATTATAAATCATTTCTGTAAGCTGTTACAGCTCCAGTATAGCCAGTGCAAAATAAGACAGCAGATGCAAATTCTCAAATTGGACATATTCCAGACACTAAAATGAAAATAAAATGATTTTTTCTACCTTTGTTGTCTGGTGACTTTGTTTTTCTATCCAAATCGGTCCCAGTCTCTGATTCTGCTGCTCTCTATCTGTTCTCTTAACTCTGTTTCCAGGGCTTCCTTCCCATATATTTCTTTACTTTCCTCCTTTCTTCTTCATTTCTTGCCCTACATCCATAAGTAAAAGCTGGGTCCTCCCCCATGGAATTGACTGGAGGAGGTATAACGTGGATCCAGCTTTTGCCTATTTTATCCATCCATGTGAAGTTTTTCTCCTCTCTTTCCTTTCCCTTACCTCTATCCATGTGCATTTTCTTTTTTCTTTCCTCCCCTCCATCCATGCCCAGCAACTCTCCTCTCTCCCCTGCCCTCCCCTTCATCCATGTCCAGCAACTCTCCTCTCTGCCCTGCCCTCCCCTCCATCCATTCATGTCCAGCAACTGTCCTCTCTCCCCTGCCCTCTCCCCCATCCATATCTAGCAATTCTCCTCTCTCCCCTGTCCTTCCCTCAATGTCTAGTGATTTCTCCTCTCCCCTCCCTCCCTCCCATCCATGTCCAGTGATTCTCCTCTCTCCCCTGCCCTCCCCTCACATCCATGTCCAGCGATTCTCCTCTCTCCCCTGCCCTCCCCTCCCATCCATGTCCAGCAATTCTCTCTTCCCTGCCTTCCCTCAAATCCATGTCCAGTGATACTCTTTTCTCCCCTGCCCTCCCCTCCATGTCCAGCAATTCTCCTCTCTCCCCTGTCCAGCAATTCATTCAAACCCAGCCCCCCACCCTCCCTCAGCTTCCCCCCACCCACCCTCAGCTCCCCGACTTTCCTTTTAAAATCTTTAATTTACCCGAAGTCGCGGCAAACCGGCAGTAAAAACAATTGGCAGGCAGGCAGGCTTGCCTCCTCGTTGCTTCCCTTCCTTCTCAACGCGTCCCGCCCTCACGGAAAGGAAATTACATCAGAGAAAGGTGGGCTGAGAGGGAAGGGAAGCGACGAGGAGGCAAGCCTGCCAGCTGTTTTTACTGCCAGTTCGCCGCGACTTCGGGTAAATTAAAGATTTCAAGGAAAGTCGGGGAGCTGAGGGAGGGTGGGGGGAGCACGGGTGTACGAATGGAAGGGAGAAGCGGGGGGGGGGGGAGCAGAGGGAGGGCGGGGGGGGGGGGGGAGTACAGTGCACAAATGGAAGGGAGCGGGCAGGTGAGCCGGACCTCACAAAAAAGGTGCCGGTACGCTGTACCGGCGCGTACCAGCACAAAAAAAAGCACTGCTGCTATTGCTGGGTTGTGCTGTGTCTGTGTGCTGTTCCATTACTTCAGCCTCCTTAGCTACTGGTTTGTCTGACTGAATTACTTCACAGTTTGCCATGGCTTCAGCAGCAAAGATAACCTTTTTTTAAACTGTAAGTGCAAACCTTGGCTTTGTGGCAAAAAATGTTACGTTTTGCTGAGAGGCTAGGAAGTCTACATATGGTAAGTTTTTTTCTTTTGCAAGCAAAGAGTATGCTTTGGAGAGAGGGTATGTGTATAGCAACAGTGAGATGGTTTGCTACAGGAATGGATACTTTACTGGTTGCTATGTCAATGATGAGGCTTATGCAGGAATTGTTACTTTTGCTAACTGTGCATCTGCCGGCTAATTAATTATTTAGGTTTGCACTAATTGTATGCTATCTGCATAGATGACCAGCACCAATCCCATTAATTTCTGCTTTCAACTATGCTTATGATGATGCCTGTAATATTCTGCACCTTTCCTAAGTTTATTATGCCTTTGTAATTTCCACAAATTTCACTGTACAATCCCTGTAAAAGTGCTGTTTCAGACACTTTAGCTAGACTGTCAGCTAAACCATAATATAGAACATCACTGTGAAAACTCAGAACTCTTGAATCAAAACTTCTTTAATGCAAATCAAACAAAGTTTATAGTAATGCACAAGAGTCTCTGCCCTGTAGAACTGGGAGTCTGTCTGTCTTCTACCAGCTCACCCTGTAACCAGGGAATTCAGAATATATCAGCACCGGCTGATGAGTAATGCTGTCAATCAGAGGCGTAGCCAGGTTTTGATCTCAGGGGGAGCAGACTTTTATAAAATAGGCGCCGGTTGGTGTCAGCTAGACAGAAGTGTTTGTGTTGTTGCTCAAGGGCTGTGGTGGGCAATGATTAATACAGGCTGCCTCTGTTACGTCCTTACTACAAGGAAACAGTAAGTTACATCAGGAGGCAGGATGCAGAAGAGGTCCCTGGACTGGTCAGAGCAGACAACCTATCTTAACTTTAAATAAAAATATTCAAATCGAGACCATCACCTCAGAAATAGCACACCCAGTCCTTCCACTGCTAGACACCTTATTTAAATCAAGATGGTCTTTTGTTTGTGTGGTGACTCTACAGGATGTGAAGAACACTAGTCTGGAACATTTTTATTTTGGGTGACAAGGGCCAACAAAGATGGCCCTTGCCCCAGAGTCTACTTTCAAATAGGGCTAGACACTTTGTGAAATAACACAAACCCCTGCAAAAAGACACCCAAAACCTATACTGAAAACTTACCACACCATAACAGCCCTAACCCACCTATGAAAAGGCAGTGCTATAAATATTACAGTGGGACCTAGATAAGTGTTTCCATAGGTGGTCCTGGAGTACCCCCTTGCCATTTAGGTTTTCAGGCTATCCACAATGAATTTGCATGAAAAACATTTGCATGTAATGGAGGCAGTATATGCAAATCAATGTTATGCATATTTATTGTGGCTATCCTGAAAACCTGACTGACAAGGGGGTACTCCAGGACTGCCTTAGAACACAATACTTACCACACCATAACAGCCCTAACCCACCTATCAGACGACAGTGCTATATATAGTACACTGGGCTCTGGAGCACCAATATACCTACTATTGGGAAACTGGAACAAGCTGCACCGTTACACATTCCTACACAGATGGTGTAAGGATGGTGAAAGGATAGGACTCGGAGTTCAACCTACTCAGTTTTAAATTAGCAATGTAATGTAGCTTCTTCGTCCCAGAAAGACAGCAGGGCCTTCTATGCATAAAGAAATCATCCCCTTCCAGCTAGTTTCAGCTATCAGGTAAAACCAACATTATAACTGATAGCATCATTCAACAAATTCTTTTGTGTGGGACTCCGGAGTGAAATCTGGATTCTCAACAGAATCGAATATAATCTCAGCAAAACTCTGCACCTTCTATTATGTATTACAAACTCCATATCCCCCCCCCCCCCCCCCACCACCAAAATAGAGTGAAGCGGAGATGACAACAAATCATACAAATGTATTCAAATTCTGATTTTGTAAATGATGCCTACACATCCAAAGAGGCCTGCAGTCAGTCTGCCTCTCTTTTACACATCCTACTTGCCCTCAGCCAACACACCTATGGAACAATTAGACTATTTAAAGATCCTTCAAGAGGTAGTGTCTCATGATTTAGGCTCTAAAACCCTTTGTGACGTTTTGGTGCCACCTCAGTAAGGCCAACTCACAATCTCTCCACTCTAAAACACTATACACAAACTTGTGCAAAAACACACTGAGAACCTTGCCAAACTCCAAGGACAGGATGAGCTATAACCTTATGCGTGAAACGGCAGCACTGTAAATATTATACCAGGCACTAATACACCAATACACTACCTAGTAAAAAAAACAAAACAAAAAGGACTGCAAATACTACATGCTAGCAGAATACTGTACCTTGATCACACATGAAAAAAACACAACACAACAGATATGACACAAGGAACTGGAATTGAAACAAATGCAAAATATCACAGATACACATTTCCAAAAGCTGACATATTGCAATTAATAAATTCTGAATAAAATACTTTTTTCTACCTTTGTTGTCTGAACATTTAGTTATTCTATTCGCTTTGGTCTCAGTGTCTTCTGTTTTATGCAGTGTCTTCTTTCCATTTGATATTGTTTCTCTCACCATGTTCACCATCCTCCTGTGTCCTTATGCGTCCTTTCTACCACCTGCAGCCCTGTCACTATCCTTCCTCTAGTTTCAGCATCTGCCCTCGAAATGTTCCGATCTAGCCCTTAAATTCAGCAGTTTCCCATCTAGGTCTTTGTCTTGCCTTGGCCTGCATTTCCCTCTCTTTTTTCCCTATCCCCTGCTGTGATCAGTATTGCCCCTCTGTGTCACTAAGCCCCCTCCCCATCCAGTAGTGCCCCTTTGTGTCCTTATCCCTTTCCCTCCATATCTCACATCTCTTGTTTCCCTGTCACTCTCCTCTCTCTCTTCCCTTCTTCCCCCACCCTGGGGCCAGGATGTCTCCCTCTTTCATCCCACTCCCCTCCCCCACAGTTCAGTATGTCTCCCTCCTAGGTCTCCAGGGTCTTTTCCCCCCTTTCTTTACCTAGTCAGTCAGCCAATCAGTCTACTGTCTTTCCCTTGCCCTCACCCTCCAAGCTGATCCAGCATTTATGTATCCCTCTGCCTCTCCCTCTCCCTCCAGCACCTCTTCCTGTCTGTCTCTCCCTCTCCCCTTCCAGCAGAGCAGCACTTAGTTCTTCCTCCCTTTTGCCTGCATTTTCTCCCTTTATCTCCCCCCCCCCCCCCCGGTTCCAGAGTCTCTCCCGCCGACCCTCCTACTCCCCGTGGTCCGATGGTGCTTGCTAAGCTGCTTCAATCGCTGCTGGCAGGGGCACTGCAGCATTGAAAGATGCTGCCTGGGTGCCTCAATCTTCAGTGTGATGTGTTCTGTCTCCTCTTATGCAATTTCCTGCTCCGCGTGGGCAGTTCACATCACAAGGAAGATCGAGGCACCAAGGCAGCTCCTTTCAATCGCTCCGGTGCCTCTTCAGCAGCGATTGAGGTAGGTTAGCAAGCACCGTCTGACCGCGGGGAGCTGGAGGGAGGCAGAAGTAGATGGAGGTCATTTTTGCCATTGGGGAGGCGGGACGGGGCGTCTGGAGCTGCGTCGTAGGTTAAGCACTGCCGCTACATGCTGGTCCTCTCTCTGACGCACACTCTTCGTGCTAGAGGGGGTAGGACTAAGGAGGGCGGCAGAGAGAGGAGGAGATTTTCCAGCCTTGCAAAGCGCAGTTTCAGGGAGGGAGGAAGCTGAAAAAAATATTGCCACGAGGCGCATAGGCGCCATTTTTTCAAATCAGCTGTTTAGGGGAGCGACCGCTCCCCCTGCGCCCCACCTAGCTACGCTTCTGCTGTCAATACTTTAAATGGTGAAAATGTGAAGATGTTACAAGGCGTTTGAAAGGCTTAAAACAGCTAGGCACAGTGTTAGACACACTTCTTAGAACCCCATGCTGCAGACAGATTCCTATTACTCAATGGAAAGAGAATGTGTAGGCTATATCCCATCATGCACAGACAAGAAGCCAGCCAAAAGGAAAAGTCCCACAAGGCATAGGGAACTGGGATATGTGATCGTAAAAAACCTATTACAGAGCACAGCAGGAAGACTAATATTTGTAGTCCAAAGGCACTTCCTGCCTTTCTTAAAGGCACAAGCAGTGTAACCTGTTACAGGCAATGCAATCTGAAATAACAATGTCCAACATGTACACATAAAAAATAATCAACCTGCCTCCATGAATATGGGAACAGAAGAAGCATTTTTAGTGAACGCTAAAAATAAGCAGGCGCAAAATGCTAGAGATGCCCATAGGAATAGCAAGCGCTAAAAATACTAGCACACCTTTGTAAAAGGTCCCTACAATGCCTATACTGAAGAAGAAAAGACTTCCAACGCTACAAAATGAAGGTAGCTGATTCAAAACGCCAATACTATAGCAGCCTAATAGGTCAAGATGATCTTGACAACAAAAACCTTTTCTCCTTAGTTAAAACACTAGCTTCCACTAATAAGGATGAATATTCACAGAAAACATGTCCCACTGCCCAAGATTTCGCTGATCATTTCGCCAGTAAGATCCTCCAAATTATGTCCAAACTATCTACGGCTACAACAGAGAAAAATAGCCCAACCCGTAGTTCAGCCTTAATCGCCAGAGATCTTACAACCCAAGGACTCAAAACTGACCAAAACTGGAAATCTTTTCAACCGCTAACAGCTGAAGATGTAAGAGCAAAACTGTTGAAATGCTCCCGAGCCAACTGCTCCTTGGATCAATGCCCAAAACACCTATGGAAGCAGTAAACTGGTTACTTGATCTCAATGAGCTGGTAAAAACTGGCTCTCTTTCTCCTGATATTGGCAAAATTTTTCTCGCTCCACTATGGAAGGGATCTGGGCTACACGTAACATCGCCTGCAAACTACCGTCCAGTGGCAAGCATGCCCCTTTTTACTAAAGCATTAGAAAACCTACATTAGTACACAACTCTTTTTTATCTGGAAAACGTTTCTACTTTACACTGAAGAAAGAATTTGGCTTCAGATCGTCACATAGTACGGAAACATTACTGCTAGTTCTAACTAAATATGTCAAACAACAGGCGACCAAGTAATTCTTCTTCAATTCGATATATCAGTGGCACTCGATGTGGTTGACTACATATTGCTACTCAAATATCTGGATCAGATAGGAATAATAGGGACTGTGCTCAAATGGTTCAGTGAATTCCAACTTTCCAACTACTGGACTACTAACTACAGGGTCCCGCAGGGATCTCCCCTCTCACTGAACCTGTTCAACCTCTTTATGTAATCCCCTGCCTCAAAACACCTGGGACTTAATTGTCACGGTTGTGGCTGTGCCCTTATGTTCAGACCTACTGTTTCTCTGTGACCTCTCCAGTCTGCCTTTTTTCCTATTGTTGTTCTTCTTGTAAGCCAAGCCTCACTTTGGTCTCCCTGCTTCTGCTTCATTTCCAGTTGTTGTTCTTCCTTTTAGCCAAGCCTCGCTTTGGTGTCCCTGAAGCCAAGACTCGCTTTGGTTTCCCTGCGTCTGCTTCATTTCCTACTTGTGACATCATCAGCCTATTCCTTTATAAGGACTCAAAGAGCTTTCCTATGTTGCCTTTGCAAGAGGTCTCTTAATCTTGTTACCTGTTTAGATCACATCCATGCTTGGCTTTGTTCCTGAGTGTTTTACTCCTGAAGGTCTGTGCTGTGTTTCTTTGAGTCTTGTGTTTCAATGCTTTCCTTTGTTTCTGTGAGTTTGCTTTTCAATCTTCTTTCCTGAAAGCCTGGCTGTAGAGCCACACCCTGCTCTTGGTGTCTGTATCTGTTTGATTCTACCATTGGCTCCTGCTTTTAGTCTAGCCCTGCTTTTGACTCTTGCTATAGTTAAGCTCTGTGCTTAAGCCAACCTCTTTGTTTAGCCAAGCTCTGTTTCTGTATTCCCTGTTCTGTTTCCTGTGTGTGTGGTTCTTGTCTGTTTATTCTGAGTCTGTAGAAGCCAGCATCATACCTGGTTACTTCACTGCTATCCAGCTGTGGGTGCTGGTAAGCACATTGCTTCTTTTTTTATTTGTCTTCCCTTAGTCTGCTTAATCCTTTGCCTGCTATGTTTGCTTCCTGGCTCTTGAGCTCTGTTTCTGCCAAGTTCTGTTCCTGTGTGTGTTTGAGCCAGGTTCTGCTCCTGCTCTATGTTTGAGCTAGTTCTGTCCCAGTTCCCTGCTAAGCCAAGTCCTTTTCAGACTCCTGTTCCAGTGAAGCCAAGTCCCTTTCAGACTCCGGTTCCAGTCAAGCCAAGCCAAGCTAGTTCCAGAATCTGGTTCTAGTCAAGCCAAGCCCATTCCAGAATCCGGTTCCAGCCAAGTCCATTCCAGAATCTGGTTCAAGCCAAGCTGAGCCCATTCCAGAATTCTGTTCCAGCCAAGCCTGTTTGAAAATCCTGAATCCTGTTTGAGAATCCTGAATCCTGTTCCAGCCAAGCTTGTCTGAGAAACCTGAACCCTGTTTGAGAATCCTGAATCCTGCTCCAGTCAAGCCGAGCCCGTTCCAAAATCCGGTTCCAGTCAAGCCAAGCCCGTTCCAGAATCCTGTTCCAGTCAAGCCAAGCCTGTTTCAGCAGCCTGTTCCAGCCAAGCCAAGCCCATTCCAGAATCCGGTTCCAGCCAAGCCCATTCCAGAATCTGATTCAAGCCAAGCTGAGCCCATTCCAGAATTCTGTTCCAGCCAAGCCTGTTTGAGAATACTGAATCCTGTTTGAAAATCCTGAATCCTATTCCAGCCAAGCCTGTTTGAGAATTCTGAACCCTGTTTGAGAATCCTGAATCCTGTTCCAGTCAAGCCGAGCCCGTTCCAGAATCTGGTTGTAGTCAAGCCGAGCCCATTCCAGAATCCAGTTCCAGTCAAGTCGAGCCTGTTCCAGAATCCTGTTCCAGCCAAGTCCGTTCCAGAATCCGGTTCCAGTCAAACCAAGCCAAGCCCGTTCCAGAATTCTGTTCCAGCCAAGCCTGTTTGAGAATCCTGAATCCTGTTTGAGAATCCTGAATCCTGTTCCAGTCAAGCTGAGCCCATTCCAGAATCCGGTTCCAGTCAAGCCGAGCCCGTTGCAGAATCCGGTTCCAATCAAGCCAAGACTGTTCCAGCACCCTGTTCCAGCCAAGCCAAGCCAAGTCTGTTCCAGCATCCGTTTCCAGTGAAGCCTGTTTGAGAATCCTGAATTCTGTTTGAGAATCCTGAATCCTGTTCCAGCCAATCCTGTTTGAGAATGCTGAATCCTGTTCCAGCCAAGCCTCTTTTGAGAATCCTGAATCCTGTTCCAGCCAAGCCTGTTTGAGAATCCTGTTCGAGTATCCTGAATCCTGTTCCTGCCTTGTGTATTGTCTTGCTTCTGTTATTCTGTTGCCTAGCTCCTGCCCTGTCTTGCCTGTCTAGGTGTGCTTTGTTTTGTCTCTTTCAGTCTAGTCCTGTCAAGATCCAATCCTTGCCTTGTTCTTGTCTTGCCCTTTTCTGCTTCCGTGTTTTGCCTTGTCTTGCATTTCTGGGTGCCAGTCCCAGTTTTAATCCAGTTCCGAGTCATGCCTTGTTCTGTCTGGGTTCCAGTTCTGGCCCTTTGCCTTCTTTTCCTTGCCTCGTCTGGATCCGGTTCTTGTGTTGTCCATTGTGTTTAGTTACCTCTGTCCTGCCTTGTTGAGTCTGTTTATCCTAGTCCAATCTGTTCTGATTCCTGCCTGTGCCAGCCCCGGTGATTTGTCTGCCAAAGCTCTGGCTTTGGTCCAAGGGCTCACCATTCCTGACAGTTGTGACCCTTAATGAACTACTATTATCCTACGTTGATGACATCCTGCTTCTCTATCAGTAACAGCATTAAACAAAGATCCAACTCAGGCCCAGATGCACTAAACTTTAACAACCCTTTTACAACCCTTTAACGAACAAGTTTTAAACCATGACATGCATTAAAGACCTTTTTCCGACGTAGGTAGCAGCTAACGAAAACGGAATGCAGATGAGCAATTCGTGTACAAACCCCATTGTAACAAGATGCACTAACATTGTCCGATTGCCTTAACGCAGGAAAAATGCAGGAAATCTAATGAGAGGTCTGTACCTCTCATTAGGGCTGCCCAGCTGCCAAACTGTAATGAAAAAAAAAAAAATCGGGAGGGAGGGGAAAAAACAGGCGTCAGGAGCGTCCTTTATTGACGCCCGAGGTCCCCGCTGCTCCCCGCATTTAAAAAAAAGGAAAAAAAAAAAAAAAGGATCGGGAGGGGGCAAGGGTGCTTGTCAGGAGCGTCCTTTATGGATGTCCTTGCCCCCCCCCCCCCAGTCACCGCTGCTCCCTGCTTCCCAAAAATCAAAACTTTAAGCTGCCCCGGCCCGCCCCTCCCTTCCTCTCTTCTCTTTCTCCCCAGCTCCGCCTCCCGCCATCCTCCGCCCTGTGCCCCCCCCACCGCCCCCCCCCGAGGTCATTGCCGCGGTTCCCCCCTCCACCGGAGCCCCCCTACGTGTTACCGGGCCTTATAGCGCCTCTCACCTCTGTGTGAGGGCGCTGCACGGGGGAAGAACAGCTGATCGCCTCCTCTGCAGTCTCTGACATCCCTCCTCCCTCCTGGGCCCGCCCTTGTCTGACGTAACCAGATGAAGGGGGCCCAGGAGGAGGGAGGAGGAACGTCGGAGACTGCAGAGGAGGCGATCAGCTGTTCTTCTCCGTGCAGCGCCCTCAACAGAGGTGAGAGGCGCTGCACCAGGGGCGTAGCCAGACCTCAGCGGGAGGGGGGCTAGAGGCCAAGGTGGGGGGGCACTGTTTAGCCACTGACCCACCCTCTCGCCGCCGCCAACCCCCCCCCCCCCCACCCACCAGCCAAAGAGTTTTCTTCAGCGTCAGTTGACTCCGGCGCCTTCGTTGTGGAATCATCTGTTTCTGACGCCTTACATCCTGCACCGTGCATGCAGCCCCGTGCAGGACGTAAGGTGTCAGAAACAGATGATCCCACAAAAAAGGCGCCGGAGTCGACCAGCGCTGAAGAAGACTCTTCTGCTGGCAGGGTTTGGGGACCCCCGTCAGCAAACAAGGTACCTGATGCGGCGGTGGGGCAGGCGGCGACGGTGAGGGGGGGTCAAATGTAGAGGGGGCCAGGGCATAATCTGTGGGGACCCATGCCCCCGTGGCCCCACGTAGCTACGCCCCTGCACTACACGGCCCGGTAACACGGAGGGCGGCACCGGTGGAGGGGGGAACGGCGGCGACGACCTCAGGGAGGGCGGCAGGGGCGGGGCACAGGACGGAGGATGGCGGGAGGCAGAGCTGGGGAGAAAAAGAAGAGGAAGGGAGGGGCGGGCCGGGGCAGCTTAAAGTTTTGATTTTTGGGAAGCGGGGAGCAGCGGCTGCACAGCCCGGTAAGACAGAGGGGGGCCTGGTGGAGGGGGGGGAACGGCGGCAGCGGCGACCTCTGGGGGGGCGGCAGGGGCGGGACACGGGGCGCAGGATGGCAGGAGCTGTTTTTTGTTAAAAAGCAGGAAGGGAGGGAGAGGAGGAGTCGGGGCTGCCTACAAAAGGCACGATTTTAAGCATGGGGGAGCGGGGAGCAGCGGCGACCTCGGGTGGGGGGAGGCAAGGACGCGCCTGACGAATGCCTTTGCCCCCTCCCGAAACACACGTGGTTTTTTTTTGTTTTTGTTTTGACGTTTGGGACATGCGCAGAGCAGCCAGCAGAACGCTTGGCTGCTCTGCGCATGCTTTAGGGGCCGATTACCGATGGGGATTATACCAATTTGATTCATTGTTCTTTACAATACCGCACCGAACATGTGCGACTTGTTTTTTTGGTGCATTCTTCGTTTTTTAAAATTCGTTAGGGACTTTTACGTTTTAGATTTTTTAACGTTTGGTTGATGCATCTGGCCCTCAGTCTGTAGCAAATGGTATGACTGCTGTTAGCACCTGGGCCCTGATCGATAAACTGAAATTGAATGCGCAAAACACCAAGGTCCTGGGGTTTCTGAAATCAGGGATTTGAGGTCCCTTCATCAATATCTTTGTCCAATGGTTAAAGCTTTACAGTCAAATCTGAAATCAGAATATTAGGGGTCTTGCTTAACTCTTCACTCACCTTCTCTTCCCATATTAATCAGCTATGGAAGAAAACGCTATTCAAAATGAGACAGTTAAGTCTAGTCAGACCATTCTTTGACCAAAAAGTCTTCGCACTAATAGCCTAAATGTTAGTCCTACCTCACTTGGATTACTGTAATGTTGTATTTCTTGGTATTAAGTGTCAATATCAGAAATAACTGCAAATTATACAGAATTATACAAGACTAATATACAGACTGAATAGATCAACTCAGCTAAACAAACTGCACTGGCTTCCCATAACAGAAAGAAAGACTCAGGTTCAAAGCTGCTTCTTTAGTTTTTCAAATCTTACAGGGATTCACCTCTGAACTGCTGACTAAGACCACTTCGCTATATCTGGTCCAGTCTAACAGACTGAAACAACAACTAATGCTAGCATCACCATTTCAAAAGACAATTCAAAATCAGAAGATTTTCAGCTCTCTATTCCCCGTACTTGGAGTCAAAATATGGAACTTTCTACCTATTCCCGTCAGAACAGAGATCAGCTATCTCAACTTCAGGAACAGGCTAAAAACCTATCTTTTCCCAAAGACTGCTTCATAATAATCCATCATGACTTCTACTTCCAAGAGACAGGCAGAGCTCCGGAGTCTCAATGCATGGATGAGACGATGGTGCAGGAAGGAGGGTTTTAGATTTGTTAGGAACTGAGCAACATTCTGGGGAAGAGGGAGACTATTCCGAAAGGATGGGCTCCACCTTAACCAGGGTGGGACCAGGCTGCTGGCATCGGCATTTAAAAAGGAGATAGAGCAGCTTTTAAACTAGAAACGGGGGGGGGGGGGGGGGGGGGGGGGGGGGGGGGGGGGAAGGCCGACAGTCGCTCAAAAGCGCATGGTTTGGGATAAGGTATCTTTCAAAGATATCACCAAAACAGGGAAGATAGGGTATCTTGATAGTGAGGTTGCAAAAGAGACCGTAGTAGATCAGGTTTCCTTAAATAAAAATAAAAATCAGACAAAAGATTGCAAATTAATACTGTCAAGTACTAAGCATCATGTAAATAGGAACAACAAACATACTTTGAAATGTCTATATGCGAATGCCAGGAGCCTAAGAAATAAGATGGGAGAGTTAGAATATATTGCACTAAACGAAAAATTAGATATAGTAGGCATCCACAAAATGGAAACAACTACAAAGAGAATATAAATACACCATCAGACAAACTAAAATGCCAGAAGCCTAAGAAATAAGATGGGAGAATTAGAATATATTGCCCTATATGAAAAATTACATATAATAGGCATCTCTGAGACCTGGTGGAAGGAGGATAACCACTGAGACACTGTCATACCGAGGTACAACTTATATCGTAGTGATAGGGTGGATCGAATTGGTGGAGGGGTAGCATTGTATATTAACGAGAGCCTTGAATCAAACAGATTGAAAATTCTGCAGGAAACAAAACACTTTTTGGAATCACTGTGATTTGAAATTCCATGTGTAAAGGGAAAAAGGATAGTGATAGGAGTGTACTACCGTCCGCCTGGCCAGGATGAACAGACGGATGCAGAAATGTTAAAGGAAATTATTGTCGCAAACAAACTGGGCAACACCATAATAATGGGTGATTTCAATTACCATGATATTGACTGGGTAAATGTAACATCGGGGCCCGCTAGGGAGGTAAAATTCCTTGATGAAATCAAGGACAGCTTTATGGAGCAGCTGGTACAGGAGCCGACGAGAGAAGGAAAAATTCTAGAACTAGTCCTTAGTGGAGCACATGATCTGGTGCGGGAGGTAATGGTGCTGGGGCCGCTTGATAACAGTGATCATAATATGATCGGATTTGATATTAGCTTTGAAGCAAGTATACGTGGAGGGGCATAATCGAATGCAAAAGCCCATCTCCATGGGCGTCTATGTCCGAAAACGGGTATGTGAAGAGGCGGGACAAACCGTATTATCGAAAAAGATGGGCGTCCATCTTTCGTTTCGAAAATATGGTCTGGACGGACCAAATGCCATGTTTTTGGTTCCTTCTGAGATGGGCGTTTTCTTTTTTTTGCGATAATGGAAACTAACAACGCCCAGCTCAGAAACGTCCCAATCCAAGCCATTTGGTCGTGGGAGGGACAAATGTACAACATTACCATAGCTTTTAGGGGTGAAGGGGGCAACTACATGTGGGTACAGTGGGTTTTAGAGGCCTCCCAGTTACCACCACAAGTGTTATAGGTGGGGGAGGGGTGGGCCTGGGTCTGCCTGCCTGAAGTGCACTGCGGTACCCACTAAAAGTGCTCCAGGGACAGGACTTGTTGCTGGTGTATAACCTTGGCACAGCAGTTCACACCTGAAGACTAATCTCGCTGAAAACATCCTTTATTTGAATAAGCACGTTTACTCACAGTTAACTGCAGATCAGTGTTTGTGCCCCACTGGCAACGAGTCTCGCTGGTACTGAGATGAGCAGTAGGTCCGAGCTGGCAGAATGATGTACAATGCCCTCTTTCAGCAACATTCAAGGTAAGAACTAAGTGTTGTAACGTGGCTAACAGATGAAAGGGATCTAAAACTGTCTTACACAAATGGCCACTACCTCATGGACTACCGGAAACAAAACAGGACACACTCTGACCCAGTAAGCAGAGGGAAAAGCACCATGGGAGTAGAGCCTACCAACTACCAACATCGTGAGCATTTAACACAACCTAGTGGAATCACAGAGCCCTACACCCACCACAATGCATTGCTGATGTGACTCTGCAGTGCCCTTAACAGAAAAGGTGTCAAACTCACCCGAGACCCACATCAGAACCAGGGAAAGGCTGTCAGAGGACAGAACACATTCTGCTGTCATGGAGGTGGGTACAGCATTTGAGGCTGGCATACAGGCTGGGAAAAAAAGTTTGTAAAGTTTTTTTTTTGGTGGGAGGGGGTTAGTGACCTCTGGGGGAGTCAGGGGAGGTGATCCCCGATTCCCTCCGGTGGTCAGCTGGTCAGTTGGGGCACGTTTTTGGGACTTGGACCTGAGAAAAAAGGGTCCAAATAAAGCGGACCAAATTCTCGTCAAAAACGCTCTTCTTGTTTCGATTATCAGCTAAAGACGCCCATCTCTCCTCAGCCGATAACCACGCCCCAGTCCCGCCGTCGCAACGCCTCCAACACGCCCCCGTGATCTTTGTTCGTCTCCGTGACGGACTGCAGTTGAGGATGCCAAAAATCGGGTTTCGATTATACTGATTTGGGTGCCCACGGGAAACGGACGCCCATCTCCCGATTTGGGTTGAAATATGGGCGTCTTTCTCTTTCGAAAATAAGCCTGATAGGGAATCAAATACGTTAGTGTTTAACTTTAAAAGTGGAAACTATGATAAAATGTGAACAGTGAAAAAAAAAAACTTAGAGGAGCGACTGCGAGGGTCAAAAATTTACATCAGGCGTGGATGCTGTTCAAAAACGTAGGTACCTGGCTTTACTGTGACGTCAGTCACACGTTCTGCACTGCAGTCAGTGAGGAAGTATGGTCCAACTCCTTTCCTTCAGTAGGGGAAGAGACCTCCTCCTTTTTTAGATCCTCTCCGCAGATCTTTCAATTGTTTTTTTTTTTTAGTTTTGAGATTTTGTGATTATACCCATTGATAATCTCTAATCATTGTTTGCCCCAGTGACCAGACTCCTGATGTAGGCCATCCGGCCGAAACATAAGATTATGTCGAGTCATTTTCTATGTATAATTGTTTTATTATTATTTGTTTTCAACTAGTAAATGTCATATATTTTTAGCTTACCCTGGCTTCAGTCTTTGGATAGCCTGGCTCACACTCCCACCTTTTGTATTTTCGTTCAAAAACACCATCCTGGAAGCTCAGGCCAAATATATTCCGCGTATTAAAAAAGGAGGACAGAAGACCAAACGACAGCCAAAATGGTTAAAAAGTGAGGTGAAGAAAGCTATTAGAGCTAAAAGAAAATCCTTCAGAAAATGGAAGAAGGAACCGACTGAAAATAATAAGAAACAGCCTAAGGAATGTCAAGTCAAATGCAAAGCGCTGATAAGGAAGTCTAAGAGGGACTTCAAAAAAAAGATTGCGTTGGAGGCAAAAACACATAGTAAAACTGTATTTTAGGTATATTAAAAGCAGGAAGCCGGCAAAAGAATCAGTTTGGACCCCTAGATGACCGAGGAGTAAAAGGGGTGATCAGGAAAGATAAAGATGTAGCGGAGAGATTAAATGAATTCTTTGCTTCGATCTTCACCGAAAAAGTTTTGGGTGGGATACCAGTGCCAGAAATGGTATTCGAAGCTGACGAGTCGGAGAAACTTAATGAATTTTCTGTATCTTGAGGATGTAATGGGGCAGTTCTACAAACTGAAGAGTAGCAAATCTCCTGGACCGGATGGTATTCATCACAGAGTACTGATAGAACTGAAAAATGAGCATGCGGAGCTATTGTTAGTAATATGTAATTTATCCTTAAAATCGAGCATGGTACCGGAAGATTGGAGGGTGGTCAATGTAACACCGATTTTTAAAAAAGGTTCCAGAGGAGATCCAGGAAATTATAGACCGGTGAGTCTGACTTCGGTGCCAGGCAAAACGGTAGAGACTATTATTAAGAACAAAATTACAGAGCATATTCAAAAGCATGGATTAATGAGACAAGATTCCCACCTCAGGCAGCTCCTTGTGACTCTGGGCAAGTCACTTAACCCTCCATTGCCCCATGTAAGCCACATTGAGCCTGCCATGAGTGGGAAAGCGTGGGGTACAAATGTAACAAAAAAAAACCATGGATTTAGTGAAGGTTGATATTGTGTATCTGGATTTTCAGAAGGCGTTTGACAAAGTACCTCATGAAAGACTACAGAAAATTGGAGAGTCATGGGATAGAAGGTAGTGTTCTATTGTGGATTAAAAAATGGTTAAAAGAGAGAAAATAGAGAGTAGGGTTAAATGGTCAGTATTCTCAATGGACAAGGGAAGTTAGTGGGGTTCCCCAGGGGTCTGTGCTGGGACCGCTGATTTTAAACATATTTATAAATAACCTAGAGATGGAAGTAACTAGTGAGGTAATTAAATTTGCTGATGACATAGTTATTCAAAGTCATTAAATTGAGGAAGGATTGTGAAAAATTGCAAGAGGACCTTACGAGACTGGGAGACTGGGCGTCTAAATGGCAGATGACGTTTAATGTGAGCAAATGCAAAGTGATGCATGTGGGAAAGAGGAACCCGAATTATAGCTACGACATGCAAGGTTCCACGTTAGGAGTCACATACCAAGAAAGGGATCTAGGTGTGGTCGTTGATGATACGTTGAAACCTTCTGCTCAGTGTGCTGCTGCGGCTAAGAAAGCAAATAGAATGTTAGGTATTATTAGGAAAGGAATGGAAAACAAAAATGAGGATGTTATAATGCCTTTGTATCGCTCCATGGTGCGACCGCACCTCGAATATTGTGTTCAATTCTGGTCGCCGCATCTCAAAAAAGATATAGTGGAATTAGAAAAGGTTCAGAGAAGGGTGACGAAAATGATAAAGGGGATGGGACGACTTCCCTATGAGGAAAGGCTAAAGCGGCTAGGGCTGTTCAGCTTGGAGAAAAGGCAACTGAGGGGAGATATGATAGAGGTCTATAAAATAATGAGTGGAGTTGAACGGATAGATGTGAAGCGTCTGTTCATGCTTTCCAAAAATACTAGGACTAGGGGGCATGCGATGAAGCTACAATGTAGTAAATTTAAAACGAATCAGAGAAAATTTTTCTTCACTCAACTTGTAATAAAACTCTGGAATTCGTTGCCAGAGAATGTGGTAAAGGCGGTTAGCTTAGCGGAGTTTAAAAAAAGGTTTGGACGGATTCCTAAAGGAAAAGTTTATAGACCGTTATTAAATGGACTTGCGGAAAATCCACTATTTCTGGGATAAGCAGTATAAAATGTTTTGTACATATTTGGGATCTTGCCGGGTATTTGTGACCTGGACTGGCCACTGTTGGAAACAGGATGCTGGGCTTGATGGACCTTTGGTCTTTCCCAGTATGGCAGTACTTATGTAGTGTACCTCAGGTCTTTGTCTTGGGATCTCTTCTCTTCTCTCGCTGTACTTGTTCCCTTGGTAGTCTGATTTCCTAAAACAGCTTTCAAAACTGTTTTTATGCTGATGACTCCCAGATTTACTTCTCTTCACCAGAAATGTTATCATGAATCCAGACCCATATTTCAGCATGCTTGCCTGACACTGACACCTGAATGTTCTATTTCTATCTGAACTTAAGAAGGCCAAGATGGAGGTTCTTATCTTTCCCCTAAACCTACCTCTCCCTTCCCTCTTTCTCTATTTCTGTGGCTAACACTGTTGTCTTCCCCACCTCCTCAGCTTGCAACCCATTTTGACTCCTTTCTATCTTTTTCTACACCAATTCCAATATACTGTTAAAACCTGTAATTTCTTTCTCTATATCATCAAGAATTTTTAAGCTTATGTTTCCCTCCTTCAAGAGTGTTCGATTAAAGAGAATGTTAGAGTATTCCTTTTCTTATAAGGGGGCTTCAATTTGGAATATTCCTGTTGAGGTTATTAGATCTGCCGATTCATATCTCATTTTTAGAAAACAGAAAGACTTTATTTCACTAATACTTGAATGTATCTGAGCTCTCCTATTCTTTGGGCTAGAAGTAGTTCCAGATTGGGTTCACCACCGCTTAGTAAAAGGGCCCCTTAAATTATTTTCCTACTGTTCCTTCTGCCTCTAGTTTTGGATCATTAATAAGATTGAGTAGTCCTTCTGTAATTCAGTTTTGCTATAAACGCATTCATGAAAGTTCATTTAACTTTCAGTCTAGCAGGATTTGGAATTCCATTCCAGTTCAGATACGAATACTTCCTAATTATATGATGTTTAGGAAAGCGTTGAAAACCTACTTAGGGAGTCTTTTACTAAGCCGCTGTAGTGTTTTTAGCTTGGGGTAGAAATCAGCTGGCAGTAAACGCCGAAAGGCCCATTATATTCTTATAGGCGTCTCAGCATTTACTACTAGCTGATTTCTACAGTGGCTTAGTAAAAGACCCTTTATTTAGCAAATATTTATTTATTTAGCTAGAAGGTTGTTAGGCTGTATAGAGAGAGGTGTGACCAGCAGAATAAAGGGGGTGTTGATGCCCCTGTATAAGTCGTTGGTGAGGCCCCACCTGGAGTATTGTGTTCAGTTTTGGAGGCCGTATCTTGTTAAGGATGTAAAAAGAATTGAAGCGGTGCAAAGAAAAGCTACGAGAATGGTATGGGATTTGCGTTACAAGATGTATGAGGAGAGACTTGCTGAAGTAAACATGTATACTCTGGAGGAAAGGAGAAACAGGGGTGATATGATACAGACGTTCAAATATTTGAAAGGTATTAATCCGCAAACGAACCTTTTCCGGAGATGGGAAGATGGTAGAAAGAGAGGACATGAAATGAGATTGAAGGGGGGCAGACTCAAGAAAAATGTCAGGAAGTATTTTTTCACGGAGAGAGTGGTGGATGCTTGGAATGCCCTCCCGCGGGAGGTGGTGGAAATGAAAACAGTAACGGGATAAGCATAAAGGAATCCTGTGCCGAAGGAATGGATCCTCAGGAGCTTAGTCAAGATCGGGAGGCGGGGCTTGTGGTTGGAAGGCGGGGATAGTGCTGGGCAGAATTATATGGTCTGTGCCAGAGCCAGTGGTGGGAAGCGGGACTGGTGGTTGGAGGCGGGGATAGTGCTGGACAGACTTGTACGGTCTGTGCCAGAGCCGGTGGTTGGGAGGCAGGGCTGGTGGTTGGGAGGTGAGGATAGTGCTAGGCAGACTTATACGGTCTGTGCCAGAGCCGGTGGTTGGGAGGCGGGGATTGTGCTGGGCAGACTTATATGGTCTGTGCCCTGAAGAGCACAGGTACAAATCAAAGTAGGGTATACACAAAAAGTAGCAAATATGAGTTATCTTGTTGGGCAGACTGGATGGACCGTGCAGGTCTTTTTCTGCCGTCATCTACTATGTTACTAAGAGGCATATTTTCAAAGCACTTTGGGAGGCTAAGTTCCATAGGTTTCTATGGAACTTTGGGAGGCTAAGTGCTTTGAAAATGAGCCTCTAAATTACTATGTAGCAAATGCTTGATGCCATATTAGTTGATGTTCTATCTGGATGTAACTCACTTTGATTCCAGGTTGATTTAGATGGGATATAAAAATAGGAATAGAATAGAATAGAAAAGCATTAGTATCATATCTATGTTATTTGAATGTTCTAATGTGTGCTTAGTTGTTTCATTGCTATTATGCTGACATTGTATTATATCTGTTATTTGAATTTTAGTGTTGTTAAATGTGTATGTTTTTGATACTGTTTCATGGTAGTCCTATTATTAGGTTTCAATTTGCTGCTTTCAAGTTTACCTCATTCGCTGTATTTATATTTATACTTGGACAGTTTACTGTTGTTATGCTGTTAACAAAATTATACGCTTTAAATATTAAATTGTACCTGTTGTACACTGCCTTGTGTGAATCTCATCATAAAGATGGTTAATAAATCCCAATAACTAACTAAATCAATAATAAGTTTACCCTTAGATTATTAATTCATGGTGGCAAGACTGCACATTGGGCTGGCTCTTTCTTAGTCTCTGGAGTATTCTTCTGCCTAAATGAAATGCTCAGATACCAGCAGTGCACAAGTCAGAAGCACTAGTAAGACTATTGAACTATATTCTCCATTCTAGCCGTCTCTCTATGGTCAGGTGAGTTAATGAACACCACTAACGCAAAATACTGATGCAAATATGACACTCTAGATAGGTTCAGTCCTATTTGTATGCAGTATTGCCAATAGAAGTAAACACTGAGTCATCTATCATGCTGTATTCAACACTTTTCAACATGAAAACAAAAGTCATCCAGAAAACTGACATATCCTTTTGTACTTCTATTCATTTTCTCACATTCAAATTATGACAAACCTCCAGTATATGTTCTTAAGATTAATCAGGCTTAAGCTAGCGATAATTCCAAACTGAAATGCCAGGGCAAGTCCAGATCCAGAAGTGCCTTGACTCCTGGCAAACACACAATGAGGCTCCCCCCCCCCCCCCCCCCCCCACCCCGGTGGTTATGTTGCCATGATATAGGAGTAGTTTGCCATTGCCTTCCCCTGAGGCATGGAGGATTGTGTCTTGGCAAGAGTAGATATGGGGAATATATTCATAGAAGAATGTTCTGTGATGGAAACAATATGCCATGGTATATCACATTTATAGACCACTTTCCTCAAACAATAAATAATGCTACCATCACATCACTACACAGTTATATAGCAGTACAAAGTATACATAGAAGAAGAGATAGACTCTGTATAATGGAGCTTACAGTCTGACCGACAGTCTAATGCTGAGAATAGGTAGATACTGAAGAGCAAACATGGCTCCTGAAGTAATGCAGTCAAGATGCTAACATAGCATTTTCTCTCGCGCTCTCTAAAGTGGAACTTGTAATAGGAACTAACAGCTGCAGTTCAGGAAGGCAACAGCTATCATTTTTGTGATTACTGTAGGTATGTATCATCATCATGCAACTGCTCCCCCAAATGGATTTTAAACAATAACAGCACCTAAGTGCCTTGCTCCACTTTTCCTTCCCTGCTGTCTTTCTTTCCTTCACCATGGGGAAGGCATTGACCTCACCCAGACACAGTCCAACTCCTTTCTCCCTTCCCTCTGGAGATCTTGTAAAATGAACTTAACCCTAACTCAGGCAGCAGTCAGTGACTGAAGCAGCCTTCCTTGGGTCTTACCTCAGCCGGACTCTGCCCTCCTGATAGGGCAGGACCCAGCTGAGGAAAGATCCAAGGCAGCCAGCTTCAGTCACTGACAGCTGCCAAAGAATTAGGGTAAATGATTTTTAAATGTAAGGCAGGAAGGAGAAGGGGGCTGGGGCTGGCACTGGGAGCTGAAAAGGAAGGGAGCCAGGAGGGAGAAGGCGCTGGAGTTGGGGGCTGAAAAGGAGAGCAGGTAGGAGGATAGGGCTGGAGCTGGAAAGGGGCCCCGAAAAGGGGAGCAGGTAGAAGGATAGGGCTGGAGCTGGAAAGGGGGCCAGAAAAGGGGAGCAGGTAGAAGAAGGGGGCTGGGGCTGGAACAGGGAGCTGAAAAGGAGAGCGTGTGGAAGAATTTTCCAAGTGTAGGTTTAAGTCTCCCAGGAAAATAATTCTTGAAAATTGTGACATGGCAGAGGAAGTAATCTCTAAAAGTAGAGGTTTTTCCTTGGACCAAGCTCCCGGAAGATGGTAAATGAGGAGTAGGGCAATTTGATTTGACTCTTGAATCATCTACCCCTGGGCAGACTTATACGATCTTAGAGCCGGTGGTGGGAGGCGGGACTGGTGGTTTGGAGGCGGGGATAGTGCTGGGCAGACTTATACAGTCTGTGCTAGAGCTGGTGGTGGGAGGCGGGACTGGTGGTTGGGAGGTGGGGATAGTGCTGGGCAGACTTATAAGGTCTGTGCCCTGAAGAGGACAGGTACAAATCAAGGTAGGGTATACACAAAAAGTAGCACATATGTTTATCTTGTTGGGCAGACTGGATGGACCGTGCTGGTCTTTTTCTGCCGTCATCTACTATGTTACTATGTAATTTGGGCTGGAGCTGGAACTGGGGGCTGAAAAAGAAGGGCGGGCTGGAGCAGGGGGCTGAGGCTGTAAAGGGGGGCAGGTGGGAGAAGGGTTCTGAAGATGGAGCTGAAGATGGCTGGGACTCGGAAATGGCCCTAATTTAAGGCTAGGAGAAGGTGACTGCGGATAGTAAAAGGGAGCTGATTCTGGCAGGTTGTAGATGTGACAGAAATGGTCTGATGCTGGGGCAGATGCAAGAAGAGGCTGATGCTAGGGCTGGGGCAGAGATAAACGGGGGCTCAGAGCTAGCAGACTGGGGTTGGGGATGGGGTGAGTGAAAGGATCTAATGCTGGGAATGATAGAAGAGGGATGAGGTCCGACAAGGGACAGATGGAATATAAGGGTTGGAGGCACAGGTGCTGCCATCCTAAAGATTTAAACTTGACTTGTTACACCCCATACTACCCCTGCTCCACCCCACTTTAGCCTTGTCAGCATTGTTCCCTCTAAGCTGAGTGGGAGTCCTCCACCTATAGTCCTTCCAGTAGGAGGTGCTGTTTCAGTATCACCTTTTGAATACTCAGGGATGGGCAAGCTCTGCAGGACTCCACGGAATCTGTCTGTCCCTAGTAATTGAAAACAAAATATTGCACAAACTCCCCCCACACTGGCAGCAATGCAGACTCCCACTCAGTTTAGAAGGCACAGTGCTCTTCAAAAATTTGAATCACTAACAACCTGTCTATGTAGATTTTAACCCTCCCCTCTCTCTCAGCCCTTCATCCTTGCACCAGTGTCTTAGTTACAAAAATCTGCTCCCCCTGACATCAAAACCTGGCCACGCCTCTGAGCATAATCACAATTATTAGGCAATTCACTTGGGTTGCCAAGTGGATTAAGGTTTGACTTTTGATGCACATATCTCTGTTACTATATGTTCTAGGGTTTTGCTTTTTTTTTTTTTTTGCCTTAATAAAAATTACTGCTGTATATCTTTATTTGGAGATTCAGAAATATGAACATTAATTCTGGTTTGAAGTAAATTTGACTACTGCAACTCACTGCATGTGAGACTTGCCTATTAAGAATATCTTAGAAAGACTGATCATGTCTGACCTTTGTTACATTATGAACACTGGCTCCTCTTATCTTCGTGCAACATTTAAGCTTGTTTCCAATTGCCTTTAAGGCAGGGTGCATAGGGATTCCGGATTATTTATCTAGACTTTTGATTCTTATGTTCCAACCCATTGACTTAGAATCCAGAAAGCCCGTCTTCTTTCACATGCCAACATTATGGAACTCATTATTGCCTTATCTTAGAGAAGAATTGTCCTTTTCTTGATTTAAGGTGAGATTAAAAAAAATATCTGCTTGAAAAATCCTATATTTGATTGAGAGATGGTTGACAGGATTTGGTGTGCTGCACAGAGAGGTCTATATCATGAAATGTTTAGCCACCCACCTGGGGTTTGTAAAGGGGGTTCGCTTCCTCCTCTTGGGTGGAGCCGGCAAGCCTGCGGGGCTCCCAAGGTTCTTGGACAGAATACTGCTGATACTGGGACTCAGGGCCAAAGCATTTTATTGTCAAGGCAATTTCATACCAAAAATCATAATTCTTCATAACAAAAGGTACAGCCCTCTTAATATAGTCTTCAAAAGAAAAAGGTACAGTCCTCATAAGATAATCTTCAAAGAAAAAAAGGTACTGTCCAGATCCCAAAATCCCTCAGCAAATGCTCAGGTCTTCTATTAGGGCATTAGCTTTCCCTTCCCCCTCCTTCAGAAGGATTTAGTAAGAGTTCAGCCCACTTCCAATGTAGCACAACAGTTCAGAACAAATCTTCATGGACAGTCTTTGTACATCAACCCAATACCACAAATCACCTGCCTTTTCACAGCACAGAGGGAACCCTGTAAGGAGCAGGGTTGGCAATTTCTCCCACCTCTCAGCACCATGCCCGGTGTGGCATCCTCCACTGCCTTCAAGTGCTGGGCAGGGCAACCTTTGAATTCTCCCACTCCATGGTAGCTGGCTCCTCTCCCTTAGGCAGCTCTAGTGGCAGGCTACTTCCTTCCTCCACAGACTTCATGGAATCTTTCTCTCCATTCGTCTCCCCTCTCTCCTGGTGATTGAGAGCCTCCAGGAAATCTGCACTCCCCTTCTCACATCTGGGGGGAATTATATACTGATTGCGAAGCCAGGGAATCTGAGCTTTATCCTTCCCTCTCCCTCTAGTGGGGAATGGAGTAACAGGCTCACCCTGCCTCGAGCCATTGCTCCCCCTGCTGGGGCTGGGAATCCATTCCATTTTTTTAGGACTACTCTCTTCTCTCATTCTTGCAAGGATTTCTGGGACCCATAGTTCTGGGCTCAACTGCTTCACTGGGGAATCTCTGGGGCTTGTCTTGTCACAGGTTACTTAGAGGGTCTATCCCCAGCACAGCTCAGGTCTGCCTGCACCTGCTGCTTGTGCTCTACAATAGCACCCTCCTCCCACCGACTGGATCACAACCACCGCTGGACGAGTCTCCCGCTCTCAAATTATCCCCAGTGATTTCTAGGTTACTGGAGCCACACTCCCAGTGGTTCCACAATTCTCAGAAAGCACTCAACACACAAATCACCAGGATTCTTTATTAGTCCAGACAGAGAGGCAAATAAACTAAATATTGTTTATTGTCTTTTTAAAAATTGAACAGTGCAACAAAATAGTGCAATCTACTAACAATAAGAGGTAACTGAAATATGGATCAATTATAACACTAACTAAACATTTGTATACTGTCTAAACAATACCTGGGAAGATCAGGACATCTAATTCACTAAGCCTCAGCAAAGAGATCTGTCTCTCTTTTCTCCCGGGCTAAGACTAAAGGAACAGCCAGCAACAACTGCTGGATAATTTCAAACTCCAGGCCAATCAGAGTCCAGTCAACAAGTTTTTAAAAGTGTATTACTGGCCAAACTAGAGAAATGCACTTCAAGGTTTAATAAAGGCGGTTTTACAGATTTAAAACACACTGTTCTATTACAGTCTATATTTACTTTTTATTATGTTTTGTAGCTTATTGTATTTTGTTTTATGGCATCTTATTTGTATGTTAAGATGTTCTATTTATGTATTTTATTGCTGTTTTATATCATTTTTGTTATACTGTTATTTTATATTGGAATTTGTTTTTACATTGTAACTAATTATTTTATTGTTTTACATTGTAAACCACTTTGATTTCTGTAGAAAGGTGGTATATCAAGCAGTAATGAACTAAACTTAGACTAATTATTTAATTTCATGAGAACTTGACTGATTTTAGAGATACGATGTATTGAAGCTGTCTCCCTTGGGTTTCTTACCACCAAATTGTTGACTTTGCTTCCCTCTGGTTCTCTCCTCCCAAAGACCTACCTCTATGTAAAGTTTGGTTCAACTTATTCTAGCTGTTTAGCAATTGAAAGGGACTTACACACGTACACCAACATACTTGTCCAAGGTTAATTATAGAGGGATCTGTATCAAGAGCAGTATTAGTAATCTTTTTTGTAATATCCTATATAATAAAACTCACTCTCAACGTTCTGAAGACACTGACGTCAGTGAAGCCAAGCCATTGACGTCACTTCCTTCAAAACAGGTTTGAAGGGTTCGTGGTGGTGAAGCCACCAAAATCGCCAAGTCTAGGGGCCCCGCCCTCGCATCAAACATAGTAGATGACGGCAGAAAAAGACCTGCATGGTCCATCCAGTCTGCCTAACAAGATAAACTCATATGTGCTACTTTTTGTGTATACCTTACCTTGATTTGGATCATAAGTACATAAGTACATAAGTAATGCCATACTGGGAAAAGACCAAGGGTCCATCGAGCCCAGCATCCTGTCCACGACAGCGGCCAATCCAGGCCAAGGGCACCTGGCAAGCTTCCCAAACGTACAAACATTCTATACATGTTATTCCTGGAATTTTGGAGTTTTCCAAGTCCGTTTAGTAGCGGTTTATGGACTTGTCCTTTAGGAAACCGTCCAACCCCTTTTTAAACTCTGCTAAGCTAACCGCCTTCACCACTTTCTCCGGCAACGAATTCCAGAGTTTAATTACACGTTGGGTGAAGAAAAATTTTCTCCGATTTGTTTTCAATTTACTACACTGTAGTTTCATTGCATGCCCCCTAGTCCTAGTATTTTTGGAAAGCGTGAACAGACGCTTCACATCCACCTGTTCCACTCCACTCATTATTTTATATACTTCTATCATGTCTCCCCTCAGCTGTCTCTTCTCCAAGCTGTATAGCCCTAGCCTCCTTAGTCTTTCTTCATAGGGATCTGTCATTTTCAGGGTACAGACCGTACAAGTCTGCCCAGCACTATCCCTGCCTCCCAACCACCGGCTCTGGGACAGACTGTATAAGTCCACCCAGCAATATCCTCACCTCCCAACCACCAGCCCCGCCTCCCACCACCGGCTCTGATGATGTTGAGGGCAGAGCAATGGCGTCACACACTGAGGGCGGAGCAATGGCGTACGGTGCGTTCAGGAGGTGCGGAGCAATGGCGTCAGAACGACGAAGGGGTCGGTAGGTAGGGAGGGAGGGAGGGAGGGAGGGAGGGAGGGAGAAGGGGGGTGTTGGGGAGGAAAACCTTGCTAGCGCCCGTTTCATTTGCTCCAGAAACGGGCCTCTTTTACTAGTCCTTAAGAAAAGAGTATGTAATTTCTAATTAATAGCAAAACCCTGCACAGAAGTCAGATTGAGTTCCCTTCCCAAGCACCAAATCAATGACCACATTTTTACATGATAAACACTGATTAACAAACACATTTAAAAAAAACTCTTTGGTAAATATTTGTAATGTTTTATCAACTTTAAAGAGTATTTGATTCTAATTGGCATCCTGACTTCAATCTCAAATACTGCAAATTGGAACTGGGATTAAAAACTTATGCTATAGTGAAATCTATGTACTCATCCATCAGGTGCAGTTTCCATTCCAAATAAAGTTGCTGTTAACATTACTCAGTAGCATCATTCAACCAATAAAATCTAAAAAAAACTATGCAGGGAACCCCAACATTTATTTACTATTATTTATTTATTAGGATTTATTTACCACCTTTTTGAAGGAATTCACTCAAGGCGGTGTACAATAAAAATAAGTCAAACATAAGCAATAGACAATTACAGCAGTAAAAATATTTGAACAACAATACAAAGTATGGCATGGTATATTACTTGCAATGACAACACAATATGTACTAGAACATTATAATTGGTAGTGAAGGGTAAGGCAAAGTTGTAACATATAGATGAGTAAGAAAGTAGGAAGAATTAGAAAGTAAGGTGATTGATTTGAAGAAGGTTGCACGTGAGGTCAGAGAAATGGTTAAATATTATCTCAGCTAGGGTAGGAGTGGATAAACATGTCCCGCTGCAGTATGTGCAGCCCGAGTCAATCCTTGTGTTTTTTTATTTTATTTTTGTTACATTTGTACCCCGCACTTTCCCACTCATGGCAGGCTCAATGCGGCTTACATGAGGCAATGGAGGGTTAAGTGACTTGCCCAGAGTGACAATCCTTGTGTGTGTGAGTGAGACTGTAAGCTCTTTGAGCAGGGACTGTCTTTCTTCTATGTTTGTGCAGCGCTGCATATGCCTTGTAGCGCTATAGAAATGCTAAATAGTAGTAGTAGTAGTAGACTAAAAAGTTAGTTACTTCTTCCATTAAAGGCTTGGTTGAATAGCCAAGCTTTCAACTGATTCCTGAAGTAGAGATAGTCTTGTGTTAAGCGGAGACTTTCAGGCAATGCATTCCAGAATGTGGGGGCTACTTCGGAGAAGGTTCGCTTGCGGGTATCACATCGTGTAATGTCTTTTGGAGAGGCTGTAGTTAGTGAAAGTCCTTGGGAGGACCTTAGTGTCCTTAGCGGTGTGTGGCGGATCATCCTATTCTTC
Source organism: Microcaecilia unicolor (assembly GCF_901765095.1). Taxonomy (NCBI): domain Eukaryota; kingdom Metazoa; phylum Chordata; class Amphibia; order Gymnophiona; family Siphonopidae; genus Microcaecilia; species Microcaecilia unicolor. The sequence goes on from NC_044033.1 coordinate 319,114,666, forward strand.
AGATACTCAGGGCCATTTCCTTTCAGGGCCTTGAAGATCAGACATAGAGTTTTAAATTTAGCCCTGTATTGTACTGGTAGCCAATGAAGATTTTGCAAAAATGGTGTGATGTGGTCACGTCGCTTGCAACCTTCTATGAGTCTTGCTGCTGCTGCATTCTGAATCAACTGGAGCTGGTGCAGGCCCTTTGTAGTCAGAGCATTGTATAGTGCATTTTAGTAATCCAGTCTTGGCATGCACAACTGGGATAAGATTTACCTTCTCGATGTAAGGAGAGAGGCAGCGTAGCTGTCGCAAATAGTAGAATCAGCTCTTGAAGGTTGCTTGAATTTGGGGAATCAGAGTAAGTGTTGAATCTAACTGTATTCCAAGGTTCCTGACTTGTGATTTGAGGGGGAGTTCATACTTCCCAAAAGGGATTTTGATGTCAGGTGTTTATCCACTTGTGTTAGGGACCCAGAGAAGCTTGGTTTTACTTGGGTTCAGGCAAAGTTTGTTGTGTTTAGCCCATTCTTGAATTAATGTTAGACAAGTGATCAGTTTATTCAAGGCTGTAGGTAAGTCAGGTTCAATGGGTACGAGTAGCTGCACATCATCCGCACAGATGTAGAACTGAGTGTCCATTGACCAAATCAGCTCAGCTAGTGGCTTGAGGTAGATATTGAACAGAATAGGTGACAGTATCGATCCTTGTGGTACCCCGCAGGTCAGTGTCCATGGTGGTGATGAGTTGCTGCCAATCATTATGGATTGTTGCCTGTCTGATAGATAGGATCTGTACCAGGCAAGTACTGTTCCATTGATACCTGTTTTTGTCAGTCGTGCTAGCAAGATATCATGATCCACAGTGTCAAAAGCTGCTGAGAAATCTAGCAGTACTAACATCAAGGCAAACCCCTTGTCTCGGTTTCTGTGAAGATCATCTAGCAGGGATACGAGGACCGTTTCTGTTCCATAACCAGGTCTGAATCCAGATTGACATGGATCTAGCCAGTTACTCTGAGAGTTACATAAACTCTCCACTTCCATTTCTGTGAACAGTCTGCATTCATCAAGCCACTAACAGGAGAGATTCCTTCTTACTATTTCCAGAGCACAAAAGTAGTATTTGGATTCTGTTATTACTTCAGTACCAGACAACATGAGAAATAATATAAAATCCTTGCAAACATACAGTGGTGGAAATAAGTATTTGATCCCTTGCTGATTTTGTAAGTTTGCCCACTGACAAAGACATGAGCAGCCCATAATTGAAGGGTAGGTTATTGGTAACAGTGAGAGATAGCACATCACAAATTAAATCCGGAAAATCACATTGTGGAAAGTATATGAATTTATTTGCATTCTGCAGAGGGAAATAAGTATTTAATCCCTCTGGCAAACAAGACCTAATACTTGGTGGCAAAACCCTTGTTGGCAAGCACAGCGGTCAGACGTCTTCTGTAGTTGATGATGAGGTTTGCACACATGTCAGGAGGAATTTTGGTCCACTCCTCTTTGCAGATCATCTCTAAATCATTAAGAGTTCTGGGCTGTCGCTTGGCAACTCGCAGCTTCAGCTCCCTCCATAAGTTTTCAATGGGATTAAGGTCTGGTGACTGGCTAGGCCACTCCATGACCCTAATGTGCTTCTTCCTGAGCCACTCCTTTGTTGCCTTGGCTGTATGTTTTGGGTCATTGTCGTGCTGGAAGACCCAGCCACGACCCATTTTTAAGGCCCTGGTGGAGGGAAGGAGGTTGTCACTCAGAATTGTACGGTACATGGCCCCATCCATTCTCCCATTGATGCGGTGAAGTAGTCCTGTGCCCTTAGCAGAGAAACACCCCCAAAACATAACATTTCCACCTCCATGCTTGACAGTGGGGACGGTGTTCTTTGGGTCATAGGCAGCATTTCTCTTCCTCCAAACACGGCGAGTTGAGTTCATGCCAAAGAGCTCAATTTTTGTCTCATCTGACCACAGCACCTTCTCCCAATCACTCTCGGCATCATCCAGCTGTTCACTGGCAAACTTCAGACGGGCCGTCACATGTGCCTTCCGGAGCAGGGGGACCTTGCGGGCACTGCAGGATTGCAATCCGTTATGTCGTAATGTGTTACCAATGGTTTTCGTGGTGACAGTGGTCCCAGCTGCCTTGAGATCATTGACAAGTTCCCCCCTTGTAGTTGTAGGCTGATTTCTAACCTTCCTCATGATCAAGGATACCCCACGAGGTGAGATTTTGCGTGGAGCCCCAGATCTTTGTCGATTGACAGTCATTTTGTACTTCTTCCATTTTCTTACTATGGCACCAACAGTTGTCTCCTTCTCGCCCAGCGTCTTACTGATGGTTTTGTAGCCCATTCCAGCCTTGTGCAGGTGTATGATCTTGTCCCTGACATCCTTAGACAGCTCCTTGCTCTTGGCCATTTTGTAGAGGTTAGAGTCTGACTGATTCACTGAGTCTGTGGACAGGTGGCTTTCATACAGGTGACCATTGCCGACAGCTGTCTGTCATGCAGGTAACGAGTTGATTTGGAGCATCTACCTGGTCTGTAGGGGCCAGATCTCTTACTGGTTGGTGGGGGATCAAATACTTATTTCCCTCTGCAGAATGCAAATAAATTCATATACTTTCCACAATGTGATTTTCCGGATTTAATTTGTGATGTGCTATCTCTCACTGTTACCAATAACCTACCCTTCATTTATGGGCTGCTCATGTCTTTGTCAGTGGGCAAACTTACAAAATCAGCAAGGGATCAAATACTTATTTCCACCACTGTACATATACACTCTTAGTATCTAGATAGCAAATGCAGCATACTGTAACAGCACTAGTTTCCAGAACACAAATAGTAATAACCCATCCATAAAAAGGAAACATTTACCCAAGGAACTAGAATACCAACATACCACCTACTAGAAAATTAAACAGACTAGACAGTTTCAGAGTGCTACACAGAAACCACGGGTTAACAGAATACCTCACCTTGCTGGCACAGGCAAACACAGACTCTCACCAAATATGGAATAAGTGAACAGAAATTTGAAAGAGAAGCAGACAAACCCAATAAATCAGAGTCTGCGGTGTGCTAAGGCCCTGGCAGGGTGGGGCGTTTCAAGATGGCCGCATGTTGACTGGTTGCGGAACGCTCGATTATTCTCGAGAAGAAAACATTTTTTACAAGCTTTACCTGAATATGCCGCATACTAAGCGTAAAGGAGTGGTGAAACGGTTTCCATCGCCTCCCACTACCTCTACGCCTACACAACCGAGAATAGAGCGATTCTTCTCCGGGCTCTCTAAAGACACTCGGGAGAGGGATCCCCTAGTGTCATTTGCCGGAGAAGAGGAAACATCATGGCGAGAGGAAGTCTCCCTATCACCATCAACGCAGACATTCCCTCCGTATCCCTCGATGAAGACAGCCCTGGAGATGATGGTCTCTGCTGCCGGAAGTGAGACAGAGAAGTTGTCAAACGAGGGTTCAGGACTGCCGAAAGAGATGCTGGGGGCTGAGGTTTTACCTCAAAGAACAACTCCGGAGGTGAATCTAGGAATGATTTGGAGTAAACTGAATAAAATGGGAAGTTTGACGAAATGAAAAATGTGGTGGATACAGTGAAACAAGAGTTTGACTCGAAAATAATTAAAGTAGAAAAAGATTTGGGACAGTTACAGGACTTTAAAATATCTGCAATTAAGGACAATACTGAGTTGTGAAGAAAAATAGAATATATAGAGAACTATAATAGACACCTGAATCTTCGGGTCCTGAACTTCCCTAAATCCCTGGGGTATGCCCCATTAGATTTATTTAAGAGATACCTCAATGAAAATCTGAAATTTTCGAAAGAATCTATGCCCCCGATAAATACAATTTATTATATTGAAAGCCCCAAAGGGGAAATGAGAAGGCCTGGAAACGAGGCTGAAGGCCAAATAAATTTGAACAATATCTCACTCTTATTGGAACAATCCTTAGAAGATACAATGCAGAGATCTACTCTATTAGTATCATTTGTGTTTGAACAGGACTTGGATGCTGTAATGAGATTATATTTTAAAAATGCAAAATCCCTCTTTGAAGAGGAGAGAATATGGATCTACCTTGATGTCACAAAACAGATCCAGATAAAGAGAAAGGCATTTTTGGCTTTGAAAAAAGGGACATTGAAAGGGGGGTGGGGGGGGAGGTTCCTTTTTTCTAGCGTATCCATGTAAATGCATAGTAAGATTGGAAACAACAAAATATGTGTTTTATTCACCTGAAGAGCTCAAATCATTCGTAGAAATGAAACAACTGAAAAGTTAAAGGAAAAATGAGAGTCATGCGGTCTATTTAATTTAATACAATTATTATGAATATGTAAACTTCTCTATTCATTTAGCCCCACTCATATATTATTTTGTGGTCTAAGGTAGCATGACGTTTATTTTGATGGCTATTCATGTACTTTACTGTTATATTATTGCTGTATTTCGTAAACAAGTTGTATGCTTGTTTAAATATTGAAATAAAATAAATTTAAATTAAATCAGAGTCTGCATAAACTGCAGCTGGAGAAACAGAAACATGAACACATTTCCTCTTCTGCAAATGGAAAGATTTCTGAAAGCTGCAAGAGAACCCCCCCCCCCCCCCCCCCCCACACACACACACACACACACATACACACACTTCTTACAAGAGAATGAGAAGTTAAAACTGTCTAATTATGGGGGGGGGGGGGGGGGGGGGACAGGAAAAACTGCAACTATAGCAGCAAAATATAGAAGCGTAGAAATGTGATCTCACCAGGGACAATACTGAATAACTCCAGAATCCAGAAATAATCTTCTGTTCTGTACATTTATAAGTATATTCTTTCCTTTTAGCCCCTAATTTTTTTTTTTTTTGGCTTTTTCTGTGGGCCTCGTTTACTAAGGCATTCTTCCCATTGTGTATTTAAGAAAAAAGCTTAGTACCTCAGGCTCTTATTTGGTAACATATATGCAAATTGATATGCTGATGAAGTTTCTGGAATCTAAATCTGCATGACGTTTGCTGCCAAATGTAGTACCCCAAATCTACTGTACCACATCCCTTCCAGAGGACGGTTCTCCCTCTATCTAGCAAAATACAAATACTGTCCTGAATAAGGTGAAGTCTTGCAGGTGATCACGACGTAATTCTTTTCCTGCCTTCATTTACTACTACTACTTATCATTTCTATAGCGCTACTAGACGTACGCAGCGCTGTACACTTGAACATGAAGAGACAGTCCCTGCTTACAGAGCTTACAATTCACTAGTTACTATAGTTTGTCATCTCGCCATAAGTGCCGTAGCTCTTCTTTTCTTTGCACGTTTTGCTGTGACCCTCCCACCTTTTCTGTTTCTCTTAGCTTTTACAGTTTCTGACTGCTAATCTTTATCTTTTCAAATCATCCCTTTAGAAAAGCAGAATGCTGTCCTTTAAACTCTTGCTTTGATTCGCCTTTCTAATACCAAAATATGTTACCTTTGCCACGGCTCCTTTCAGTTTTGAAGAACCTCTCACCCTGGGACCAGTATCTTCCTCTAACAGGTAATTTAAACAATCTCTCCCTGCTGGCTGTTGCATTTGCAGTCGGTCGTCGTTTCTAATATATTTCACGTCACCAAGTAAAATAATAGGTGTGTCTTTCATTTCCTCCATTGCCCCTCCCCCATATCCTTTTTCAAGAACTGCACAAAATTGAAATAGATAATAATTGCAGCAGAAGAAATGCCATCTCTGGAAAAGCTCAGGTTCCGTGCAGCTTAGCAAAACCAAATAAGTTTAACAGACGTTCAGTTTCTGTTTGATTTTTTTTTTTTTTTTTTTGGCTAGGCAATCATTCTCGTTATCTTTCCCTCCTGCAACCAACTGATGACTACAGTTTGTAATGATGCTTATTACAACCTCTGTTCTTCTGTACCATTTCCAAGCTCCAACTCCTTGGCCATCCCAGACCAGACGATCACAATGATCAGTTCGCGGGTTCTCTTTTCTCCTGCATGTTTTCCTTCCCCTCTAGCACCTGGCGTCTAAGTCATGTGATCAAATAGACACACCATACACGATGCACAGGGAGAAAAAGTGTTGATAGACTGGCTTTATCTAGGTCAATTTTGAAGGTACAGAAATGCTGGAGTCCCATTATAAGCGGATATAATTAGTGAGAGCATTGTTTCTAGGCTGGCAGCAAGGCTGAGACCCCCCCCCAGAATGGCCAAATCCTTTCGATTGGAGGTAAAAACTAATACAAATAAAATATTCAAAGCACATAAGGTAATTCCTTTTAGTTAGACTAACAATTTATAAGCTAAAACCCCCTTACTCAGGACAGTCAGTTCAATAGAAAGGTATCATTTTATATATTTTTTTACTTCTCCCGTTATGTTTTATGAATCTTTATCTTTATACATTTACAACATAGACAGGTCAACAACCTCTACTACTTTTTCTTCACTAAGAGGAGAGAATACGGTTGCAATTAGAGACTCAGGAAACGGTTATTTGGGAGAGGGGGAATTCAGAGTGAAAAAAAAAGACTTTTTAAAGGAAAAGTAGTACCATTTTTCTTTATTTACCCACTCTAGGGGGTACTTTTCCTTTAAGCTCTGGAATCAATGTAGAGCTGGGAGTCGTCAGCTTGGGGTTCTGCCAGAGATGAACACAGGAAACCGGTCAAACCACTTACAAGTTACACATGGAAAATAAGTTACGCAGAGATTACCCAACTTTTCAAAAACTTTCTAAGCTTACCTGCAAGTACTTTTCAGTAGAATAACTTTTCCCTTGTCCTTTTCGGGTATGAGATTTTTTTTTTAATCATTTACAGTTCTGTCTAGCTTGTGTTTGTGGTTAAAGATGCACTAATAGTGAATCTCCTATGTCAGTGGTTCCCAAACCACCTGGTCCAGGAGGCACCCTAGCCAGTCAGGTTTTCAGGATATCCTTAATGAATATTCATGAAAGAGATCTGCATGCAGTGGAGGCAATGCATGGAAATATCTCTCATGAATGTTCAGTGGCGTTCCTAGGCTGGCTGATACTCGGGGCGGATCGCCAATGTGCCTCCCCCCGGGTGCAGCATGGCCCCCCCCCCCCGGCGAAATTACACCACCCCCGGGTGCAGCACGACCCCCCCCCTGGTGAAATTACACCCCCCCCCCCGGGTGCAGTGTGACCCCCCCTCCCGGGTGCATTTTTACCTGCTGGGGGGAGGTGCTGCGCGCCTGTTGGCTCCGAGTCCGCTCGTTCCCTGCTGCTCCCTTTGCCATGGAACAGGAAGTAACCTGTTCCGCGTAGAGGGAACAGCAAGGAGGGAATGAGCGAACTCAGCCAACAGGCATGTGGCACCCCCCAGCGGCGTGCACCCGGGGCGGACCGCCCCCCCTTGGTACGCTACTGTGAATGTTCATGGTGGATATCCTGAAAACCTGACTGGCTGGGTGCCTGCTGTACCACAGGTTTGGAAAACACTGTCCTATGTCTTATTTGTTCTTTGTGTTTTTTGGAGGGGGAGAAGTTATAAACGTGGGCTAAGATGTGTTATTTTATCACTAACTTGCGCCATAACAACACTTAGCACAGGACTCAGTAAAGCATTCTGTGGTAATTTCGAGGGGGTTTACCGTGGGCAGAGAGTGAGTGTGTCTGCACTAACCAGGTAGCACGCCCACATTACCGCACACTAACTGGTTATCGCAGGGTTAATGTGAGAGCACTTAGCACCACCCAAACAAGAGGTTGCAAGCGCTCCCGCATAAACATTTTTGCAAGTCCAATGTGCTAATTGACAAAGTGCGGGACCTGCAAAATTAAAAAAAAATAACCTTTTTAAGGATGCAGTAAGAATGGTCTTTAGCATATGGGAAGGTCCCAGATTAGGACACACTATCCAGCTTATAATCGAAAGAGAAAAACGCCTATATTTCGACCCAAATCGGGAGATGGGCGTTTTTCTCGCAAAGGCGCCCAAATCGGTATAATCGATAGCCGATTTTGGGCGTTTCCAACTGCACTCCGTCGCGGAAACGAATAAAGATGACGGGGGTGTGTCGGAGGCGTGGTGGAGGCGGGACTGGGGCGTGGTTATCAGCCGAGGAGAAATGGGCGTCTTTAGCTGATAATCGAAAAAAAAAGGTGTTTTTACTGCGATTTTGGGTCACTTTTTTTGGACCCTTTTTTTTCATGAACAAGTCCCCAAAAAGTGCCCCAACGGACCAGATGACCACTGGAGGGAATCGGGGATGACCTCCCCGGACTCCCCCAGTGGTCACTAACCCCCTCCCACCAAAAAAACCCACTTTAAAAACTTTTTTTCCCAGCCTTTATGCCAGCCTCACATTTCGTACCCACCTCCATGACAGCAGAATGTGTTCTGTCCTCTGATAGCCTTTCCCTGGTTTTGATGTGGCTCTCGGGTGAGTGGGACACCTTTTCTGTTAAGGGCACTGCAGAGTCACATCAGCAATGCATTGTGGTGGGTGTAGGGTGTTGGGCTCCGTGATTCCACTAGCTTGTGGCAAATGCTCACGATGTTGGTAGTTGGTAGGCTCTACTCCCATGGTGCTTTTCCCCCTGCTTACTGGATCAGAGTGTGCCCTGTTTTGTTTCCGGTAGTCCATGAGGTAGTGGCCATTTTTGTAAGCCAGTTTTAGCTCCCTTTCACATGTTAGCCACGTTACAGAACTTAGTTCTTACCTTGAATGTGGCTGAAAGTGGGCATTGTACACCATTCTGCCAGCTCTGACCTACTGCTCATCTCAGTACCAGGGAGACTTTTTGCCAGTGGGGCACAACCTCTGATCTGCAGTTAACTGTGAGTAAACATGCTTATTCCAATAATAGTCTTCAGGTGTAAAATGGTGTGCCAATGTTATATAGCAGCAATAAGTCCTAGAGGCCTGCGTGTATGCAGGTCCCTGAAGCACTTTTAGTGGGTACCGCAGTGCACTTCAGCCAGGTGGACCCAGGCCCATCCCCCCCCACCTGTAACACTTGTGCTGGTAAAAGGGAGGTCTCCAAAACCCACTGTACCCCCATGTAGGTGCCCCCTTCACCCCTAAGAGCTATGGTAGTGTTGTACATTTGTGGGTAGTGAGTTTTGGGGAGGGGGTTGGGGGCTCAGCACCCTTGGTAAGGGAGCTATGCATGTGGGAGCTGTTTCTGAAGTCCACCGCACTGACCTCTAGGGTGCCCAGTTGGTGTCCTGGCATATCAGGGAGGCGAGTGTACTACGAATCATGGCCCGTCCCACGACCAAATGGCTCGGATTAGGACGTTTTTGAGCTGGGCGTTTTTTTTCCATTATCGCTAAAAAAAACATACGCCCAGCTAAAAAACGTCCATTTTTTCGAACATACGGTCTGTTCTGCCTCATCACGTACCCGTTTTCGGACATAGACACCCATGGAGATAGGCGTTCGCGTTTGATTATGCCCCTCCACGCCAATTTCGTAGTGCATCTTAGTAAAAGGGCCCCCTAATTACTAATAACTGGGGTTAGCAGTAAAATAACGTCTTAACGGCAGCCCAAGGTGATAACATCCCGCCTTAGTGTTTTTGCTTTATATCTTTATTTTGACCACTGTATATTAACTAATGTTACTAATTAAATACATTGATAATATAACAATCCAGTTTAGATCATTCTAAATCCTCTTCAATTTAGAGATAGAAAACTTTATATATATATATGAATGTACAATTTTTAACCATCAAATTTACTTCAAATAATTCTATATAGATATATTTTATCTTGAACCTCAGTGATGTCAGTCGCCTTTCTTATATATAAGGTCAACTTTACGGCATCTAGTTCTTCATAGGTTCTTCATAGAACATTTAGTTCTTCATAAGTTCTTGTTCTTATTTAATCTAACCAGTGTTATTTTATATCCTATCAACCATTATTTTACTTTAAACATTTTTAAACACTTATCTTTTTAATTTTTTGATATTGTCGGACTCGGGGGATCAAACGTCCGACATGCACGTTTCGCCCGCAATGGGCTGTCTCAAGGACATTCCCCCTGTCTTTCTCTAGCGTCTGCTCAGCAAAAGTTATCAGCTAAGATCTTAGCTGATAACTTTTGCTGAGCAGACGCTAGAGAAAGACAGGGGGAATGTCCTTGAGACAGCCCATTGCGGGCGAAACGTGCATGTCGGACGTTTGATCCCCCGAGTCCGACAATATCAAAAATTAAAAAGATAAGTGTTTAAAAATGTTTAAAGTAAAATAATGGTTGATAGGATATAAAATAACACTGGTTAGATTAAATAAGAACAAGAACTTATGAAGAACTAAATGTTCTATGAAGAACCTATGAAGAACTAGATGCCGTAAAGTTGACCTTATATATAAGAAAGGCGACTGACATCACTGAGGTTCAAGATAAAATATATCTATATAGAATTATTTGAAGTAAATTTGATGGTTAAAAATTGTACATTCATATATATATATAAAGTTTTCTATCTCTAAATTGAAGAGGATTTAGAATGATCTAAACTGGATTGTTATATTATCAATAGCTACGAGTTGATAATCTGGTTAGAAGAGGAATAATAAACAGTTTTTGCCTATTTACTAGTAGTATACTAATTAAATACAACCATTTACATAGTAATGAGTTGTTTTGCATGCATTTGAATATCTGTATAGTATATGTAAACTGCCTCGATTCATGCCTCGATAGAGGCGGTATATCAAGTTGATAGAAACAAGCTTAAACTTTGTAGCTCGTTACTGTACATCCCATGGTATCTTAAATTCAAGGTTTAAGGTTCAATTTATTTGATACACCTCATCATGAGTATGCTTTCAGAGAAGTTCACAATATACTAAAAATACAATGTAAAGTAAGTTTGAAAGGAACTACAGTGGTTGATGAGACAGAGGAAAGTTAGGTGGCAGGGCAATAGAAGGGGAAAGGGAAAGGCAAGAAGTTGTTCTGCAGATCCAGCAAACACAGCAGAGCTGCACCAGTAGCCCAGGATACTAAACATAGTAACATAGTAGATGACGGCAGAAAAAGACCTGCACGGTCCATCCAGTCTGCCCAACAAGACAACTCATGTGTGCTACTTTTTGTGTATACCCTACTTTGATTTGTACCTATGCTTTTCAGGGCACAGACCGTATAAGTCTGCCCAGCACTATCCCCGCCTCCCCACCACCGGCTCTGGCACTGACCGTATAAGTCTGCCCAGCACTATCCCTGTCTCCCACCACCGGCTCTGGCACAGACCGTATAAGTCTGCCCAGCACTATCCCCGCCTCCCACCACTGGCTCTGGCACAGACCGTATAAGTCTGCCCAGCACTATCCCCGCCTCCCAACCTCCAGCCCCGCCTCCCACTACAGGCTCAGATACCAAATCGTTTTTAAATTAAAAAAGTCTTCAACCCTATTTTAAAACTGTCAAAAGCACACTCCAGGTGAAGACGTAAGGACAACGAATTCCAGAGTGTGGGGCCACTCACGGTGAAAATTCTGGTCTGTATACAATCAAAGCAGATGTGGTGTGAGGAAGCGACTGATAAAGAGGTTTAGACCTGTGGAGCAAAGGGTTCTTGAAGGTGTGTAAGGGGTTAAAACATTATGCATTATGCATATTTTGGTAATAAAACACATTATTGCACTTTAATGTACAGTAACTGGTAAATGACTCACTTTTAAATGACATTTAAGTGACACACAGCTACTTGGCGTGCCTTCATTTCATCAGGTTTATTTAGAAGAATGCAGATCATCTATTTTCTACATCAAAGGTCTGAAATTATGGAATGCTTTGCCCATTGAACTTCGTTCAATCCAAAATATGGATCAGTTTAAAAAAGCATTGGAAACTATTTCTTCAGGCTTTTGGTTCCTCTGATGTATAAATTATTTTAATACCATGTAAATTTTTAATCTGCTGTATGTTTCAATTGTAGAGGGTTTTTTTTGTATAGTTTGTTGTGTAAAGAAATAATTTTTATTGCTTTGTTATTTTTAATATTTTGTATGTGATTTGTTCCCCGCTTAGACTTTTAAAGATATAGCGCGTTATAAATATAGTTTTATTATTATTATTATTATTATTATTATTATTATTATTATTATTTTATTATTATTATTATTATTGTGGCCATAATGCACTTATAAATCTTTCCCTCTGAAATGGCCAATTTTAGCCCTAGAAAAAGAGGGCTGAAATTGGGGGGAAGGGGGTTAAGATGGACCCAGTACTAAACAGTTTCTGATCATACATTTTTTCAGCCAGCACTAGTTAAACAGATATTGTTGCTAAATATATGAATAACCAGTAATTTTCAGCAGCGATAACTGGTTAAATGCCACTGAAAACGCTCAGTTAGCACCAAAAATAAAGCCGGCAATATTGGGGGTGTTCCAGGGATCTGACTGGTTAAGTCCCGCTATCCAGAACTTAACCAGCTGACTTAGCATTCAAATAAAGCCACATAAAAATCAGGCATATCTTTGCCTGCTAAGCCATGGCCAGTTAAGTCTGAAAATTGACTTAACTGGTCATGCAGTAGCCGGCACTGAAAAACCTGGATATTCAACGTCTGTTGCTGGAAATGGCATAGCATTGAATATCCGGGTTGAACAATGACAACGAGCAAATTGCTGCCCGCTGCCAACTGAATAACGGGGCTGGTACTTGATTATATATGTGATTCTTTTTAATGTTTTATTCTAATTCAACTTGAGCATTTATGGTGAGGCATGATATCAAATTCTGTAAAGTATCAATTGGTGGTCAACCAGATCAAACATACATGTTAAGGCTATGGAAACCATTATTACTGACTAGCCTTGATCAAGAAAGTTTCAAATGTCATTCCCAAGAATAATTAGTAAAGCCTCCATGCTAAGCTCCTTCTACAAGCCTGCATCTTTGGGGTGAAGAACAATGGATTTGGTAATAAATTGAATACGCTACATTGCTACAACCTTCTCCATGATTTTAGAGAGCATAGATAAATTATAAACTAGGCACTAGTTAGAGATGAGAGATGGATACAAGGACTGTTTTTTCAAGAGAGGCTGAAAAATATTAGTGTAAAGGGAGGACTCTTTTATATATACTCTTGGTGAACTTGGAAGATGTACTGAGTCAAGTTGAGATGATAAAGAGTGATAAATCACTTGGACCAGATAGTATACTCCCCAGGACATTGAAAGGAGTGGAGGAGTGGCCTAGTGGTTAGGGTGATGGACTTTGGTCCTGAGGAACTGAGTTCAATTCCCATTTCAGGCACAGGTAGCTCCTTGTGGCTCTGGGCAAGTCACTTAACCCTCCATTGTCCCATATAAGCCACATTGAGCCTGCCATGAGTGGGAAAGCACAGGGTACAAATGTAACAACAACAAAAAAAGAACTCAATCATGGAAATGATGATTTGCTGCTAGTGTTCTGTAACCTGTTAAAATTATCTGTAGTAACTGAAGGGTGGCTAATGTGATGCTGATTTTTAAAAAGGGTTCCAGGGGTGATCCAGGAAATTACGGACCAGTAAGCTTGACTTCAGTGCTGGGCAAAATAGTGGAAACTATTATAAAGAATAAAATTACAGAACACGTAGACAAACATGGTTTAATGGGGCAGAGTAATCATGGGTTCAGCCAAAGGTGGTCTTGCCCCACCAATCTGTTTCATTTCTTTGAAGACAGAAATAAACATGAATAAAGGTGAGCAGATTGATGTAGTATATCTAGCAGATTGATGTAGTATATCTAGATTTTCAGAAAGGTTTTGACAAAATTAAGGAGTCATGAGATAGGAGACAATCCTGCTTATAATCGAACGAGAAAAACACCCAAGTTCCGACCTAAATCGGGAGATGGACGTTTATCTCACAAAAACGAATAGCGCGGTATAATCGAAAGCTGAACTTGAACGTTTTCAACTGCACTCCATCGCAGAAGCGTACAAAGTTGACGGGGGCATGTCGGAGGTGTGGTGAAGGCGGGACTGGGGCATGGTTATCACCCGAACAGAGATGGGCGCCTTTCACCAAAAATGGAAAAAAAGTATGCGTTTTTAGCTAGAATTTAGGGCACTTTTCCTGGATCCTGTTTTTTCACGAATAAGGCCCCAAAAAGTGCCCTAAATGACCAGATTACCACCAGAGGGAATCAGGGATGACCTCCCCTGACTCCCCCAGTGGTCACTGACCCCCTCCCACCACAAAAAATGATGTTTCACAACTTTTTATTTTCACCCTCAAATGTCATACCCACCTCCCTGGCAGCAGTATGCAGGTCCCTGGAGCAGTTGTTAGGGGGTGCAGTGGACTTCAGGCAGGTGGACCCAGGCCCATCCCCCCTCTACCTGTTACAATTGTGCTGCTTAATGCTTAGTCGTCCAACCCCCCCAAACCCACTGTACCCACATGTAGGTGCTCCCTTCACCCCTTAGGACTATAGTAATGGTGTAGACTTGTGGGCAGTGGGTTTTGAGGGGGATTTGGGGGGCTCAACACACAAGGGAAGGGTGCTATGCACCTGGGAGCTCTTTTACCTTTTTTTTTTTTTTGTAAAAGTGCCCCCTAGGGTGCCTGGTTGGTGTCCTGGCATGTGAGGGGGACCAGTGCACTACAAATCCTGGCCCCTCCCACGAACAAATGCCTTGGATTTATTCGTTTTTGAGCCGGGCGCTTTCATTTTCCATTATCGCTGAAAAACAAAAACGCCCAGCTCACAAATTGTCGAATAAAACATGGACGTCTATTTTTTTCGAAAATACGGTTCGGTCCGCCCCTTCACGGACCCGTTCTCGGAGATAAACGCCCATGGAGATAGGCGTTTGCTTTCGATTATGCCCCTCAATGTCCTTCTGTGGATTAAGAATTGGTTACTGGACAGAAAACAGAGGATAGGGTTAAATGACCATTTTTCTTAATGGAGAATATTGGAGTGCCTCAGGGGTCTGTACTAGGACCAGTGCTTTTTAACATGTTTACAAATGATCTGAAAATCAGAATATCGAGTGGGGTGATTAAATTTGCAAATGACACGAAACTATTCAAAGTTGTCAAAACACATGCAGATTGTGAAAAATTGCTGGAAGACCTTAGGAAACTGGAAGACTGGGCATCCAAATGGCAGATGAAAGTTAATGTAGACAAATGCAAAGTGATGTACATTGGGAAGAATAATCTGAATCATAATTATCTGATGCTACAATTCACTTTAGTCAGCACTCAAGAAAAAGACCTAGGTGTCATTTTAGACAATACACTGAAATCTTCTGCCCAGTGTGCGGTGGCAGCCAAAAAAGCAAACAGGATGCTAGAACTTATTAGGAAAGGAATGCAAAATAAGTCCAAAAATATTATAATGCCTCTGTATCACTCCATGGTGTAACCACACCTTGGGTATTCAATTCTGGTCGCTGTACCTCAAAAAAGACCAAAATGATAGAGGGGATGGAAGCTCTTCCATATGAGGAAAGGCCAGAGGTTAGGGGTCTTCAGCTTGGAAAAAAGATGGCTGAGGGGGATTATAATTGAGGTCTACAATATCCTGAGTGGTGTGGAGCAGGTGGAGGTGAATTGAGTTTTCGCTCATTCAAAAAGTACAAAGACCAAGGGACACTCAACAAAATTGCATAAAAATACTTTTAAAACAAATAAGAGGAAAAATTTTTTCACTCAAAAAATAGTTAAGCTCTGGAACTCGTTGTCAGAGGATGTGGTAATGGTAGTTAGCATATCTGAGTTTAAAAAGGTCTGGATAAGTTCCTGAAAGAAAAGTCCATAGTCTGTTATTGAGATGGAGTTGAGGGAAGCCACTGCTTGCCCTGGGATTGGTAGCATGGAGTTGGGTTTCTGCCATGTACATATGACCTGGATTGGCCACTGCTAGAAGCAGAATACTGGGCTAGATGGACCATTGGTCTGACCCAGTATGATGTTCTTAATTAGTGCCTGTTTCTAAATGGATGATACTTGTCACAAAATGCTTATCCACTAGCCCCAGCACAGCTCAGGTCCACCTGCACCTGCTGCTTATGCCCTGTACTAGCACCCTCCTCCCACTGACTGTGGTACAACAGCTTCTGTGCAAGTCTCCCACTCTCAAGTTATCCCCAGTGATTTCTAGGTTACATGGGCCATACTGCAAGTTGTCTCACAGTTCCCAGAAAGCACTCACAAACCCAGCACACAAACTACCAGGATTCTTTATCAGTCCAGACAAACAGGGTGAACAAACAATTATGTTTATTCTCTTAAAAATATTGAACAGTGGAACAAAATAGTGCAAATAGCAAATAATAGCAAGTAACTGAAATATGGATCATTATAACACTAAATAAACATCTGTACACTGCCTAAACTGTACCTGGGAAGATCAGGACATATAATTCACCGAGCCTCAGCAAAGAGATCTGTCTCTCTTTTCTCATAAGTACATAAGTAATGCCATCCTGTGAAAAGACCAAAGGTCCATCAAGTCCAGCATCCTGCCCTGACAGCGGCCAATCCATGTCAAGGGCACCTGACAAGCTACCCAAACTTACAAACATTTTATACATGTTATTCCCAAAATTGTGGATTTTTCCCAAGTCCATTTAGTAGCGGTCTACGGACTTGTCCTTTAGGAAACCGTCCAACCCCTTTTAAAACTCTGCCAAGCTAACCGTCTTCACCACGTTCTCTGGCAACGAATTCCAGAGTTTAATTATGCGTTGGGTGAGGAAAAATTTTCTCCGATTTGTTTTAAATTTACTACACTGTAGTTTCATCGTAAGCCCCTAGTCCTAGTATTTTTGGAAAGCGTGAACAGAAGCTTCACATTCACCTGTTCCACTCCACTCATTATTTTATATACCTCTATCATGTCTCCCCTCAGCCGTCTCTTCTCCAAGCTGAAAAGCCCTAGCCTTCTTTGTCTTTCTTCATAGGGAAGTCGTCCCATCCCCACTATCATTTTTGTCGCCCTTCGCTGCACCTTTTCCAGTTCTACTATATCTTTCTTGAGATGCGGCAACCAGAATTGAACACAATACTCAAGGTGCGGTCGCACTATGGAGTGATACAATGGCATTATAACATCCTCACACCTGTTTTCCATACCTTTCCAAGTAATACCCAACATTCTATTCGCTTTCCTAGCCGCAGCAGCACACTGAGCAGAAGGTTTCAGTGTATTATCAACGACGACACCCAGATCCCTTTCTTGGTCTGTAACTCCTAACATGGAACCTTGCATGACGTAGCTATAATTCGGGTTCTTTTTTCCCACCTTGCACTTGTTCACATTAAACGTCATCTGTCATTTAGCCGCCCAGTCTCCCAGTCTCGTAAGTGCCTTCTGTAATTTTTCACAATCCTCTCGTGAGTTAACGACTAACAGCTAAGACTGAAGCAACAGCCAGCAACAACTGCTGGGTATTTTCAAACTCCATGCCAATCAGAGCCCAGTCAACAAGATTTAAAAGTATACTACTGCTTGCTTCCAGTTTGTGCTAAAGAAAAAGAACAGCAAGGAAACACCACCTGCTGGCCAAATAGGAAAAATACATTCCAGACATAATTAAGATAGGAAAGTATCTAATACATTTTACAGGCTTAAAACACACTGTTTCTTCACAGTACTTTACTAGTGCGAAGACTATGTGAAACATTAAGACAGTAGGAATAAGGCCAGCGAAGAATTGTTTTACATGTTTAGGTGAAAGGGTGTCCAGTCTAAAGGTAGTAGCATGTATAGCAGAGATGATTTTTTTCCCAGTACAAGTGAAGATGGATGATCATGTAACCTTCTAAATCTATGTGCTTTGAAAATGAGCACCTAAATTAGGATCAGTGCAAGGGCAACTTATGAGAACAACTAGTATACCTAGAACGTACACAAGAAGTAGCACTGGAGGGGTGGTGTAGTGGTTAGCGTGGTGGACTTTGGTCCTAGGGAACTGGGTTCGATTCCCACTGCAGACACAGGCAGCTCCTTGTGACTCTGGGCAAATCACTTAACCTTCTATTGCCCTAGGTACAAGTAAGTACTTGTATATAATATGTAAGCTGCATTGAGCCTGCTATGAGTGGGAAAGTACAGGGTACAAATGTAATAAAAAATAAACTTCAGATGACAGGAAATCCTTTCCTAATAATATCAGTTCTTTAATGAAATATAGTATAGTAACGTAGTAGATGACAGCAGAAAAAGACCTGCATGGTCCATCCAGTCTGCCCAACAGGATAAACTCACATGTGCTACTTTTTGTGTATACCTTACCTCAGATATGAATTTGCCCACCAATGGCAGCTAAGCTTGCATAGCCAAAGAGAAAGTAAATGTGGTGGAATTTGAGAAAAGTGTCTTGATGGTTATGACTATAGGGCTCATTTTCGAAAGAGAAGGACACCCATCTTTTGACATAAATTGGATGATGGACGTCCTTCTCCCAGGGTTGTCCAAATCGGTATAATTGAAAGCCGATTTTGGACATCCCCAACTGCTTTCCGTCGCAGGGACGGCCAAAGTTCAAGGGGGCGTATTGGAGGCATAGCGAAGGCGGGACTTGGGCGTGCCTAACACTTGGACGTCCTCGACCCATAATCGAAAGAAACAAGGACGTCCCTGACGAACACTTGGACGACTTTACCTGGTCCTGTTTTTCTTACAACCAAGAAACAAAAAGGTGCCCGAAATAACCAGATGACCACCGGAGAGAATCGGGAATGACCTCCCCTTACTCCCCCAGTGGTCACTAACCCCCTCCCACCCTCAAAAACATCTTTAAAAATATGTTGTGCCAGCCTCTATGCCAGCCTCAGATGTCATACTCAGCTCCATCACAGCAGTATGCAGGTCCCTGGAGCAGTTTTAGTGGGTGCAGTGCACTTCAGGCAGGCGGACCCAGGCCCATATTCCCCCTACCTGTTATGTTTGTGGAGGAAACAGCGAGCCCTCCAAAACCCACTACAAACCCACGGTACCACATCTAGGTGCCCCCCTTCACCGGTAAGGGCTATGGTAGTGGTGTACAGTTGTGGGTAGTGGGTTTTGGGGGGGCACTGGTATCTCGGTGAAAACCGAAGCAAATAATTAATTTAATCTGTCTGCTATGGCCTTGACTTCCCTGAGTGTCTCTTTTACCCCTCAGTCATCTAGTGGTCCAACTGATTCTTGTACCGGTTTCTTGTAACAAATATACCTAAAAAAGTTTTTACTATTTATTTTTGCCTCCAGTACAATCTTCTTTTCAGGTCAACTATGGTCTCTATTGCAACTTCACTATCAGGATGCCCATTCTTCCTTGTTTTAGTGATATCTTTTATAGGTGCCTTCTTCCGAACCATGCGCTTTTGAGCAACTGTTGGCTTCCCCCTAGTTTGTAGTTTAAAAGCTTCTCTTTCTCCTTTTTAAATGTTGATACCAGCAGCCTTGTTCCACCCTGGTTAAAGTGGAGACTATCTTTCTAGAACAGACTCCCCTTCCCCAGAATGTTTGCCCAGTTCCTAATAGAAATCAAACAAAATAAAACATGGAAAAGAAAATAAGATGATACCTTTTTTATTGGACATAATACATTTCTTGATTAGCTTTCGAAGGTTGGCCTTCTTCGTCAGATCGGAAATAAGCAAATGTGCTAGCTGACAGTGTATATAAGTGAAAACATTCAAGCATTACTATGACAGTCTGACAGGGTGGGAGGATGGGGGTGGGTAGGAGGTATGCATGGGGACATCAAAGCATATCACTGATATTCTAACAGGATGGGTGTGGATAGGTGAGGGGTGGGTTGATCAACAGAGACATACAGCTTTATGGTTTATAATGGGCTAGGAACCCCAGATCCTTGTTAAGTCCTTTCTGTTGGGTGTTAAAATATTCAATCATTCTGACTTCAAAGGTCTTACGTTCTTGTATGGTTTTAAAGTTACTTTTCAGGATTCTCACTGTGAAGTCACTGGTACAGTGTCCTGGTCCTGTAAAATGTTGACCAACATCCACACCCATCCTGTTAGAATATCAATGATATGCTTTGATGTCCCCATGCATACCTCCTACCCACCCCCATCCTCCCACCCTGTCAGACTGTCATAGTAATGCTTGAATGTTTTCACTTATATACACTGTCAGCTAGCACATTTGCTTATTTCCGATCTGACAAAGAAGGGCAACCTTCGAAAGCTAATCAAGAAATGTATTAAGTTATGTCCAATAAAAAAGGTATCATCTTATTTTCTTTTCCATGTTTTATTTTGTTTGATTTCTATTGATAACCTTAGGAGTGGACTAACACGGCTACCACACTCCCCAGTTCCTAACAAATCTAAACGCGTGTACTATCGCCTCATTCATACATTTAGACTGTGGAGCTCTGCCTGTCTCTTGGGTCCTGCACATGGAATGGTGAGCACTTTTGAAAATGCTATCCTGGAGGATCTGGATTTCAGCTTCCTAAATTTGGCTTCCAGAACCTCCCTCCCATACTTTCCTATGTCATTGGTACCCACATGTAGCAAGACAGCAGGCTTCTCCCCAACACTGTCTAAAATTATATCTAGGTGTCGTGTGAGGTAAGCCAACTTTGCACCAGGCAGCAAGTGACCAAGCAATCTAGTCCACCAGCCACCCAGCTATCTACATGCCTAATGATCAAATCTCCAACTACAATGCCATCCTAACCCTTCCCTTCTGCGAAAATGCCCCTGGAGACACTAGTGTGCGAGGATATTGCATCCCCTGGAGGCAAGGTCCTGACTACAAGATCACTTCTGGTCTCTACACGGTGATTCTCTCCCTTGCTAATGCAGTGAGAATATGTAAACTTAAGTTCACTAAGATTTCTAGTTATATGCTAGGCTATGCTAATATTCTCACAGCATTCTGGAATCTACTGGAGGTACAACTGAGGGGAGATCACTGGTGGCTGGCTCCTAGGTAAGCACTACACAGTTCCCCCAACTCCATACCTCCTCACACAACCCTTTAACATACTTCCTCTCTCTAGGTGCCTCCCAACCCACAAGCACCACATCACCTCCACAAGGTACCCAAACCAGCCAATACACACCCCTGTTTCTCATTCTGCTTCCCCACCCAGGTGACAGAGGATACCCACAATGAACCTGGCTCATTACCCAATAGTGCACTCCCAAACTGCGTTGGAGGTGGACTAGAATAAGAGGCATCAAACCACAGACTGCATCATCGAAAACACCTTTGGGAAGCTCAAGAATCGCATCTGATATTTTGACCGGTCCAGAGGGGAGCCCCTCTACAGCCCTGAAAAGCTAGCAAAGATTGTCATGGCTTGCTGCATGTTGCACAGCCTGGAACAGCAAAGAGGGCAGGCCCTGCCAGAAGATGGACAGCAACCACAGCAGCAGGCCCAAGACGCAGAGCATGAGGAGCACCCCCCTCTGCCCCCCACCCACAGAGCAGACCTGGGTGCACACCAGCTGGGGATCCAAGCCAGGGAAAGACTCACATAGACCAATTTTTAGTGACAGTACATAGTATTTATTTCATGTAACACACACCTCCACACCCTTCACCACCCCTTCTCTGTGCATACCCTCCCCACCCCCATCATACACACCCCCACACACCCCCCTCCTCATTCCCAGCACAGTTGACCCCAGAAAGGCAATATTGCACAGAAAATGCCTAATTCCCCTTTCCCCTCCCCTGTCCTCACTGACCTGCACCACTTCCACCCTGTCCCAGAGTAGCTGGTGACAGCCCGGGCCTGGCTACAGCTGAACTGGTGACCAACTCATCCCCTGCAAGGCTCTCAGTCTTGTCACTGTCCACAATGCAGCCTGCTGCCTTGGCCACCCCCTGGAAGTCAGGCCACCTAGTTGGCTTGGTGTCTAGGTAAGATCTGGGCACAGGACCCAGGATGGGAGCATATGCAGGGCCTGATGAAACCTGCCCTCTTGCTGACCCACTGGCCTGGGGGTCCTAGCCTTAGCTGCTGGTTGATGCTTGGCTCTTGAGGCAGCACTTGTGGATGGGGAAGACAGTGGTGGCCACCTGTTGGCCTCACCAGTTGCCTGCTGTGTGCCCTCTTGGGAAGTGATGGCTGCCAAGTAGGCCTGCAGATCTTGGCGGAGGCCCACAACCTGAAGGCTCATCCCCTGCATCCCCTCCTGCCAGCTCTGGAGCAGCTGCCCACATTCATGCTGTGCCTTCACCCCCTCCTGGAGGAGCTGCAGGTTCTGCCATGACATTTGGCCAGCTCCACATTCTAGGGAAGGAGCTTTCTTGCCAGACAGAGCTCCTGCTGTCTGTGTCGAGATGGTCCTCAATGGGCCCAATGTGGCTCGCCATATGCCTCTTTGGCCTCTTGGCCCCCATCAGCAAATGCTCATGGGGTGGGGAGGTGTCCACCACTGTGGCCTCCTATGTCTCCTCCCCTGCAGGCAGCCCCTGGAGGGTCGCATCTGCTGCCAGCATCCCCACTGACCTCTTGTGAGGGCAGTACTGGTACCGTTTCCGATTCCTTTTCCCACACCTGTGGCTGCTGGGTCTGCTGGCTGCTAGGGCCTGCCTTACTCTCTGAGTCAGTGTCATCACCTGCATAGGCAAAGTGGAAGAAAGTGTTTGTTGAACTACCTAACCTTCCACTGTGTTGCAGCATTCCTGTACATACTCTTCCACGTGCATGTCCAGCTCACATGATGAGGAATGGCATTGTCACTCAACCCAATGTTACAAAACCCAGGAATGGTGAGCCCTTGGACCAAAGCTGGAGCTTCGGCAGACAAATCACTGGGGCTGGCACAGGCAGAAATCAGAACAGACTGGACTAGGCAGGACAGAGGTAACTAAACACAATGGACAACACAAGAACCGGATCCAGATGAGGCAAGGAAATAAGGCAAGGGCCAGAACTGGAACCCAGACAGGACAAAGCAAGACTCAGAACGAGATTAAAACTGGGACTGGGACCCAGAAATGCAAGACAAGTCAAAACATGGAAGTAGATTAAAACCGGGTCCAGAAAAGGGCAAGGCAACGACTGGATCCGGACAGGACTAGACTGAAATAGACAAGACAAAGCATAACTAGACAGACAAAACAGGGTAGGTGCTAGGCAACAAGAATAACAGAAGCAAGACAATAAACAAGGCAGGGACAGGATTCAGGATTCTTGAACAGGCTTGGCTGGAACAGGATTCTCGAACAGGCTTGGCTGGACCAGGATTCAGGATTCTCAAACAGGATTCATGATTCTCAAGCAGGCTTGACTGGAACAGGATTCTGGAACGGGCTTTGCTTGGCTGGAACAGGGATCTGGAACAGACTTGGCTTGGCTTGACTGGAACAGGATTCTGGAACGGGCTTGGCTTGGAACAGGATTCAGGAATAGGATTCTGGAACGGGCTTGGCTTGATTGCAACAGACTTGGCTTGGCTTGACTGGAACAGGATACTGGAACAGACTTGGCTTGGCTGGAACAGGATTCTGGAACAGGCTTGGCTTGTCTGGAACAGGATTCTGGAACTGACTTGGCTTGACTGGAACAGGATTCTGGAACAGACTTGGCTTGACTTAACTGGAACAGGATTCTGGAACAGGCTTGGCTTGGCTGGAACAGGATTCTGGAACTGACTTGGCTTGACTGGAACAGGATTCTGGAACAGACTTGGCTTGACTTAACTGGAACAGGATTCTGGAATAGACTTGGCTTGGCTTGGCTTCACTAGAACAGGATACTGGAATGGGACTTGGCTTGACTTGACTGGAACAGGATACTGGAATGGGACTTGGCTTGGCTTGACTAGAACAGGATACTGAAAGGGACTTGGCTTGGCTGGACTGGAATAGGATACTGAAAGGGACTTGGCTTGGCTTGACTGGAACAGGATGCTGAAAGGGACTTGGCTGGACTGGAACAGGATGCTGAAAGGGACTTGGCTTGGCTAGAACAGGATACTGAAAGGGACTTGGCTTGGCAGGGAACGGGGACAGAACTAGCTCAAACATAGAGTAGGAGCAGAACCTGGCTCAAACACACAACAGGAACAGAACTTGGCAGAAACAGAGCTCAAGAGCCATGAAGCAAACATAGCAGGCAAAGGATTAAGCAGACAGACAGACAAACAAACAAACAAACAAAGAAGCAGTGTGCTTACCAGCACCCACAGCTGGAAAGGGAAATGCCAGGCAGACTGAGAAGCAGCAGACACCAAGGGCAGGGTGTGGCTCTAGAGCCAGGCTTTCAGGATCAAGGTACAAAAGCAAACACACAGAAACAAAGCAAGCATAGAAACACAAGACTCAAAGAAACACAGAACAGACCTTCAGGAGCAAGATACTCAGGAACAAAGCCAAGCAGGGAAATGCTCTAAACAGGTAACACAAGATTAAGAGACCTCTTGCAAAGGCAACATAGGAAAGCTCCATTGGTCCTTATAAAGGAGTAGGCTGATGATGTCACAAGTAGAAAAAGAAGCAGAAGCAGGGAGACCAAAGCAAGGCTTGGCTTCAGGGACACCAAAGCGAGGCTTGGCTAACAGGAAGAGCAACAACAGAAAATGAAGCAGAAGCAGGGAGACCAAAGCAAGGCTTGGCTTCAGGGACACCAAAGCGAGGCTTGGCTAACAGGAAGAACAAAAACAAAAAATGTAGCAGAAGCAGGGAGACCAAAGCGAGGGTTTGCTTACAGGAAGAACAACAATAGGAAATGAAGCAGACTGGAGAGGTCGCAGAGCTAGATACAGAGAAACAGTAGGTCTGAACATAAGGGCATGGCCACAACTATGACACCCAAAGATATGTGCCTCTACATGCAATACTGCTGGAGCCAAGGGGTATGGTGCACTGTTTACCTGAGAGACCAACATGCCAGACAGTCAAACAAGCAGGTAGGTAGACAAAGAAGGATTGTGGAAGGGGTGTAGAGAGCACAGTAACAGGAACATAGAGATGTGAAGAGCAGATATACGCACTAGTTGGTGATGGGTCAAGATGGATGGGGAAAATAAGGTACCAAAAGATGACAGATACTGGGGCTCTCCACCCACCTAGCTAACTGGCCCCCAACCTACTCACTAACTACTACTCCCTATTGAATTGTTGGTTCATGGTTCCTGATATCCAGCTTTTCACCATGCCTTCTAATGTGCCTTCTCACCCCCTCCCCTACCTACCTGTGAACCTAGCCTACACACAGGAGTGTTATCAATGAGGCTTCCTACACTGTCCTCACTTTTGGAAGAGAGAGTGAAACAGAATAGACAGCACAGCTTTCATGTTCCAAATGTATCTGACTCCTCAGGCTATGCTGAGGTGTTCTGGCTCCCGACTCCATGGATCCCCTCCTGGGGGAGGAAGGTATGAACAATCTGCTCCATGGAGGTGAGACTGGTTGTGTCTTCACCTGGGTGGTTGGCACCAGCCTTGTCCATGATGTCCAGCCCCCACTGGCACCATTTACGCTTGCAGTCCTCAACCTCCTAGTTGCAGTGGTAGACTGCATTGATGCTGTCACTGACAGCCTCATACTCTCTCCTCTTGATGGTGGTTGAAAGCCTCTGGCCCTTGGGGGCAACAGATTTGCATACCTTTCACTGATCTCCCTCACCAGGAGCTCGATTTTGCCATCAGTAAAGTTGCCATTAAGTCTTTGCGCCTGCTTTTTGGGCGCTATGATAGCAATGGCATATAGAGATTTGAAAATCCTGAGATGAATGTTTAAATAGGCCCCCTGAAGCATTTTGGGTGGGGCCAACTAGATGTTTGGGACATGGACGGAATTTTTTGATTATGACCCACACATGAAAATGTTTTAGAGAGATTGTTTATGACATAGACGTTTGGATTTGATTATGACCCACACGTGGAAACATTTTGGGGAGATTAATGTCTATTATATTTCCTGTCATATCCCCCTTACTATAACATTCCCAAGGTGGAAGGTGGCTTTTCATCTTTTTGGATTTTTGCACACTTGACTCTTTTGCTCTCCGTTCTGTCCCCCCAGCATCAAGCAGCTGAACCTAGGAAGCCATGAGCCAGATGGACTCTTCTTTTGCCAAAGTCTGCAGGTAAGCACAGACCTCCCTTCCCCTTTTGCTAGGAAGCAGACCTGAGACATTATCTGCCCTATGTAACAGCTAACCAAGGTCTGTTGTTTTTAGGACCTGGCTGCAAGACAGGATAGAGCACAGGCATTGGTCAGCAGGAACACAAAGGACAGCAGTATACTTTGATACAAACTGTTTCCAGCCTATTTACATATCTATTGGTTAAAAACTGACATGATGAGACTGTGGGGATATGTGCAGCTGTACTGGAGACATCCAGGTGTGGCCATTTGTGGGGGTTGGGGGGTGGAGAGAGGCCCTGGGAATGGACCTGTGCACCATGTTCTCCACTGGACTCAGCATCACGGAGTCCCTATCTTGTGGTCTTTCATCAGATTTGCACCTCGTAAATCCCAATAAACTTTGCTCAAGTGCCCACCCATTTCTAGAGTTGGGGGGGGGGGACCATTGTATGCATTGATTGTCATTTCCAGAACAGTGAACTCACCCCTACAATACTCAAAAGTCCTTCATTTTATTACCTTCTCCCTGCCCCGCACCCCATATTCAGTAGGGCCAGAGGAGGGGCCCCTCACCCTCTTCAAACCCATCAGCATATTCTGGGGGGAGGTCATCCAGTCACAGTTCCTGTTCTTTATCCCCTACAGGCAGCTCTGGCCTTCTGCCTACATTAATCCCCTGGCCTTTGGCCTGCTGAGGTTAGTTGCAGCTGTGGGGAAGCTCCTCTGATGTGTAGTGCCTGACTGTTTGCTATTGTGAAAAAAATAACCTTTGTCTAGTTCCTTAGCCTCCTCACTCACGTATATATCTCCCATATCTGTGCATGATTGATTTTCCTTTCGTCCTCACCAATGTACACCGCTGCTGTAAATATGTCAATGTATCAATAAGAAGCAGCTGTTTGTATGTCTTTCCAAGCCCTCAATCATGTTGGTTGTGGGTAAGGAAGCATGAAGAACAGAGAGTAAAGTAGAATCTAGGAACTGCCTATGCATATCTTCTGGCTGGTAGCAGATGGGTTGCTAGTTAGTTAGAGACAACATACCTTAACTTTGAGCAGTTCTATGCCACGTGTCAAAAGGGTGTGTGGCTGCAGGGTAAAGAACAGACAGGGAAATGCTTAGAGTAGGCTAATTGTGGCCCACATGAGTACATGTGGCCCTCTATCTAGGCCCAGCAGGGCACCTATATACCTGGGATCATTGGCATGGGACACCTGTGTTGTGACCTATGCTCCAGGCTCCAGCATGGAGCTGGACTTGGGATCAGCATGCCAGGTGTCCACCAATACTTCTGTCATGGAACATGCAGCCCCATCAACGCCAGCTTTCCCTTAGAACAGATCTCAGTTGGCAGTATCGGTATTATAGAAGGACCAGATATTTCCCTCCCCCCTATCCCCCACCCAGGGGACAGATGGCTACAGAGTTCAGTGGTGAGGTAGGCTGTC
This sequence comes from Microcaecilia unicolor, assembly GCF_901765095.1. NCBI lineage: Eukaryota > Metazoa > Chordata > Amphibia > Gymnophiona > Siphonopidae > Microcaecilia > Microcaecilia unicolor. Next base: position 319,142,140 of record NC_044033.1, read on the forward strand.
AATCTGCCCCATACTGTGACCTACTACTACTACTTGCTTTGTATTGTTATGTCCAGGTCTCTGTACCAACATTAAGGTATCATCTCCTTTAATGCTTCTCCTTTCAGGACTTTCCACTAACCCCCAGAGTATGAATTAATGGGTGGAGGGTTTATGAAATGAGCTCTTACCTAGCAGAGTTGAGAAGCCAGATACTGACCTGCCAGATCCTGAGGGCCAGCTGGCCACCGAGTTGGTAAGGGGGGCTGGGCCAGAATCTGTCTTGGTACACATGTACATGCAGTGGCAGGATTCCATGCACATGTCTCTCAGACTGTTGTCTCACCCATCTTCTCACCCACTGAGGGTCCTGCCTGCCCCCAGGATTTCTCAGGCCAATATCTGGCCCCTTGAAAAAGCTCAGGAATGGTTCCAACCCACCTTACAGCCCTAATCTTGGAGACGGGGGTGGTAAGGGAGATTGCAGGACTGGATTTCCCTCTGTGCTCCCCCCTACAGGTCCTGCAATCGCCCTTTACACAAGAACATAACAATAGCCATACTGGATCAGGCCAATGTTTCCTATAGCCCAATATCCTGCTTCCAGCAGAGGCTAATCCAGGTCACAAGCACCTGGCAGAAACACAGTTAGTAGCCCATTCCATGTTACCAATCCAAGGGCAAACAGTGGCTTCCCCCATGTCCATCTCAATAACAGGCTATGTACTTTTCCTCCAGGAACTTGTCTAAACTGTTAAACCCAGATACGCTAACAGCCATTACCACATTCTTTGGCGAAGAGTTCCAGAGCTTAATTATTCGTTGAGTGAAATAATATTTCCTCCTATTTGTTTTAAATGTATTTCCATGCAATTCCATTGAGTGTCCATTGGTCTTTGTACTTTGTACTTTTTGAATGAGTGAAAAACAGATTCACCTCCACCTGTTCCACACAACTCAGGATTTTAAAACCTTAATCATATCCCCCCTCAGCTATCTCTTTTCCAAGTTGAAGAGCCCTAATATCTTTAGCCTTTCCTCTTACAGGAGCAGTTCCATCCCCTCTATCATTTTGGTCCTTCTTCTTTGAAACTTTTCTAATTCCGCTATATCTTTTTTGAGGTACAGTGACCAGAATTGAACACAATACTCAAGGTGAGGTCGCACCATGGAGTGATATATAGAGGCATTATAATATATTTGATCTTATTTTGCATCCCTCTCCTAATAATGGCTAGCATCTTGTTTGCGTTTTTGGCTACAGCCACACATTGGTCAGAAGATTGTATAGAATGACACCTAGGTTGTTTTCTTGAATGCTGAGTCTTAAGGTGGACCCTAACATTAGATAACTAGACGGAAATTGTAAGCTACATTGAGCCCGCAAATAGGTGGGAAAATGTGGGATACAAATGCAACAAATAAATAAATAACTATGATTCAGATTATTCTTCCCAATGTGCATCATTTTGCACTTGTCTACATTTGGATGACCAGTCTTCCAGTTTCCTAAGGTCTTCCTCAATTCGTCACGAATTTAATTACTAACTTGTTCCAATTTCTAGATCATTTTGTAAATATGTTAAAAAGCACCGGTCCCAGCACAGATCCCTGTGGCACTCCACTATTCACCCTCAACTACTGAGAAAAATGGCCATTTAATCCTACTCTCTCTGTTTTCTGTCCGATAACCAATTCCTAATCCACAACAGAACATTGCCTCCTATCCCATGACTCTTTAATTTTCTCAGGAGTCTCTCATTAGGAAATTTGTCAAATGCTTTCTGAAATTCTAGATATACTGCATCAACCGGCTCACCTTTATCGACATATTTAGTCATGCGTTCAAAGAAATGAAGCAAATTGGTGAGGCAGGACCTCCCTTGGCTGAATCCATGCTGACTCTGTCCCTTAAACCATATTTGTCTATGTGTTCCGTAATGTTATTCTTTATAATAGTTTCCACTATTTTGCTCAGCACTGGTCAGGCCTACCAGTCTGTAATTTCCCAGATCACCCCTGGAACCCTTTTAAAAAACCAGCATCACATTGGCCACCCTCCAGTCTTAAGGTACTATGGACAGGTTACAGATCAGTAACAACAGATCAGCAATTTCATGTTAAGAGTTCTTTCATTACCCTGGGGTGTATACCATCCAGTCCAAGTGATTTATTACTCTTCAACTTGTCAGTTTGGCTCAGTACCATCTTCCTAATTTACTGAGATTTCTTTCAGTTCCTCCACATTATCACTCCTGAAAACCATTTCCGGTACAGGTAGATCTTGTACATCTTCTTCCGTAAAGACTGAAGCAAAATTCCATTCAATCTCTCTGCTATGGCCTTGTCCTCCCTGAGCGTTCCTTTTACTCCTTCCTGATCTAGTGGTCCCACAGATTCCCTCACAGATTTCCTGCTTCTGATATACGTGAAAAAAGGTGTTGCTATGAGTTTTTGTTTCCTCAGCAAGATTTTCTTTTTATTCTTTTTTAGCCTTCTTTATCAGTGCTTTGCATCTGGCATAAAAGTGCTTATATTGCTTCTTATTTTCTTCATTGACATACTTTTTCCATTTTTTAAAGGATATTCTTTTGGCTCTAATAGCCTCTTTCACATCACCTTTCATCCAAGCTGACTGTCGTTTGCTCTTTTTTCCACCTTTGTTAATATGTGGAATACATCTAGTCTGGGCTTCCAGAATGGTATTTTTAAACAACATCCATGTCTGATTGAGAGTCCTAACCTTTGCGGCTGATCATTTTAGATTCTTTTTAACCATTCTCCTCATTTTGTCATAGTCGCCTTTTCGAAAATTGAAAGCTGCTACAGTAGATTTCCTTAGTGACTTCATTCCTGATATCAGTTCAAATTTGATCTTGTTATGATCATTGTTTCCCAGAGGATCCAACACCATTACCTCTTGTACTATGCCTTGCAATCCATTAAGGATGAGATCCCCCTTTTGTTGGTTCCTGTACCAGTTGCTCCAAGCAGCAGTCATTTAATACATCTAAAATTTTTACCTCCCTAGCACGCCCTGATGTAACAGTTAGCCAGTCAATATTAGAATAATTGAAATCACCCATTATTATAATGTGGCCCAATCTGCCGCTTTCCTAATTTCTGTAAACATATTTTCATCTGTCTATTCATTCTGTCCCAGCTGACAATAGTACAGCCCTACCAGTATATTCCTTCCCTTCAGATTTGGAATTTCTATCCATAAAGATTCCACGCTGCTATCTGTTTCATGTAGAATGTTTATTTTGTTTGACTTAATTCCCTCTTTAATATATAGCACAAGTCCCTCTCCAATTCAATCCACTCCACTCTATAATAGCGATATAATTCGTACCCTGCTAACACAATGTCCCATTGATTGTCCTCCTTCCAGTAGGTATCTGAAATGCCTATTATATCTACCTCTTCATTTAGTGCTATATACTCCAGTTCTCCTAGCTTATTTTTAAGGCTTCTAGCATTTGTATATAGACACTTTAAATTGTCTTTTTTCCTTACATCTATAGACTGCTTTGAAATTAATGGGAATAATTTGCATCCTTTACTCTGTTCTCCCATTGAACACTCCTGGTTTTCTTTCACCATTATTGAAATCTCTCTATCGGGATTTCCTAAAGATCGGCACATTCTACATGGCTTCCATAGTGGGGCAGCTAGCTGCATCGGTTGCTGTTTGCGACTCATAAAAGTTTACCGAGGCAGCTGCCTTTGTGCATCAGGACCTAGGAGTTAGAAGTTAAGCGGAGGTGTACATCCTAAACTGAAGGACAATCTTTTGCAAAAAAAACCTGAATGTATACTCTATTTTAGCGGTTCCCAAACCTGCTTCTGGAGGCACCCCAGCCAGTCAGGTTTTCAGGATACCTACAATGAATATTCATGAGAGAAATGTGCATGCAGTGGAGGCACTGCATGCAAATCTCTCTCATGAATATTCATTGTGGATATCCTTGTAAACCTGACTTGTGGGGGTACCTCCAGGACCAGGTTTGGGAACTACTACTCTATTTCGTTCCCAGCAGAACTCTATGGGGTTACACTTTTAGACACTAAGCAGTTATCTTCGCAGGGTTTAAAAAAGGTTTGGATAATTTCCTAAAAGAAAAGTCCATAAACTATTATTAAGGTAGACTTGAGAAAATTTACTGCTTATTTCTAGGATAGCATAAAATCTGTTGAACTCTTTTGGGATCTTGCCAGGCACTTGAGACCTGGATTGGCTACGGCTGGAAGCAGGATACTGGGCTTGATGGACCTTCAGCAACTCTTATGTTCTTATGTTCAAACAGAGTAGTTCTGATTGTAGATGACATGAAAAGTAATCTAAAAGGTATGAAGGAGAGCACATAATCCATACTATCACTTTTAGGCCTGATTTTCAAAATGCTGTATTTTTGCTAATATCTTTTCTTTAACCTCAAGTTCCT